>NC_083593.1:13573270-13893270 GCF_027579695.1 Neoarius graeffei | reverse complement strand
CCGGGTGCTCCGGTTTCCCCCACAGTCCAAAGACATGCAGGTTAGGTTAACTGGTGACTCTAAATTGACCGTAGGTGTGAATGTGAGTGTGAATGGTTGTCTGTGTCTATGTGTCAGCCCTGCAATGAGCTGGCGACTTGTCCAGGGTGTACCCCGCCTTTCGCCCGTAGTCAGCTGAGATAGGCTCCAGCTTGCCTGCGACCCTGTAGAACAGGATAAAGCGGCTACAGATAATGAGATGAGATGAGATGAAAATCTCAATGGACTTTTCTGCATTAATGCTCCATCACAGAAGTCTAAGTTACTTTTGACAAGCTTACTAACACAACCCCATACCATGATAGATCCTGACTTTTGGACTTGTTGTTGGTAACAATCTGGATGGTCCTTTTCAGCTTTGGTCCAGAGCGCACGGCATCTGTTTCTTCCAAAAATGACCTGGAATACTGATTCCTCTGACCACAATACACATTTTCGATGTGTGATGGTCCATCCTGGATGTCTCTGAGCCCAGAGAAGTCAATGGTGCTTCTGAACACAGTTAAAATAAGGCTTGCTTTTTGCCCAGTAAAGTTTTAAATAGCAGTTGCGGATATACCTCTTTGTTCTGCTTGACAAAGGTTTGCCAAAGTAATCCCAAGCCCATGTGGTTATATCAGCTATATCAGGTAAATGATGCACTACTGCCTGAGAGAACGGAGATCATGGGCGTTCAGCTTAGGCTTGTACCCTTGCCCTTTATGCACCAAAATTCTTTCAGATTCCTTGAATCATTTAATGATAGTACGCATTGCAGAGGGTCAAATATCCAAAACCCTTCATATTTTTCTTTGAGAAACATTATTTTTCAACATTTCAAAAATTTTCTCATGCATTTGTTGACAAAGTGGTGATCCTCAGTCCATCTTTGCTCCTCAGAGACTAGGCCTTTCCTGGATACTGCTTTTGTATCAAATCATGATTACAATCACCTGTTGACATCACTGCTTTCAAATCACATCGTTGTTTAATCATTTTACCTTATTACTAGCCTTAAACTGCCTCATCCCAACTTTTTTTGGAATGTGTTGCAGGCCTGAAACACAGGAATGGATGTACAGTAGCAGTCAAAAGTTTGGACACACTTACTGATTCATAGGTTTTTCTGTATTTTTGACTATTTTCTTCAGTGTAGAACAATACTGTAGACATCAAATCTATGAAATAACATACATACATACATACATACATACATTATCTGTAGCCACTTATCCTGTTCTACAGGGTCACAAGCAAGCTGGAGCCTATCCCAGCTGACTACGGGCGAAAGGCGGGGTACACCCTGGACAAGTCGCCAGGTCATCGCAGGGCTGACACATAGAGACAAACAACCATTGACACTCACATTCACACCTACGGTCAATTTAGAGCCACCAATTAGCCTAATCTGCATGTCTTTGGACTGTGGGGGAAACCGGAGCACTTGGAGGAAACCCACGCAGACACGGGGAGAACATGCAAACTCCACACAGAAGGGCCCTCACTGGCCGCTGGGCTCAAACCCAGGACCTTCTTGCTGTGAGGCGACAGTGCTAACCACTACACCACCGTGCCGCTCACAAGTTAATCAAAAGAATTTTAATTTTGAACCAGTTTGCCATTTTGACAACGCGCGTCAATTCAGTGGGAAAACACGGGGAGTGACGTCATCAGAGTGAAATATCGGAAAATATGTCACTCAGATCAGCGATGTATTTCATGGGAAAAATGGCAGTTTTTCAACATGAGAAGATAAACTCCATATCTTCAAGCCAACGTGTCATGTTCTTTTTATTATATAGGCACATTCACAAACAAAAAGTACCCAAATTTATCAAAACAATTAATCAATTTCCTCATGAGTGACATATAGAGATTTATGTCAAAGTTTTGGATCTCCATGTCCCAGATGTAGCTCGTATGAAAAACATTCGTGTCCGTATAATATATGGAATTATATGGGAAACAAAAAAGTGTTAAAAAAACAAAATATGTTTTATATTTTAGATTCTTCAGTGAGCCCTGTGATGACCTGGTGACTTGTCCAGGACATACCCCGCCTTTCGCCCGTAGTCAGCTGGGATAGGCTCCAGCTTGCCTGCGACCCTGTAGAACAGGATAAAGCGGCTACAGATAATGAGATGAGATGTTTTATATTTTAGATTCTTCAGTGAGCCCTGTGATGACCTGGCGACTTGTCCAGGACATACCCCGCCTTTCTCCCGTAGTCAGCTGGGATAGGCTCCAGCTTGCCTGCGACCCTGTAGAACAGGATAAAGCAGCTAGAGAGAATGAGATGAGATGAGATTCTTCAGTGTAGCCAGCGTTTACCTTGAGTACGCTTTGCACACTATTGGGGTTATCTTAACCAGCTTCATGATGTAGTCACCTGGAGTGCTTTTCAATTAACAGGTGCCTCATCAAAAGTTAATTAGTTAAATTTATTGCCTTCTTAATGCATTTGAGATCAAATTGTAAATAATAAATATTAAAAATACAGTAAATAGCCCTATTCCACAACTATAGTAATCCATATTATGTCAAAAACTGCTCAGCTAAGTAAAGAGAAACGACATCCATAATTACTTTAAGACCTGAAGTGTCTTTTAATGTTGTTTTATCTGTAACCGCTTATCCCGTGTAGGGTCGTGGGGGGCAAGCTGGAGCCTATCCCAGCTGACCATGGACGAGAGGCAGGGTACACCCTGGACAAGTTGCCTGGGCTGACACACACATAGAGACACAAACAACCATTCACACTCAATTTAGAGCCACCAATTAACCCAACCTGCATATCTTTGGACTGTGGGATAAATGGGAAGAACATGCAAACTCCACACAGAAAGGCCCTCATCGGCCACTGGGTTTGAACCCAGAACCTTCTTGCTGTGAGGCGACAGTGCTAACCACTACACCACCGTGCTGCAATGTGTCTTTTAATAAATTAAAATAAAGAAAAAACATTGAATTAGAAGGTGTGTGGGCAGCACGATGGTTAGCACTGTTGCCTCACAGCAAGAAGTTTCCTGGGTTTGCGGCCGGCGAAGGCCTTTCTGTGTAGAGTTTGCATGTTCCCCCCGTGTCTGCGTGCTCTGGTTTCCCCCACAGTCCAAAGATATGCAGGTTAGGCTAATTGATGGCTCTAAATTGACCTTGGGTGTGAGTGTTAATGGTTGTTTGTCTCTATGTGTCAGCCCTGCGATGACCTGGCGACTTGTCCAGAGTGTACCCCGCCTCTCGCCCATAGTCAGCTGGGATAGGCTCCAGCTTGCCTGCGACCCTGTAGAGCAGGATAAGTGGCTACAGATAATGTATGTATGTTATTTCATAGATTTGATGTCTACAGTATTGTTTGTTCTACACTGAAGAAAATAGTCAAAATACAGAAAAACCTAGGAATCAGTGTGTCCAAACTTTTGAAAAGGGAGAAAGAAAGAAAAAGATTGAGAGGAAAAAAGAAAGCGAGAGAGAGAAAGCGGCATGGTGGTGTAGTGGTTAGCACTGTCGCCTCATGGCAAGAAGGTCCTGGGTTCGAGCCCAGTGGCCAACATTGGGGCCTTTCTGTATGGAGTTCGCATGTTCTGTCTGTGTGGGTTCGCTCCGGTTTCCCCCACAGTCCAAAGACATGCAGGTTAGGCTAATTGATGGCTCTAAATCGACCATGAGTATGAATGGTTGTTTGTCTCTCAGCCCTGGTGACTTGTCCAGGGTGTACCTCGCCCATCGTCAGCTAGGATAGGCTCCAGCTTGCCTGTAGAACAGGATCATCGGCTACAGATAATGGATGGATGGATGGATGGCTAGAAGGTGTGTCCAAACTTTTGACTGCTACTGTATAGTAGTGGGTTTCCCTAAAAGCCTCTTAACACTAAGTAGGAGAGTTATTATGCAGCTTGCTCTACGATGATCTTTGTGCTACGATGCTTTCGACATAGATCAGACAAGATCTATTGCAAAAAGTGTAGCTTAGCCAGTTTAACAAGCCGCACAACATAGATTACATAAAGACTGCATCGACTATACTTAGGCGTTTTCTTTAGTTTGTAATTGCTGCATTATTTCTGTTCAGTGTGAGGAGGAGGAGGTGCAGTAGTACCCTGGATGATGAATGTGAATATACCCAAATGCCTCTGGCACTGAAGCGAATTGGTGACTCCCTCTGGGTTTTTTTTCCCCCCCTCCTCCTCTTCTCCCTTTCTCACCCCCTCTCCTCCTCCTGCCTTTTATTCAAATTTGGGTCAGGGGTGAGGATTCTTCACGTCACAAGCTTGCAAGATGGCGCTCGCAGGGCTGTGAGCTGAGAAAACAGGATGGCTGTGTGAAGAGCTTCGGTCGGTTTATTCGGGTAAATTCTTTTAAAATGCGCTTTTTCTGTTGGTACAAGGTCGGGGATGCGTTTCACACGAACAGGTTCGGAAAGCACAGGCTGCTGCAGCCATATTCAGCACTGAGTGAGTGAGTGAGTGAGAGAGAGAGAGAGAGAGAGAGAGAAAGAGACTGCGACTGCGTCTCTGCGCGCGCGTGCAAGAGAGAGTGAGCGAGTGCGCCTGCGCCCGTAGGGGTTTCTCTTGTTTAGCGCTTTACACCACAACGCCAGTGTGAGCTGGGCAAGCTGGGGGCAATGTGCTTTATTCACTGGATGTGTTTGCTTTTAGGTAAAACACACTTCTTCTTTCATTGCTGTAATAATATTTTATTATAATAATAATAATAATTATTATTATTATTGTGTTCAGCCGCTGTGGTTGAAGCATTGTGTATTTTATTTGACTGTTATAATATTGTTTGTTCAGGGCTGTGTACTTTGGCAAAATAGCGACTTGTGGTTTTACCTGCGCAAATTTCCAGAATGAAAGTGTGTGTGTGTGGTGTTGTGGGTTTTAATAAGCTTTGTGTGTGAGAGTCCCAGGTAAGAGCTTTTATTTTGCTGTAAATGTAAAACTGTTGTTTTGCTTGTTGTAGCTACTATACCATAGTTTTGGGTTGTGCACGCGCTCGAGCCCAGCAGCCTCTCTCTATCTCTCTCTATTTCTCTTTTCACCAGTTTTACAAAAACAAAAGTCCCACCAATATTTTCAGTAGTTTTTTTTTTTTTAAATTATCATTACTATTATCTAATCCACTTTCTACAAGAAGACGTGTTGAGACATTTACAGTAACTTCTTCTTCTTTTTTTTTTCTCCCGTGCTAAACATGATTGGATTTCTTAACTGAACCTTTCATCTCCTCTATTTTAATGCCTGGGGGAAGGGGGTGTTGTTTTACAGTGGTCTTCCTGCACAGGAGTAGTCCTCATGTGTATGACAGTTTCCCCTGAACTGAATGAGCGCAATCCCAAGGGCTTTTATCCCACCCATGCACTTACATTAATGTATAAGGTTTCCTGTCAAGGAGACGCGCACACTGTCATTGATTACAATGGAATAAAAGATTGCGCGCTAAATGTTTTGATTTCAGATTCAATGCAGGCCTTTGAGAGTGTGTTTTGTAACACCGATATGTGTTCTTGAAAAGCAGGAACTGTGTTTGCTTTAAGGCAGTGTCTGAAATCTTGCCTGGCATGTTTGTGTTGTAAGATTTCAACAATTTCTTGTTGCAGATTTGTGGGAGGGGGGAGAAAGCTGCTTTGGTGCAGCACGGTGGTGTAGTGGTTAGCGCTGTCGCCTCAGAGCAAGAAGGTCCGGGTTCGAGTCCCGTGGCCGGTGAGGGCCTTTCTGTGTGGAGTTTGCATGTTCTCCCTGTGTCTGCATGGGTTTCCTCCACAGTCCAAAGACATGCAGGTTAGGTTAACTGGTGACACTAAATTGACTGTAGATGTGAATGGTTGTCCGTGTGTCAGCCCTGTGATGACCTGGCGACTTGTCCAGGGTGTACCCCGCCTTTCACCTGTAGTCAGCTGGGATAGGCTCCAGCTTGCCTGTGACCCTGTAGAACAGGATAAAGCGGCTAGAGATAATGAGATGTTGAGTTATTGGTTGGTTTTGTCTGCAATGGAAACAAATTCCAGCACGGTGGTGTAGTGGTTAGCACTGTTGCCTCACAGCACAAAGGTTCTGGGTTCGAGTCCAGTGGCCGACGGGGGCCTTTCTGTGTAGTTTGCATATTGTCTGCGTGGGTTTCCTTCACAGTCCAAAGACATGCAGGTTAAGCTAATTGGTGGCTCTAAATTGACCGTAGGTGTGAATGAGTGTGAATGGTTGTTTGTGTCTGTGTGTCAGCCCTGTGATGATCTGGCGACTTGTCCACAGTGTACTCCGCCTCTCGCCCATAGTCAGCTGGGATAGGCTCCAGCTTGTCCGCAACCCTACACAGGATAAGCAGCTACAGATAATGGATGGATGGAAACAAATTCCTTCTGAAATTCTTACTTTTTTGCCGTCGTGGTGGTGCAGATGATGATGATGATCATCATCACCACCAACAGCCAGCTTTCAAAATGACTCAAGGGTTTAATTTCCTTCCTAATGTTAGGCACACATTTCAAAATGATGGTCGTATATGAGGTCAAGGTAAACGGTTGTGTTTAACAGTTTTAAATCATTTAAAAAATAGAGATGTAATTTGCGTCATCTCTAGTATATTTTTTTTAAATGATTTGACTTCATTCTTGGCCTCAGCTGGGTCGCTGGACAATCATCATGGTCATCAATGAGATTTAACAACTGAGAACCGTGCTTATAACAACCTGTTGACGCAATGTTTTGTAGGCCCTCTCCTGTATAGGTATAGATGAGCCGAATTTACTGAACACTTCAAGACCCTCGTGATTAGGTTCGACAAAAACAAGGTTTCTCTCTCATAGGGAATGAAAATGGGTTTGGACAGTGAAAGGAGAATGTCTTGCATTCTTGAGATAACATGCTCTTGGATCTAACTGGCATTTTGATTAAATTAGTGTTCTTGAAATGAGTAAAGACCACTGTCTTTTAAGTGCTTAACAGATTATGAAAAAAAAAAATTCTCCTATTTACAGACCTAACATTTATTTGAAGCTAGATATTTCTGAAATGAAACTATATTAGATTGGACTTTTTGAATACACAAGTCGAGTTTGTTTTTGGTTAAGGTAGTTTTCACTATTTGGGTCAAGGGAAGGAAACTTGCTTTTCCTTCTTTTGAATATGCTTGATACATTATTAGTAGTAACAAAGGTCTCCCATATATTGCATTTATTCTTGAAAAAGGCCATTTATTATATTTCTCATGACAGTAAATATATCGGCTGTATTTCTAGCCAGCTTAATCTTTCATAACCTTTGCCGAAGTGCGTTTTCTTTTCTTTTTTTACACAATAAAAACAGTTCACAGTAGTTTGTGGCTTTGCATAAAGTCGCTTACGTGGCCAATCACATGACGCAGACAACCCCCCACCCGGTAGCAATCTCTCTGATTAGGGCAGTCGTTTCATCTCTGTCCTGGCGCAGGTCTGCTCATGGATAAGAATGTCTGTCTACAGAGCAATAAAAAGGGTCAGCAGCTCCTTATCAATCTGTGTGTGAAAGAGAAATTCTTACACAATGCTTTTGTACGTTTCTAAAGAACATTGGTTGGTTTCAGTCAGGGTCTGTTGAACTAACTCTGGGGAAACAAATGGTCGGGTCTGATGTTATTGAACCAATCACACCTTGGATGTGGCGGTGTTGCTCCATCATTAAGTATGTATGGTCTCTTTTTTTTTTTTTTATACTGTTACGAATAACAAGGATCTAACATACAGTACCAGCCAAAAGTTTGGACACACCTTCTCACTACGGACCTAGTTCGTAGGTTTTTCTGTATTTTGACTTTGTAGAAATAACAAAACGACAAACTACGAAATGACGTATGGAGTTATGTGGTTTAAAGTATTCAACAAAATGTTTCATATTTTAGATTCTTCAAAATAGCCAGCGTTTACCTTGACACTTTCACACCACTTTCATACCATGATCTTCACCAGCTTCATGAGGTAGTCACCTGGAATGCCGGGTGTGCCTCGTCAAAAGGTAATTGGTGCAATTTCTTGCCTTCTTGATGCGTTTGAGATTAAACGGTAAATACGTAGTAATAAATAGCTTTATTCCACAACTGTAATAATCATGTCAAGAACCGCTCAAGAAACGACATCCATCATTACTTTAAGACCCGAAGTGTCTTCTGATTCATAAAAAAAAAAAAATTAAAGAAAAACCACTGAATTAGGAGGGGTGTCCACACTTTTAACTCGTACTTGTATTGATCCATCATTAAGTATGTATGGTCTCTTTTTTTTTTTTTTTTTAATTTTTTATACTGTTACGAATAACAAGGATCTAACGTACAGTACCAGCCAAAAGTTTGGACACACCTTCTCACTACGGACCTAGTTCGTATGTTTTTCTGTATTTTGACTTTGTAGAAATAACAAAACGACAAACTATGAAATGACGTATGGAGTTATGTGGTTTAAAGTATTCAACAAAATGTTTCATATTTTAGATTCTTCAAAATAGCCAGCGTTTACCTTGACACTTTCACACTATTGGCATGATCTTCACCAGCTTCATGAGGTAGTCACCTGGAATGCTTTTCACTTAACGGGTGTGCCTCGTCAAAAGGTAATTGGTGCAATTTCTTGCCTTCTTGATGCGTTTGAGATTAAACGGTAAATACGTAGTAATAAATAGCTTTATTCCACAACTGTAATAATCATGTCAAGAACCGCTCAAGAAACGACATCCATCATTACTTTAAGACCCGAAGTGTCTTCTGATTCATTAAAAAAAAAAAAAAATTAAAGAAAAACCACTGAATTAGGAGGGGTGTCCAAACTTTTAACTCGTACTTATATTGATCTTGTTCTTGCCAAATTCGGCAATGTGGTGTAGTGGTTAGCACTGTCGCCTCACAGCAAGGAGGTTCTGGGTTCGAGCCCAGTGGCCGACAGGGGCCTGTCTGTGTGGAGTTTGCATGTTCTCACGGTGTCTTCATGGGTTTTCCCCACAGTCCAAAGACATGTGATTAGGTTAACATGGGGCAGCCTTGGGCTGAAGTGCCCTTGAGCAAGGTACCTAACCCCTGACTGCTCCCCGGGCGCTGTAGTATGGCTGCCTACTGCTCTGGATCTGGATGTGTGTGCGCGTGTGTTCACTGCTTCAGATGGGTTAAATGCAGAGGATGAATTTCACTGTGCGCTTGAGCCCATGTTTACATTAGACCGTATCAGCGGATCATCAGATTAACGTTTTTAAAACGATTAGTGTGCACACAGCAACGCCAATACACGGATACGCTCGGCTCCGCAGGCATCCTGCGCTCCAAATCACTCCGCCCTGAACAGCGAGTGCCCTCTGGAGGGTGCGCACTCCGGCCCTGCGCAGCTCACAGAGCGCGCGAGTGAAGTGCACAAGCCACGATTCGGGACTGAGCCGCTGTGCGTGTGATCCCAGCGCATATCACTTACTACTTGCAAGTGGAAGGATGGCAAGCTTAAAGACAATCATAACTACACAGTGGGCAGTATTTGCATCAGTATTTGCAGTATTTTCATACTTTTATACTCTTTAATGAAAGGTGATACAAGGCGGAAGTCCGCGCCGTTTTTCAGCAGTCGCGTCACATGACCAACGCCAGCGAATCAGGAAGGTGGATGTCACAGTGACGTTGTCCAATGAGACGCTAGCTAGAGCTCAGCACAGCGTATCCGCGTATTCTGAATGTTTACACAGCACCGGAGCTGACACGATTTGGATTGAATACGTGGACGCTGGCGGATTCCCGTTTCCCGGCGTTTCCAGGCGGTTTAATGTAAACGGACAGTGCATCCGCGAAGAAAACGAGACAGATACGGTCTAATGTAAACGTAGCCTGAGTGTGCATGTGACAAATAAAGGCTGCTTCTTCTTCCCTAGTTATGCAGAGGGCAATAAACTTTGTTGTGTGAGAGTAAATATATTGAATGCATTTCTAGTCGATAAGAGCTGCACAAATAATTTATAACCAACCCAAAATGAAGTTCTCTCTAAGGTTTGTGGTATTGGATGAAATTGTTCACATGGCTAATCATATTTGTTGCCAAACAAGGTTATCCATTGAACAGCTGGTCTTTTTTTTTTGCAGGTAGCAATCTAGCTGATTAGGGCAGTTGTTTTATCTCCGTGCTGGTGCAGGTCTGTTCATGGATAGGAATGTCTACAGAGCAATAAAAAGTGTCAGCAGCAACTTATCAACCTGTGTGCGCAATTCAGATAAATTCTTTTCTAATTACCTTTGCTTTCTGCTTATTTTCCTGCCAGTGGGTCGTTTTTGTGGGCTGCAAGCTTGCCGTGTTGGTCAGACAGATGTGGGCTGCTGTTGTTCTAATAATCCTTAAATTGTACTTTTGTACCGCAGGCCTGTAAACTGTCTTTTGAGAGATGGTAGCATCCGAATAGATTTAGTGTTAAGGCTGGCTTTGATGTTGGAGGTAGGCTAATTACAAAAACGATCACGTAAGCTGTTAATAAGTTATTTCTGCAGAATAATGTTGCAAGCGGTAATCTACAGCGTGTCTCGTCTCAGACATTGACAAAGTTCTCATCCCTGAAACTTGCCTGGATGTTTTTGTCTAGTAAATCTTAGATTTGTTACAGATACAGTGAGGTGAAAGTGGTAAATCGGTCTATTACCTGTTGGGGAAATTAGATTTTTGGTAAAGTAAAAAGTCTCACTCACTGAGCTCAGAGATACCAGGTGTTTCAGACTGCAGTCCTGGAAGTCCAAAGCCTCCAGGACTGCATTCTGAAAAAGATTCAACTCATGAAGTCCTTAGGAGCTGATGAGTCGAATCAGTTTTCTTAAGTCAGACGCTTGAGATTTATACAAACTTAAATGGTGATGCTGTTAAAAGTATCAGCTCCGTTCACACGATCCACGCAAATGAGGTTGGCCGCCTAATGATAACAACAAGGATGTACTCGTTAGCCTTGTAGTAGGCGGATCAGACGCTTGCTGGCCGTGTTGTGAAAATTGTGCATGCAGACACTTATCCAAGTATCCAAATCTGTCATTGCTTAACTCTTGAATATTTTCTATCATGGATAGTATCATTAAAAAGCTTATCTCTGCTTTCCAAATTTTATCTCGTTAAGATCTGTTCAGTACTTTGGGAGTAACAGCAGGTTGAAGTTGGTACAACGGAGTTCACGCTCTGCTCGCGTGACGTCAGGAAACTGCCGGTGTTTTTTGAGTCGCGGGAAAGCGGTCAGGCTCTCCTGATTGGTTTCCGACTGGATTACTCGTGAATATCAATCAGAACTTTTATAGAGATGTTCTCTTGCTCTCACTGTTTCTGATGAAGTATTCAGCAAAATTTTCCCTCTGTTAGTTTTGATGTTATGCTTCACAGGAGACTTTTGAAGTGAGTTTTTATAGCTTTACCTACTTATTTTTTCAAATCAAACTGATCCGTGTAAACGACTATTTTAGAATATAACTGTAGTTGTTTTTGATGAAAAATATTGAGATCTTGGTGGTCGGAATGATATATTTTTAAAAAAACCAGAAGTCAGAAATGCGAGTGTCCATTTCGATTCAGTTAATTGGAATTGTTTGTTGGATGTGGATCAGACTTTTTTTTTTTTTAGGTTAGCCTTGAAAGCTTAGCTTGGCAAGCCAGACTAAATGTGAATATTTAGTCTGGTCTCGGTCGTAGACATTTCCGAAGGGTGTGGGTAGGAACAACCCGTTGTCTTTCAAACTGTCTCTGTGCGTATAGGCCAACGCTCTGACCAATCAGCGCAACGGTGACTGTGACGTAGTCAGAGCGACAGAAAGCAGTGGGGGAGCCAGCTGGTAGATCAGACTTTTGCCATAGCCGGTCGGCAAAACAGCGAAAACGTCCTTCTTGAAAAGGAATGAGCAGAGAGCCTCTTCCTGCTCATGTTTCAACGAAAACTCCAAGCCTAATTCTTCTAAAACTGATTCCAAAGCGGAGTCAAACGAGCGCTGTTCAATAGCCGTAGCCATCTTTCCTGTTGTGCTTTCTCCAGCGTCGCGCAGCCTTGTCGTCACTCCTGCAAAAGCCCGCCCAAAGAATCCAAACAAAAACCTTGCGTTGTGATTGGCGGGCACGATTTGATGCCCGGGGTGTGTTGTTGATATGGTCCGAGGCTAGACCCACTCGTAGGCAAAAATATTTTTGGCCGCTAGGCGGGTGGGTCTAGTTTACTAGGCTATTGAAAGCTGTGAATATTAATCAAAATAATCATTTATATTCTTTAATATAAACACTAGTAGGTCCTACTTTTGAGAAATACAGAGGACTGCAGAGCCCAAAGGGGAATTAGAAATGATCTTTTTATTGAGTTTACAGATTTAACGTTTTACTTAATTAGCATAATTAATACTAATAATTTTTTTTTTTTAAACTAATTTTCCAGACTTTGTATTCAGTGTCCAACCATCTATGTGCCTGCCAATTTCCATGTAAATATCTTGGGGGGGAAAAATAAAAAGGCTATTAAGAAAAAACATTTGATCACATTTGTTAATGAGGCCCATTTTGGACCATGTAATCCTCATACACAATATTACGGCAGTTTTCTAAAAATTAAGCCTTTGATTTGTAATAGCTCAAGAACGGATAAACGCATTTTAATTCTGTAAAAAGTATGTTCTGCATTCAATTCTGAATTCACTGAGACCAGTTTCAAGCAATTTGGATTGAATTTGAATTTGCACCCGATATGCCGACTTGTAGCTTCTTTCCCTCCTGAATATACGTCTGCCAAGCTGACTATCCAGTGACTGCTGCTTCTGGGTGCACAATAATCATACAATCTGAAACAAAAGTCTGGACCCACCTCACTGAATATATGGTTTTTCGTGTTCTCAAGACGGATACAGTGAGGTGAAAGTGGTAAATCTTACGCTTGACGTTCATCAAAAGGGCCATAGATCATGAAGCTTGTGTATGATCTTATTTACAAACCTTTTAAATTAAAAGCCTCCCAGGGTACAAGCTATTTTCATTTAGAACTTAAAAGTAGTCAAAAAGCACTCCGTATATGTGGAAACTGTGAGATTGTTGGAAAAGTGTAGATAATGAAGCTGGTTTGGGAAATGAAGAGTTTTCAGAGTTGCAGATGCTATTTTAATAATATTTTGCTACTGCAAATTTAATGATTCTATCATAGCTTAATGGCTTTGGGATTATTTTAAAATGTGCAGAAATGGCACAAAACAAGTCTGTGTATAGATGTCCATGCATTTGGCTGGTACTTAAGTGGCTTATGAATTTACTCACTTGACAGTTATACATATCGTTTTAACAGAAGACGAAGGGACACGTAGTAGATACAGTTAGGCCTAGTAATACCCTTGTTGCGTTCTAATTGGTCAGTTCTTCTTATCAAGTCTTGTAATATTTTGTACATTCCACAACCAGTACCAGCACTCTTTTTTTTTTGCTGAATGACTTAACCATTATCTTGGAAATTGCAAAAATTCTGTTACAAGTCAGGGCCTGCTTATCCAGTGGAGGGACTACTGGCTTACCTGTTCTCACCACACCCTTGGTGTTCCCTCTGGCTCGAGTTTCATGTTGTCCTTCATGCAAGACAGCCAGAAACATCCACTGGTCTCCTTTCCCCAACCCCCATCTTTCAACAAAGAGACTGACCCTGGAGGCTGGCATTAATGAGTGGTGGCAGGAACGTTGAAAAGACTACGACGAGAAAAATGTTGACTGTTACTATTGCTTGCATGACCTTATCTGCTTTGTACTGGGACTGGTGTGCTTGTATTTGTTTTTGTATCTGGAAAAGGGAGGGATTGATTTTTCTATGCATATAAAGACTGGAAGCAGATTGCTATTTGCTGCGAAGGTTTTTCAAGTCTGTTGTGGAATTTCTGGTCAGTCTAGGTTTTTCCTTAGTTCAGCTAAAATGGTGAGCTAATTAACACTGAATTTAGTTTAGTGGTTCCCCCCCCCCCAAAAAAAAAAAAAAAAACCTATTATCTGATCTCTCAAAAAGATTGAATGGCATAGTGAGTCTTCTCTTTCAGTTTCATTCTTGTTCTTGATCTTCGTTTGTATCTTCACAGGTTTCTAGGTGCAGAAAAAAGCTGGAAATGGAACTGCCAAATCATGCCAAACAATTGCTGCTGCAGCTGAACCAACAAAGAGCCAAAGGTTATCTGTGTGATGTGATTATAGTTGTAGAAAATGCCCTCTTCCGGGCACACAAGAACATTCTGGCAGCCAGTAGTATCTACTTCAAATCCCTCATCCTTCACGACAACTTAATTAACCTCGACACGGATATGGTCAACCCGTCAATTTTTCGGCAGGTACTGGACTTTATTTACACTGGCAAGCTTTTGTCCTCGGATCAGGTCAGTGACCACAATTTTAATGCCCTCCTAACAGCAGCAAGCTACCTCCAACTCCATGACCTAGCTGCTCTCTGCAGAAAAAAGCTGAAACGCAATGGCCGATCCCTCCACAACAAACCCACAACTCCTACCAATGGAAGAACTTCTAGGAACCAAAGGTTATCCTCTACACCTGTCACCCCAAACCAAATTTCAGGGTTTAAAGACAGTGAACAAACAAAGAGACATGAGGAGCTACTCAAAGACGAGTTGTCAGAGGATGAGGTTTTTGTCAGGAATGCTCAGTGTGCAAACTTGGCCAATTCTCTCAGTCCCTCTACTAGTAAGAATGGGAGCAATGGCATGATTACCAGCAGTGGTGGCCTCTTGGAGCTTGGTCTGGACCTCTCTAAGAAAAGCCCTTCAGGAAGCACAGTCACCGAAGAAGTCAGTCCAAGTAGTATCCCACAAGAATCACCTCAGTCTGCCTCAGAATCCACAGCCAACAGTGCCTCGTTCGATGATCTCCCCACCAACCCACAGAGCCTCACCACTGGAGAGCCTATGGAAATGGGTGAAGGAGACGAATGTGATGAGAACCAGCATTTTCCAGACCACGACCAACAAAAAAGCACCCGCCAGATATCACGGTCCAGGCGACAAGCCAAGGTTGAGGGCCATAAAGGTGAAGATATGGAAAGGTCCACTTTGCCCAACGGAGTTGCCAAGAGACTAAATGTGGCTGGAGAAAGGCTCCCAGGTGGAGGAAATGTCAAGTCAGATCTGTCCTACCAGTGTAAGGATGAGGAAGAAGGACTGGAGAATGGCCAGGAGCAGAGTGAAGAGAGCGGTCAGAGTGAGAATGAAGGTGGCCGCAACAGTGCCAACTATGTGTATCGACAGGAAGGCTTTGAGCCTGCCCTTGGTGACAACCTTTATGTCTGTATTCCCTGTGGTAAAGGTTTCCCTAGCTCGGAAGAGCTAAACGCCCATGTGGAGACCCATACAGAGGAAGAGCTTTACATCAAAGAGGAGGAGGATGATGTCTATCCAAAGGAAGATGAGGCTGAAGCTGAGGACCTGTCATCTCAGACGGTCCAAGTGCACGGTGTAGAGTCGCGACGCTTTTGCTGCACGGTGTGCAATAAAAGCTACAAAGATCCGGCCACCCTGCGGCAGCATGAGAAGACGCACTGGCTTACGCGGCCTTTTCCCTGCAACATCTGCGGCAAGATGTTTACGCAGCGTGGCACTATGACGCGGCACATGCGCAGCCACCTTGGTCTGAAGCCCTTTGCCTGTGAGGAGTGTGGCATGCGTTTCACACGCCAATACCGTCTCACGGAGCACATGCGGGTACACTCTGGGGAAAAGCCCTATGAATGTCAGCTTTGTGGGGGCAAGTTCACCCAACAGCGTAACCTCATCAGCCACCTTCGAATGCATACCTCCCCATCATAAGCCAAAGACACTTTGAATGGAATACCTTGAGCGCAAAAAGCTTTCAGTACGGTGCACACCTGTATTCTGTGAAGATGATGGCTATGAGTGGGCGATCCGATGGAGGATTCACTCTCAGCTTCAGTGTCAGGAGTAGCAGTTCAAAATATTAAAGCCCCAACAGTTGAAAGACTAACCATTTTTTCAAAAATTGCTATGATTCTGTGGCATCCCCCACCCCCAAATCAATGCTGCGAATGTATGCCTCGGGTACTGATGCTGTTTCAGTGTTTTTTTTTTTTTTGGCTCTCCAGATCACTTCAGACTAGCCTATGCATTGGTTTCGTTATTTGTTTCACTAGCTGTTGTACAAAGATTGATCTTCGTACAATTTCACTTCCTTTGGTCCTTAAAAACAAGGGTGGAAATTAAGAAAATGGACCACAGAATGTGTAAAACGTAGTTAAGTATCGAACAATTATTGGTTAAACTTTTTTTTTTTAGTTCAAAGGAAGAATGAAATATATGATTGAGAGCCTTTAGAAGTGTTTATGGTGTTCTATAAAAGCTTTGTGCGTTTGACCAAACACATTCACAAGCTTTAGTCTGTCCCCCCCCCCCCCCCCCCCCCCCCCCCCCCCCAAATTGCCTATTTCTAGCCCTTGAAGGGGAACAGGGTCCAAAAAAAAAAAAAGCATTTGTACCACGGCACACAACTTCTCAATTTAATTCAACGTAGATTGTAATTGGTACATGAAATGGATATGCTGGAGCCTTTTTGCTAGCCCTCGTGGTGTTCCATTAGTTGGTTAACCATTTCAGTTGTGGCAAAAAGTGACCTGAAAAATGGGCATAGTTGGATGTACACTGTTGGGCTCCTTCTGGGCATGGGCAAATGAGGGTAGAAAATAATGGTTCGGAGTGTTCTTTTAAGCTCTAATGTTTACTCATGAATATATAGGGGTTTACTCTCAACAAAAAGCCAAAAGTAATGGTACTTGTTTTAGATAACTTATTGTTATGCTTCAGTGAATGTTTAAACTGGAAGTTCTTTTGATATTTCTTTGGGGTGGAGTGACTTTGGGTGATGGGTAGGGTTTGTTTTCTCGAATTTTGAATGTTAAGTCTGTCGGTACTGTTATTCGGTTTTGTTTGTTAAGCTTTTTCCTTCACTAAAAACATTTTATAGTCTTGTTACATTGCTACCTCTTAATTCTTAAGAACAGTATATTCATTGATGGAAAAAGGGTGGTGTAGATGTAGCTTGCCCCCACAAGGTTGTATAGTTTGCTGAGGTTTTCCGAACGGTCCTAACCTGCCCATTTCTCAACAAAGATTTGATGTTTGTTTAAAAAAAAAAAAAAAAACATATTTAACATAGTAGGACTAGAATTTAGCTTGTTGGGTGCATGTATTTAAGTTTTATGTTAAAGAAATCCAAAGAGAAAACTAGTACTGAGGAAAATAATGGCTTACGAACAAACCTTTTCTGTAGAATGTCACTACCAAAGTTTTTAGATTAAATACAGAAAATAACATTTCAGGAGAAATTTTTTTTTTTTTTTTTTAAACCAATTAGTTCTCAGTGAAGAGGAATGATGTGGGAATGTTGGTTTATACTGGACATTGTACTAAAAACCAATGAACAACTTTTGTAAGACTTCTGCTGATCAGTGGGCTGGCAGTTTTTCAATTTTGAAGTTTACATTAGTTTCTCAAGTTGGTTTGTCATTACTTTTGTCTTCAGATGAACGTTTATTGAAGGACTTCAGAAGGACTAATTTATTTTAGTTCAGACAAAAAAAAAAAGAGACAAAATGAGTAGTCATGATGTTTGTGTTACATGGCCACCATTTTGGAGAAGGTCATTCAATGAGGAATCAATACACTGGATTGCCTCTACAGTCAACAGAGATGTTCTTGGGCTTTTTTTTTTTTGAGGGGGGGGTGGTTCACACAGGAACTGATGTCATTTAGTCTGTTGCGAAGTATTGTATAAATCCTTTTGCATTATTCAGAGAATAAGGAGTTATTCCAAAAAAAAAAAAAAACTTGGTTATTGTCTTGCATTACTGACCTGGGTGTGGCGGGGGTCACTGTTACATTATCAGTTCAGACACTGGTGGGAGTATTCATAATTTACTGGTGAACTTTTTAATGCCCTTTTTTTTTTAATTTACAGCCAGTTTCAGTACATCACATTCCACATGTAACTTTTACCATTCTCACTGCAAATTCTAATGGCATTCCTTTTTTTTTTTAAATTTAAAATGTGTGTTCTGGTTCTTAATCCAAAGTCCAGTGCAAGTGCTTACTAATGTTCATGAGGAGCAGCTATTGTCATATCCTCTAGAATAATGTACGCTGACATCCTTTTCCTGGAATTTTGTCTGAATCCATCTTTCTCGAGATTTAATCCAAACGTTATCGTGTGTGGGCTTTTTTTTGGGGGTGGCTAAGCAGTTTGGGTGTTGAATTCTCAGGCCATTTGTTAGACTATAGTCCTGACCCATTTGCTCATATGTTGCATCAAGGAAACTAATCTTGGTCTAAGTTCTTTTAATGGCTTATTATCAAGGTTAAAGTTGGTTCCGTTAAGGAAAATTTGGTCGCGTTGATTGGGCAGCTCATGTTTGGCGTATACTCTGCTGTTGAAGTACTCGCATCAGCTCAGGGAGACTTTATCGTGTCCTCCTTGTCATTTCCATATACCCCACAGGATTCCAGGAAAACAGCTGCCATTTGGTCTCGTGTACATATCAGCACTTAATCAGTACATCAGTGTCATAGAGATGTTACATGGCTGAAGTATTCAGTGCTATAGCTAAAAGAGCATGAAAAAGGTTGTTAAAATTTCAAACTGTGACAAATATTGTTTCTACTTCAGACTTCAGGGACAGTTCTACATATTTTGAAGTGTAGAACATTCAACTACATTTGTAAGACTGTGTCAATACTGTGTCAATTTCTGTATTTTAATGATGAAAAACACTAGTTTCCTACAAAATAGATTTTAAGTGTTCCCATTTCAAATGACGCTTTCGGGGGGAAAAAAATGGAAAGGGGGGGAAAAAAAGCCAGAGATGTACATGAAAGTTTTACTTTTATGTTTCAGAGTGTTTTAGAACTTAAAAAAAAAAATTAAGCATAAAGCGTATAAACAAATAAGATGAAGCTCATACCCAAAATTTCAGACTCGTTTCTAAACCAAAGCACATACCGAGTGATTGACAGCTTGTCTGATGTAATGATTTCTTGTGTATATCTCACTGTTTACATAAACACTTAGTCTCCGACCTCAGGAGAGGAGAGGCCAGTCTGAGCATGCTTCTTTGGAGAGGTTTCTAAAACTGAAAGGGGGAAAAAAAAGTCATGAAAATGTCACAACTACCCCAGTCCCCCCCCAAAAAAAAAATCCTATATGGCCTGGATATATAGGTTATTCCATGAAATCAAGTTGTGCATGAGCTGATAGCTGACAAAGAGGCACGTAGCACCGGGTCGGCTATAAGCGATGTACAATGAGCGAGTAGAATAACGGTTTTATTCTATCCACATTCACTGGATTTTGAGAAATGGAGCTTTTTTTTTTTGCAGCTTCAATAAACTTTTTATACAAAACATCCAACAAATTTCTGCTATGTAAACAAACCGGTGAAAAATGCTATAATTATTCTTGGGGGGATGCGTTCTTACCATCAAATGCTTCTTTATTCCTTTTTTTTGTATTTTTGGGGTTCTGTTTTTGAGTAGCTTTTATTTCATCCTCGGTTGGTTCAGCACGCTCTGCCATTTTGTTTTTCGTCTACTCACAGTATATGAGCTGATATCCTAGTAGTAGAGTAGCCAATCAGTGCACAATTGCTCATATCCAGTGAATGTGGACAGATTAAAAATGTATTATATCTGGTTATTTTTGTTATTCTCTTGCTTTCAAATGTCTACGGGAGTATGAATAGAAGGTACGGAATCATACCTTGCCTCAGACCATGTGGTGGGCTTTTTTTTTTTTGGGAGGGGGGGTCCTTGCTATCTCGTTTAATCTGTTGGTAAGTACCTGGTGATTACCGTTGTGGGTTCCCCCACTCTGAGCCATTTGCTGAAAGACCTAAAAGAAGCAGCTTCCATCTGACTGGTCTCTCTTCTGAACCACATTGGTGCAAACACTTATTGATGGTGTTCAACTTTTTTTTTTTTTAAATCAAAGGTCTATTGTCAGTGATGAATGTATTTATTTTCGATCCTGTTTTCACTTTTGTCGTTTTCACTTTGTGTGAGACAAGGTGTTTTGAGGGTCTTAATTTTATTGCTTAAAATGATGACAAAACAAATCCCACATGGATGTAGGTGTGAGGAATGTATGTGGTCCCATGAAGTGTTCCTGTTCTAGGCTGGATTGGCTCCATCCTGATCCTTCTGTCACTCAAAGCATGCATGTTCTCTGGATCATCGGTTTCGTTCTCCCCATACTAAAGACTTGAAGGCTGTTTTTTTTGTTTAACACACTTCTTATCTGTTTGCTCCTGTCTGGTACAATATGAGACTTTTATTAATTGTGTACCAAGCACTCTTGTTGTGTTTGTGTTCTTTATTGAAAGCAGTGGTGTTGTCACGCTATCATGGTTCAAGGCTCCTAGTGGATTCCATTGACTTGACTTAATTCCTTTGGGGGTTTTCAGGAGAGTGTCCTATTTACGTCTCTGACCAACAAAGCCAAAGGTTTTTGTACGAACGAACTCTCTTCTACTCACCTTCACCTCCCAAGTCCGTCAAGAAGCAAGTGGCATTCAGATGTCGTGTTTTGGTTGGAGATGGAACATAAGCTTTATAAAAATGCACTTTGCGATTTGACAGTAAGGTCCCTTAAGAATGACCTTTTGTAAAGAATTGCTCAGTTATCTTAATGATCAATATTTTGCTACCGAAGAAAATTGATCTTTTGATTTGCTGCTATGATTTGTAGCCTGTTTTTTCAGCAGTGCTACGGTACGTATTTCCTGTGTAGTATTGTCAAGTCTCACACTGCTAAATGTTAACCAACCACTTGGACCTCAATTTACCAAACCAACCCCGAAGTAAACCAAAGCCAGCTTTACAAGCCTCTGCATTTTCCGCATACTTCTTGCTTGAGGCCATGTTGCACCTAATACTGTGTTCCTGCTGCCTAGATCTCCATTCAGTCAGCCTCTTTTCAATGTCTTCTCGCCAATCTCTGCCTATTCCAGTGTCTTTACGACTCTTTGACGTTCTAGACTATACATGTGTGGTTTTTTTTTTTTTTTAAGGATTTGATTACCTCAGAGAGACAAATTCCAGTTGCAAATATTTGTTCAATTACTGTCTTTTATTACAGTCTCTTTAGCCTTGAACGTGGTTTGCAGACAACACCGTGGTTTCACGTTTCAGTTCCTCAGAGAGCTTGTATTCAGGGCCGAGCTACATGAAGCTTGCAGCTCGAATTGTGTTATGTGAACACAATACGATGTACAGAGGTGATCTCATCTCCTTACGGTCTTAATGTACAGCTATGAGAAGTCATTTTAGAATCATTAAAATCTTGATCAAAATCTCCATATTGTGCCCAGTTTTCTTTTTCATGTTTGCATGTGGTGTGGTGTTTTGTTTTTTTTTAAACAACTCTTCTTTCCCCATCCAGGTCTTATAATGGAAGTCTTGTCCCAATGGCTGAGTCTGTTATACTATAGCACGGAGCTTGAACTGGCAGTTTGGGGGGGGTTAAACAGTGATGGATGATGAACGGGTGAGAGAGAAGCCACCCCAACCCAGTCATGGCACAAACCTCCGTCTGCCATCTGGGAGCCCCTCTCCAACCTTCACCAATGAAGGGGGCCAACACTTCACTGCTCTCCATAGCTTCATTCTTAACGTGCGCCATTTTCTTCCATCCTCTGTGGCCCATTTAGGCCAGCCCTCTCCCTTTGTCTCCGCTCTCGAGCTTGCCAGTGTGTGTCAAGAGGCCAGCGAGCACCTCCCTACCCCAGGGGAATAGAGGGTTGGCATTTTTATGGCCCTTGTGTGCCTGATTCCATGGGGCCATTTAGCTCCGCCTCGAGTGGTGTCACATGCCAAATGACCCTGAATGGGGTCAGTTTCAGGCACAATGACTAGTATGTTGATGCTGTGTCCCCCTCCTGGCTCTCCTCCCATCTGCTAAGTATAGATTAACTATAGTCACATCTGCGAGGGGGGCCAAATCACATGCAGATCTTGCAAGAAGCTGCTGAATGCATGAAAGGCAATTCAGTTGTCAGATGCCCTTGATGACGACGATTTTTATTCCCAAACGTGGCATCTGCTGCCTCATGCAAATTTGCCCAACACATCTGAAAACAACTAAGCTTGCCAGGTGGTACCATAGCTGATGACTTAACTTTTTTTTTTTTAGTTTTCCTGTTTGGAACTTTTGGCATAAATCATGTGACTTTTTTTTTTCTTTTCCCCAACCTTTCTAAGCATCTATAAGAAAAACAAGCCAGGTGTCTGTTACATCAGTACAGCAGCTGCCTCTCAAACACTGGATTAATTCACAAAAAAGGGAGGGGGGGCTAACATGCGAGTCTGTCCAGCAGCATTGAAGCTATTCTATTCTTTTCTTTCATCCCTTCTGCGCTGTGCTGAATGTAACGGTCCAGTCTGCCCATGCTGACTGCCCCAGCCTAAAAGAAATGGCACTACAGGTGGCTGGCACAAGGAGGGTGCATATTCAGCATATTGAGCCTTTCACATGGAACAGTACAGCAGCTCTGTCACAGAAAAAATGAGAGAGGCCTGCACTCCTCCCTCCTCCATTTGCCCTGTGCCATGGCACTATAGAAAAGCAAGCTTTGGGACTAGGCATAATGGGCTTCTTTTCTTGAGGTGAAGGGACGAGGCCACAAAAGACCAGGGTCCCCCTCCAAAAAAAAAATTCAAAGTAAAATCTGACATCTGTTTTTTTTTTGTTCCCCTTCTTCCCTGACTTTTTTTTTTTCTTTCTGCCAAACATTTCTAGATGGCATTGCTAGACGTGGCAATGAAAAGAGAATTTTTCAGTGGTTAAAAAACCGAGTAGTACATTTAGTGAATCCTTTCACTTCAGTTACAGTATAAAGCTTGGCTCTATCTAAATAAACTAAAGGTGTTGGGTATGAATGAATTGGTTTTTTTTAGTTTTTTTTTTTAGATGGATGGTTTTTCTCTGCATATTTTAAAATGGTATAAAATGTTTTTTTTTTTTTTTAAAGGATGTCAACTGTATTTAATTAACCATAATGGGTCAGTGAAAGATGGATGCTGGGTTTATGCAGATTTAGAGTGGGATCAAGAGCAAAAATGACCTCGACACCCACATGCATAAATACACCAGTACGGCATCCAAATTCAGTGTCCCCTTTAAGCCCATTCATCACTGTCAGCTTGTATTATCCCCGTGTGTGTGAGAGAGAGAGCAGGGCATGCTATAAAACCTGTGCCACCTCAAAGCCTTGGTTTTTCTTTTCTGAGACCGCCATAGCTGCTGCTTTAACAATACTGGAAAGACTACTGAAAATCCCATACCCAACTTTAACCTTAAATCAGAACACGCATAGTCTCATTAGTCCTGAGAAAATTAGCAGGAACATCAAATGCATCCATTTGCATAATTATTAGGCTGCTTTTCCAATGACTTTACAATCAAACCTGCTGCTGAAACTCAACTCAAACGTTTTATGTGAAAACGACTTCCGGTTAAAATAAACTAGAGGCTTCCATGCACTGTGTTTGAATATCGAGCTAGTAAACGTCTCGTGTGAGTAATATCCCAGGATTATCATTACTCAGGTCCGACTGAGCTTTCGCATTCTGTTTTGACCCTTATAATGGGTGTATGATCTATAAAACTGACTTACAAATCTGTACAGATAAGATGGTGATTATCAAAATGGAGTTCACGGGCCCCTGTGGTCTGATTTCACAATATCAAGGTTATTATATTATAATTCATTGACTTAAACCAAGGCAGCATAGTGGTGGAGTGATTGATTAGCACTGTCGCCTTACACCAAGAAGGTTCTGGGTTTGAGCCCTCCGGTTTCCCCCACAGTCCAAAGACATGCAGGTTAGGCTAATTGGTGGCTCTAAATTGACCGTAGGCGTGAATGTGAATGGTTGCCTCGATGTGTCAGCCCTACGATGACCTGACGAATTGTCCAGGGTGTACCCCGCCTCTCACCTATATAGTCAGCTGGGATAGGCTCCAGCTTGCCTGCGACCCTGCACAGGATAAGTGGGGATGGATGGATGGACGGACTTACCTTACGTAACTTACACTACGTTCAGACTGCAACCTGAAACGACCCATATCCGATTTGTTGTGAAATCCGATTTTTTTGTTAGGCCGTTCACATTGCCAATTATATGAGACTTGTATGCGATCTCCAATATGAACGGAAAACGACCCAAAAGTGTCCCGCATACGCAAATTGACACGTAATAAGCACATCTACGTAATACGTAAACAAAAAAAGAAAGCGCACTCTTCATGTTTAATGATTTCTTTTGTTTGTTTGTTTGTTTAATTATCTGGTTAGTGTTAAAGTGTGAGGTCTCGTGTGTTTTTGTTTCTGAACTGAAATGAAAACGTGTAGCCTGGTAACGAGGGTTGACTCCTAAATGTCTCTCTAATTTCTATATAAGTGCACTACGTGTTACTAGGAAGTAATGGATTTTTAAACTCTATATAGTGCACTCGAGCTTCAGTAGGCAGTCATTTGGGATACGGCCGCTGTTTTACCAAACTCTTAATTCAGGCTTAATAATTTGCACATATTTATTTCGTCATATTAATAAACTTTTTGTACATTTTTATAAATATTTATTTAGATTGTTTATAGCCCGCTGAATTCTGCAACTTCTCTCAGCGCTGGCTCAAGGTGCAGAAACACCAGTGCAGTTTGCTATGGAGATGAGGCGAGACCTGGCGATGTGGTTTTTGTGGCGGCGGCGGAACTCACACAATAATCTGATTAATGTGGGCAGCAGACTAACGAGACCGAAGGTGTCAAATTACTGGAAATTTCCAGAACAATCTTATAATCTTGTAATACAGGATGGTTTAAGTTATAAATCAGTTATAGAAACTGTTTTATTTAATCAGGCTAACAGATCAACATCCAAGTCCCTACCAAATCCACCATTAGCTTGATCAATTCTATAAAAGTCTATTTAAATTCTGAAAACTGTACAAATGTTGTTGTTTTCCACCAAAGAGGCGGGATTAGTCAACGCAGAATAGTGACGTTTGTCTCTTGTTGATGACGTGTAGGTCGCATGAATGCGACCTGTCCGGTCAGACTGCAGTCGCATGTGAAAATAACGGATATGCATCGGAATTAGGACCACATATCCAAGCGGCCTGGGTCGCATGTGAAAAAATCGGATCTGTGTCGTTCAGATTGTCAATAACAAATCGGATACAGGTCGCATATGGGCAAAAAAAATCGGATATGGGTCGTTTCAGGGTGCAGTCTGAACGTAGTCTTAAAAACAAGTAAAATAATGTCAAATAATTTCCATGTCTTGTGGAAATGGAAAGTTTAAAAAAAAATTTCTATGTCTACAATAAATTTCCCAAAATATATATTCTATACAGTGAAAGGGCCCGTGCAAATTATTTTCTAGTTAAAGAACCCGTTATGGGAACACAGAGTTGCAAGAACAGCACTAACACAATTGGATCAATAACTACGTGAGTAGTGCTGTTATTTTTTCGAAAGCATTTAGATCAGTTTCTACTGCAAGCTACCAGGCACCTCAGAAAGCAGTGTTAATAAGTAAGGAATTTATATCTACAGTGCCCAGTTTTAGGAGGTTAAATTTGGAGTGTTAGGGGCCTTATTTTCCAGAGGGCCTGTCAGCAGGCTGCAGGTTTGAACACGTCTTTGAGCCTCAATTCAGCCTTAAAGGTCTCAGATTTCATATTAGCTAACTAACTAGAATTAAAAGCAGAGGTGGACAGTAACGAAGTACACTTTGAATATCTGTACTTGAGTTTTTTTTTTTTTTTGGAAACTTGTGACTTTAACTTCACTACATTTGAAAGACAAATATCGTACTTTTCACTCCACTACATTTCTGTCAAGGTCCTCGTTACTATGAAGCAGCTTTGAAAGTGGATGTTTTTTTCTTTTCTTTTCTAAAACGTGATCGGTTTTTCGCAGGTGACACTGAGAGCTGATCAGTAAATCACTAGGGTCATGTCCCATCCATAGACTGGATAAAATCAAGCTCAATGATTTCTCAGCAGCGTTATTTAACACGATCAGTTGATGGCAGAACGGAAGGAGGCGGTTCTTCTGGAGAATGCACGCAGCCATGGCTATACCAAGAACCCATGTTTCAGTTTTCTGAAAGGATTAAAGATTCATTTCATTTTAAACGTTTGCTGAAACCGAACCACATCACAACCTACAAAAACTCACCATCCAACCTGCGGAAGCATACTGAGATACATAAACGTTTTATTCCAAGAGAAAGCTTGCAACGAAGCTGTCTGTGCTTTTAGAGCTAGCGATAACGTTGCAATAGCTATGCAGTCTGGTTAGTCAAATGACTTTCTATGGATTTGCCCGCCAAGTTGCCAACGCCTTGTCCACGGCTAACGTTTACACATAGCTAGTTAGCATGTAAAAATGGAGTTACGCCAACATGAAATGACGTTAACTTATCTGAAGTCCTTTCAGAAATATGTTTTAGCAAAATCTTGCCAAATGTTTATTTTCTAGTAGCGTTAGCTACCCAATATGATTTCGAGCTTGAAAAGAGTCTGCTAGTATCTCAGGTAGTGTGTCGCTGACTAATTAGTTAAATGTTAAACCACCTTGATGACACAGCATGTGTTCATTTTGTGAATTCACATTTCTGTCTTTGGTAACGGCGTTAGGTTTTGTAAGCGTTGTGGCAATAATACAACGATGCGTTGACAGAAATTGTACTTTTAAAAGCAAGTACTTCTCATCTCATTATCTCTAGCCGCTTTATCCTGTTCTACAGGGTCGCAGGCAAGCTGGAGCCTATCCCAGCTGACTACGGGCGAAAGGCGGGGTACACCCTGGACAAGTCACCAGGTCATCACAGGGCTGACACATAGACACAGACAACCATTCACATTCACACCTACAGTCAATTTAGAGTCACCAGTTAACCTAACCTGCATGTCTTTGGACTGTGGGGGAAACTGGAGCACCCGGAGGAAACCCACGCGGACAACATGCAAACTCCACACAGAAAGGCCCTCGCCGGCCACGGGGCTTGAACCCAGGACCTTCTTGCTGTGAGGCGACAGTGCTAACCACTACACCACCATGCCGCCCAAGCAAGTACTTGAGTAATTTAAGTAAAAATTTGACTGGACAACTTTCACTTGTATCAGAGTAACATTTAACCAGTGGGATCTGTACTTTGACTTAAGTAATGAAGTTGGGTACTTTGTCCACTTCTGATTAAGCTGGAATAAGTGTAAATTGTAAATACAGAAGTATTATTAGAGCTAGATGGTATTGCTGTGCGAGGAAAAAAAAAAGTGCTTGACAAAATAAAATACAACGGCTGACAACATGGAGGATCAAGGGTGGAAGTGGAAGGTGTTATTCTATGGTTACTGCAAGTCAATACAAAGTTCTTCTGACTGATTGATTACCTTATGATGCAACATTTCTGTCAGGATGCAAGTGGTCTCTGACTCCCGGACAATATCCCATCCATAGGGCACGAGGGTTGAATAGTTTAACAAAGATGAAAACAATGCTACGGCTTACACAGGCACCAGATCTCAACCCAGTTGAACATCTCAGGGAGATTTTGGAGTAATGGTGACGCGCCAAAACACCAATCGAGGGAATGTTTTTTTTTTTGGAAAAATGGTGTTCATCTCTCCACTAGAGTTCCAGAGTACTTGTCAAGATGCAGTGAAGCTGTAGTAACTCATGGTGGCCCAACAGTTTACTCTGCAGAGCTGCATAAACATTGCTGGCTCTATGATAAGCTGAGGACTGTGTGTTTGGGGAGGGGATGTTTTCTGAAAATTGCTTGCCGTGAATGAATGGGCATGTTTGGGGGGTGGGGGTGGTACAGACAGTGGCAATACCAATTACTGCTACACACACACTGAACACTCCCACCCCCTCTTTCGTACCAAGGGAGCCAGTTACCATGGCAATGCTGTATTTGGCCTAATGTATGGATGGGCGTGGAATTCCAAGAGAGAGTGTGGGCTTCTGGAGAACAAACTGATACTCTCACACTCTGTTCTCTTATTCTTACAATCCTGAGCTGGAACAACTGCTGTACATATGTGCGTGTGAGACGACCCAAGGACAAAGGCAAGGCGAGAGAAAGAACAGAACAGCGGTGGTGATATTTGGAGATACCTTCTGCTAGAGGTGAATTAATGAGATCTCCTATATTTCTACATGGAAGCGCAACAGAAGTGGAAGCTCTCCATGGATTACCTCAGTGTTTCTGTGCGATACGACAACCTCCCAATTAAATATTAATGAAAGCTAGATTCAGAGTGGCCAAACAGCCCTCCCTGACCCAACAGACATCCAGATTAGGCTTTCAAAAAGATATGAGCTTGTGATTTACTTTCAATTTCATTACGGTGGTAATGTACACAAAAGCAAAACATGGCCCATTGGCTTAGTTGATATCAGAAATGTAAATTAATTGAGACACACATTTTTATTCAGTCCACATTTCACTGGACATGAGCAATCGCGTGCTCTGATTGGCTACTCGACTACTAGGATATCAGCTCATATACCATGAGTCGAAAAACAAAAATGGCGACACACGTTGCGCACCTCCACTTACCTTGCTGTAGGACCCAGACATACAAGTCCAGCTTCATTCCTCACGCGTCCCGACTTTGGAACGAACTGCCCCAGTCAGTAAAACAAGCCCGCAGCACAAGTGTGTTCAAGCAGAGACTGTCGAACTGGACTGCCTGATAGATATTTTAGATTATTGTAGATATTTTAGATTGTATTTAATGTTTATCTAGTGTTTTTGGAGAATCCTGTGTATTAATGTTATGTCTATGACTTTGTGTGTGGGTCACAACACCAGCATTAGCTGCCTGTGCCTCACGAGTATAATGACAGGTGTACTAACACCTTCTGCGCGCTTCGGCAGCGCATTGATACGGATATCAATGCGCTGCCGAAGCGCGCAGAAGGTGTTAGTACGCCTGTCATTATAGTGCGGACTTTTCATAGCATAGAAAATCGCCACGTTTCAATTTGTGTAACTGAACTTGTTTCATGTCACTGGTCATATAAACCTATGTAAACAGGAAAAACGCAGAAGAGTTTGGTCGCATCTAACTACAGCCCCAAAAAATACCATTGGCCATACTGAGCCTAGCTACATTGCTAACAGGAGTGACAGCGCGTCTGACTGACTGGGAGGTCGCGCAAAGCTTGGAGAGGTACGGAGCAGCTCGTCTCAATTCAGATAA
This sequence comes from Neoarius graeffei, assembly GCF_027579695.1. Lineage (NCBI taxonomy): Eukaryota > Metazoa > Chordata > Actinopteri > Siluriformes > Ariidae > Neoarius > Neoarius graeffei. Next base: position 13,864,001 of record NC_083593.1, on the reverse strand, counting down.
GAGCATATTTCATTATGGAAGTACGGTGGACTGTTCCTTTAAGTTGGTTTGCCAACCGCCAAAAAAGAAGACGAAAACCCCCAAAAAAGCAACAAAATATGGAATAAAAGTATCTTTTTTTTTATTTTTCAAGGATTTTTATAAGCGTTTTTCACAAATTGCTACCGTCATTTTGCTGGTTTCTTTACCTTCTAAGCAGGAATGATTTTATCGGATGTTTTGTATGAAGTTTTTATTTATCGAATTTGCAAAAAATAAAAATGCTCCGTTTCTCAAAATCCAGTGAATGTGGATAGAATAAAACAGTTATTCCACTCAATCTCGTCGTACATCGCTTATAGCCGACTCGGTGCTACGTGCCTCATCGGCTATCAGCTCATGTACGACTCGATTTCATGGAATAACTTAAATATACAGAAAGGGTAATGAATAACCTACGTTTATTTAAAAAAAAAAAACACACACACCATACACACACTTGTTTTTAAACCGTTTGTATTATTTGACATCGGAGCACATCAAACTTCAATCGAAAAACACACCACCGTTCTACATCAGGGTACTGGAAATGCTAAGCGGTTTCCACCTGTGTAAAGCCAACTAGGATTCTGACTGTAGAGCACGAGTCTACCGAGCTCACCATCGCAGCTCCACTTTTTCAACCAGCATCAAACGATGCTACAGTAACACGGGGGGTTATTGCACAGCTGTATAAATAAAACACACCGATGCAACAAGGCTCGAATTGATACAGAATGTGAATCTATTAATGCACTAATGGGAACATTAAAGCTTAGAATAAAATAAAATTCTAGATCATTGTTCAGCCATTGATCATAATCTCATACATATACAGTATGTCAGACATACATATTATATATACACACGAAATAGGGTTCACTTTTACATTCCATATACTACAACAGTTCTCTGGATAATCTATTAAAACAAGCTCAGGTCAATAGATTAACAATTCCACCGGACAGCACAATGAAGAATTTGTTTAAAATAAACTTGAAACAAACAAAGTGAAGCCAATTCTTTACAGATTGCCCTAAGCGTACGAGCTAAACTGTGAAACTGAGATCCTCTTACCAAGCGAAGATGTTACCAAAAAAAAAAAAAAAAAAGATTATTCGGGTACACGCAAAAGCACTCTAATTAAATGCACGTCTTTAAGATAACCCCAGCAGTTTGATCTGAATAATAATTAAACATCCAGTGCACATCCTATTGAAAACATGACACCTTACAGGTGGACGTAGTGCGCAATAGCCGATTGTTGCATGAACACACAAGCAGTTACAGTACTACTTGTGTCGAGGTGATGATGATAGCTTCTCTGGAAGTATACAACCCATACCCAGTCCTGCAGATCAGAATGCTGTAAACATTCAAAGTGGAATGTTAACATAAGGGGTATGAATCCGTTACGGTGCACATCTTAAAGGGAGCTTAAACAAACAAACAAACAAACAAACAAAAAAGCCACCCCAAACTGACTCATTGTGTACATACAGCATTTTGTACAGCAGACGCCCTGCAGCAACTCTGCAGGAAATAACTGACCTACGATTCCCAGTGTGCCATTACTTTTACTGAAAGGGGGCTAAGAATGATATAAAGTGCTTATCTTTACATATGGACATTTGGTCTGATATGGCCACTGATGCCAGTGGAAGCGGGGCAGCTAAGAGGCGTAGATAATTATGGAGTGAAGGCGGATGAAGTGTAGTGACATCAATACGGGATCTGGTTTTGGTAATACTGCAGCATGTCATAGGTTTTGCTCCTGCAATACAGAACAGTGATCCATTAGTCAAACTATCACACGGCTATCGACTACAGCCACTAAAAGTGACCATTGTCGCTGTTCTAATAGATATACAATCAAATAAATCTTTAAAAAAGTCTCAGACACTGACAAATTGGTTTAATACAAGTTACTACTGCTACTACTACTACTAAATAATGGTGTACCTGCTGCTGAGGAAGCACCGCTCAATGACTTTAATCATAAATGCAGCAGCCTCCTTTTCACTCATGTTGGGGTTGAACCTTTGCCTGTAATACATCAACAACAAAACATGTTGAACATTTATTAAGAAGAGCGCTCGACTTGAAAGGAAAGCGCCAGGATTTTCATCTCATCTCATTATCTCTAGCCGCTTTATCCTTCTACAGGGTCGCAGGCAAGCTGGAGCCTATCCCAGCTGACTACGGGTGAAAGGCGGGGTACACCCTGGACAAGTCGCCAGGTCATCACAGGGCTGACACATAGACACAGACAACCATTCACACTCACATTCACACCTACGGTCAATTTAGAGTCACCAGTTAACCTAACCTGCGTGTCTTTGGACTGTGGGGGAAACCAGAACACCCGGAGGAAACCCACGCGGACACGGGGAGAACATGCAAACTCCACACAGAAAGGCCCTCGCCGGCCACGGGGCTCGAACCCGGACCTTCTTGCTGTGAGGCGGCAGCGCTAACCACTACACCACCGTGCCACCCCCGCCAGGATTTTATTTTATTTTTTTAATCTACGCCCTGAATTTAATTTTCTCCATCTCTTTGGGTCCGAAAATGATCGAAATCGGTCTACGGTATCTCTACAGGGATCCTTTCCATGTTGTCAGACACGTATACGAACATTACCAGCCGGTCAGTGGTGAAAACAAGTGATTTCCTTTGACGTGAATGCTTGCCTGATAGGATTACATTGTACAGCCATGTTGCAGTTGCTGGATATAGCGTAACGTTCAAACTTAATACTGGACCCATTTCAGTTGTTTTTGTCCTTTAGTAAATATCTGGACTCAGAGATAGAAAAAGAAGACATATGTGGGGGAAAAAAAAAAAAATCCCCAAACTTTCCTTTAAAGGTAGACTGCCCTTTCAGATTTTTCAAGTGTAGGTCATGAAAAGAATTTTCCCCGACACCCAGTTATTTTTGTTTAGTGGACCGAAAGCTACTGAATTCGAATCACAGACTTCTAATTTTATTAGTTTTTTTAAAAATAGAACAATTAATGAATTTAGGGCCACGTGGTCTTAAATTCTCCGCTATTTTTTCCTGCTTCACCATGACGCAATACAAGATACTACATCATGCATGACATGGCGGGCTTTCGCTGTTCATGCAAGGCATTGTGGGATGCAAATTTAAAACAGAAGAGAAAAATGGAGGACGTGAATGAAACGTGAAAGACTGACTACAGTAACGGAAGGCGAGAAGAAAAGACGTTATGTTATGTTATATACGAAGGAAAGGAAACACAGGACCAAACTAATAAATATCGGCGCTCAGTGAGCACCTCGGTGTGATCAGCGACAGAATGATGGAACTGTCAGTGCACGGTCAAGATAAACCTGTAGATGGCAGTAATGCAACACTGTGGATGCCAGCGGCCGTAAAACCCAAAAGAAGACTAAGAAGAAGACGGTGGGAAACCATGCCGGTGTTCTGTAAAGTTATCCTACCTCTTGGATTTGTCCTACCAAGCCTACTGCGCATGCGCAGAACACATGACGTCATATCTTGGAATTTGGACCGAGTTTTGTCCTACCGATCAGCTGGGCTGATAGAAAATCGGTGAGTATTTCACGCATTTGCCGATTTTTATGTTTTGTGCGTATTGGTCGAGTCTTTGGCCGAGTCAAATAATTTGTAATGACTTGTTTTGTTTTGAATAATAAAACGGTCTGTATGAGAACTTGCTAATTCTGTCACGCAGTGGGCACTGTGCGGTCAAAGTTATGACGGGGCATCGTTTCGTTTGTTTATAAATACTGTATTTTATACGTTTCTGAATTGCAAATATGCCTACATTGTAATTATTGAATATAGCTTATTTGGTTGAGTAAATCAAACAATTTGAATGTAATATTAAAAAAAAGCAGCGTCAAAACAGCTGGAAACTTGAGGTAGGATTTTCCTGACAAGCAGCACGGCTCGGCAGACGAGTCTGTTGAATTTTCCTACCCTCCTGGATTTCGCGCATGCGCAGTAGGCTTGGTAGGACAAATCCAAGAGGTAGGATAACTTTACAGAACACCGGACTTCCTCTGTGCTTGACTGCATGAAGTGAGCGATTTCATGCACATTATTTGCTGGGGAATCTCCTCAAATTAAATAACCCCAGGCCATTCTGTGGCTGAGAAGTTGCGATATTACAGAAATAAACATACATCACAATGACCACATTTCAGAGGGAACTAACGCTACGTTCACACTGCAAGGCTTAATGCTCAATTCCGATTTTTTTGTGAAATCCGATTTTTTTGTGAGGTCGTTCACATTAACAAATATATGCGACTTGTATGTGATCCTCAGTATGAACGAAAAGCGACCTAAAAGTGTTCCGCATGCGCATTGCAGGATACGACGACGTCACACGCAGTGAGCATGGCCAGTGTTTACGGAAGTAAAACCGCCCGGTTGCGGTATGACTCATCCAATCTAGCTTGAATAGCTGTATCCCCCCAAATGGAAATCAGCTCCCTAACCTCTGCGTCCTTCCACTGAGAAGATTCAGAACCTTCACAGCCTGAAGCGTCCCTCGCATTGATGTCATGCGCAGGGGCGCAGATACGTTTTTTGAACTGGGGGGGACAAAGCTGCCAGCAAACCAACCCCAACCCCGATATGCCTGTCAAACTTGTTGTGGGTTACCATAGCAACCAAGCTCGAGCTCGCAACCTGTGCAGTCTGCGCAGCTCAACCAACCGAATATCAGTCTTTGTTTTATGTGAGTTGTTGCAACTATGTATACACTGCTGTGCACCTCAATAAACCGAATGGTAATTAGTCTTTTGATTTTTCCGTGAGGTTTGCCTTATGCAAAGAAAGACAGCATAGACGTTTTTTCCTCCCTATAAGTGGGGGGGACCGAACGAGGTGAATTTAAATCTGGGTGGGACGAGTCCCACCCTCTATCTGCGCCCGTGATTATGCGCCATGTTGTTGTAACTTTTTTTGAGAGACCCGCCGCCTACTTCAGCGCAGAATAGCGACGTTTGTGGCTTGTTGATGACGTGTAAGTCGGATGAATGCGACCTGGCGGTTCAGACTGAAGTCGCATATGAAAAGAGCGGATAGGAATCGGAATTAGCACCACATATCCAAACGGCCTGGGTCGGATTTGAAAAAATCGGATCTGTGTCGTTCATATTGTCAATAAAAGATCGGATACAGGTCACATATGGGCGAAAAGATCGGATTTGAGTCACTTCAGCCTGCAGTGTGAACGTAGCCTAAATTTCACTGATTTTATGAACTCGAAAGGCCGTCTAGCTTTAATAAAAGCGCTGGCTTATTGCAGTTGAAGTTCAAAGCTCATCCATGCATCAGTGGATAATCTCACCTGGATATTGTAGATTTGTACCGACAAAGACTATTCTGGGCTCATCCAAGAACTCATTCACAATAGACTCGTATTGAAAATCCTTTCCAGGCATTCCTGCATGAGGGCATGCCATGTATCCAAAGAGCAAGCACTTTTCTTCACAGCTGGCATCAAAAGAATATATATATTTTTTAATGCAAATGGATGAGCCAAGCGCAGACTATTTCGTAAACCTGTGTGCACAATAGTCATGTATGGATTTGTAATCATGAGACCCAGGTATCTGGGCCAAGGGTGAAAATGCCCCAAGTTCTGTTTGTCTTCAGCGTTCTAGACCTGTACACTGTATTTATTTATAATCCCACTACTGACGCACCCTGACGATGAGGAGTTCGCTTTTAGGACGAGTTCATGTCTACGACTTATTGGAACTCTAAATCAACATCCAGATTTCTGCACAGCTGCTTTGTGACAATATCTACTGTTCAAAGTGCAACACACACACACAACGTACTTGAGCAGTTTTATGGTCTGTCCTCTGAAGCATGGAAGGCCAGTATCCAGCATCAAGGTCACCAATGACACCACAGCGTCCATATATGGCCTTTGATTAGCCAGAAAGACAAACAGAAGAAGAAGAAGAAGAAGAAGAAGAAGAAGAAGTGAGGACACAAATATGGAAGCCTTGCCAAATCTATACATAGATTTCTCTCGGCTCACTAAAATCAGGCTGAACTCCAACCCCGTGGCTTGGCCTTACAACCTTATTCCTCATCATCAAATATTTACAAGGCAAACGTCTCACCTTACAGCAAGATATCCACGCACGCACATCTCCATGAACCACTTAAATGGAGTGGCCTCCATTTTGCCCCCCATGATCATCACCATTTCATCAGTCAGCTTGATGTCTGGCTCCCAGCCCAGGTTCCCACCCGGAGAGCTCTCGAACATAAAGCCAAAATCTACAGCCACCAAAGAAAAAAAATAATTAAAAAAAATATATATATATCAACCAACTAACTCAATGATGGCGTGGCGTCGTTACTCTACCATCATAAAGCCGATTATTTCCTATAAACAGCATGTTCCGGTTATACCATTCCAATCTGATTACATTATATTATTTACTGAAGAGCAAGTCATCATTTTTATCCATTTACAGTTGCATTTATGTAGTTCTCGAAAGTGATGGAAGCTAAAAAGAATGCCTTGTCACCAAGAAACTGCAAAATTCAACATCGTGCATCCTTAGACTTTCCTCTGGTGAAAAACTTGAAGGAACAGCTTTACGTGTGATTGTAACAAAGTGCTAAGACTGGGGGGATGACTTTCCATAAATGTTAAAGAAATCTCCTTACGTAAAGACTAATTACAATGATTATACAATTTTCTTTGTTAAATAACAAATTTTAATGTTATTATTAGAATTAGACCATGGATTGAATGGCGCTACTGTAGAAGTCAGTCATTGTTTAATAATGACCTTTAATAAAAACTAGTGCTGTCAAAAATGTCGCGTTAACTTGACTCAATTTTAACGGCGATATTTTTTTTATCGCGAGATTAACGCTCTGTGACATGATGTAGGTTTTTCATAAGCTTTTGAAACTGCCAGGAACTTGGAACAGAGACTTTGCTTAGAAAACCGATAGCAGCTAGACTGTAATGCCACGCCCCGCACAGCCAGAGTCCTCTGCCCTCCCCCCAAAGAACCAGCGCGGGCACAGCGCGCTAGTAGAGATGGGATTTATGGCTCTTTGATGGGATCCGCATCTTTGTGATCCGTTCTTTGAAAAGAGCCGTTCAAAAGACTGGCTCATTTGGCTCTTTTTAAATATTTATTCAGTTTTAAGAAGACAGCGTCTAAAGAAGCCAGATCCCTCTGAACTGTAAACTCAATGCTATCCCAGAAATCCTTCCTGTAATATGCAAATTTGGCCGCCTCTGATTGGACAGCGCGACGCATCAACAGGCAGAAAGTGTAAAAGTACAAAATGTGTTAAGTGAGCTGAAAACAGTAAAGATCAGATTCAATGCAATATTTATCAACGAACAACTTAAAGTTAATATAATAGTGTACTTTATATTATAATCAAGCATGTCAAGCCTACCGTCACTGTGTAACCTATCTCTCTGATTAGAGTTGTAGACTAACTCAAACATTAGATCATTTCACTCATGGTTCTCTTGCTAGCCCCGCGCCGGTGCTCGGCTTAGGTTTCACTTTGCAGTGGCTGTGTCAAGACGTGTTATGCTTTGCAATAAAAAAAAAAAAATTGGTACAAAGCAAGCCCATTCACTTTTTTATGCTGATAAGAGAATTACAATGGTTTTTTATATGACAAAAATGTGCGATTAAATTGCGATTAATCGCGAGTTAACTATGACTGTCGCGACATTAATCACAATTAAATATTTTAATCGCTTGACAGCACTAATAAAAACATTTAAAACTTTTTTTTTTTTAAGAGACAATCTGAAATTTTAATATCTTGTTTGAACACCAAATTTTAAATTTCACTGAAATGGTAACGCGCGCACACATTTTATATATACACAGTACTGTGCAAAAGTCTTAGGCACATGTAAAGAAATGCTGTCGACCAAAAATGGCTTAAAATATAATGAAATGAAACGTTTCAACATTTAAAAAAAATAAATAAATACTATAAACAGCAGTAAGCCATAATAAATCAATATAACAAAGTCAATATTTGGTGTGCGACTACCCTTGGCTTAAAAAAAAAAGTCTCAGGTTCAACAAGTGCAGTTTTAAAAGGAGCTGTCGGTTTTACTGCCATGGTTCTTCTGGACACTTTGACTGTCACACTCGCTTCTTCATTTTGCACCAAAACCCAGCAGCCTTCATTATGTTTTCTTTTTTAATCTGAAAAGTGGCTGCTTATGTAATATGCTGCTCAGATGCAAACTTTTTTTTTTTAATCTGTAACATTTAATTGTGTGCTGGAAAATGAATGTTTGGAACTCTACAATGTTTTTGTACTGACTCGATAATGAAGTCATAAAATAGAAATCTATAACAAAGTTTGTATGAAGGGGGGGGGAAGGGGTGCCTAAGACTTTTGCACAGTATTGTATGTGTATAATTTTATCTCTCTCCACTCGTGAGGAAATCGATGAATTGTTCTGATAAATTTGGGTACTTTTTGTTTGTATAGGTGTCTAGAAAATAAAAAAAATAAAAAAAATTACACGGCGGCACACAGATATGAAGTTTATCTTCCCGTGTTGAAAAACTCACATTTTTCATATAAAATACGTCGCGGATCTGAGTGACATATTAAATCAAAATATACCACGCACTGAGAGACTCCAGTTGAAAATATGGATCCTCTGAAGTGGCTTTGCCAGTCACCGAAGAGAATCCATAATCAGCAGTGCCTCTCAGTGTATGGTATATTAGATTTATATTCTTCATTAAAAAAATTCCAAACTAAAATTCTTCATTTTTAACGTTCGTCGATGAGATTGAACCTCGGCATAAACTCACTGGAGGCAGCCATGTTTGTTGTCTATGTTGGAGCGACCTTTGACATGCACATGTGCAATGTACTATGCGAGCTCAATTTCATCATACATGGCTTATATATATATAAAAAACCCCACACATCTCAAAATTAGAATATCCTGAAAGAGTTCTTTTTTTCGTAATTTAATTCAGAAAAGGTAAACTTTCATTTATTCTATATTCATTACATGTAAACAGTTCAAGCCTTTTTTTGTTTTAAATTCTGATCATTATGGCGTATAGCTCATGAAAATCAGAAATCCAGTGTCCTCAAAATATTAGAGTATTTCCTAAGATCGTCTCGTCTCGTCTTCTTCCGCTTTATCCGGGACCGGATCGCGGAGGCAGCAGTCTAAGCATGGAAGCCCAAACTTCCCTTTCCCCAGACACCTCGGCCAGCTCCTCGGGAAGAACACCGAGGCGTTCCCAGGCCAGCCGAGAGGCATAGTCCCTCCAGCGTGTCCTGGGTCTTCTCCGGGGCCTCCTCCCGGGGGGACATGCCTGGCACACCTCCCCAGGGAGGCGTCCAGGAGGCATCCGAAAAAGATGCCCGAGCCACCTCAGCTGATTCCTCTCGATGTGGAGGAGCAGCGGCTCTACTCCGAGCTCCTCCCGAGTGACTGTGCTTCTCACCCTATCTCTAAGGGAGCGCCCAGCCACCCTGAGAAGGAAACTCATTTCGGCCGCTTGTATCCGCGATCTTGTTCTTTCGGTCATTACCCAAAGCTCATGACCATAGGCGCGAGTCGGAATGTAGATCGACCGGTAAATTGAGAGCTTCGCCTTTTGGCTCAGCTCCTTCTTCACCACGACGGACCGGTAAAGCGACCGCATCACTGCCTGTCGATCTCACGCTCCATCCTTCCTCCACTCGTGAACAAGATCCCGAGATACTTAAACTCCTCCACTTGAGGCAGGACTTCTCCACCAACCTGGAGAGGGCAAGCCACCCTTTTCCGGTCGAGAACCATGGCCTCGGACTTGGAGGTGCTGATTCTCATCCCAGCCGCTTCACACTCGACTGCAAACCGCCCCAGTGCATGCTGAAGGTCCTGGTTTGAAGAAGCCAACAGGACATCATCATCCGCAAAAAGCAGAGATGAAATCCTGTGGTTCCCAAACAGGATTCCTTCCAGCCCCTGGCTGCGCCTAGAAATTCTGTCCATAAAAATTATGAACAGAACCGGTGACAAAGGGCAGCCCTGCCGGAGTCCAACATGCACTGGGAACAGGTCTGACTTACTGCCGGCAATGCGAACCAGACTCCTGCTCCATTCGTACAGGGACCGGACAGCCCTTACAGCAGTAGGGGACTGGTGCAGTGTGGATTTCCTAAGATCAATTTATATAATTAAAAAAAAAAAGTTTACCCTTTTGAATTAAATTACGAAAAATAAGAATTTTCAAGATATTCAAATTTTTTAAGATGCACGTATATTTTAAGACCACATTAAAAATCTGTTGTTGGTTTTTTTTGTCATTTAAAACTTGAAATAAACAGAAAGTTTGAGAATTCTGAAATATTTAAAAACCAAGGACATAAATGGTGAACCTCTGTCATATTCAAAGTTCTGCACCATTTCTAGATCCCTATTTAAATGTAAGCAAATTTGTGATCTTGACCATATTAACTGCTTTGAACAAAAGGTCAAATTTTCCCCCGCGCGTAATCTCTTCGACTGAAGCATGTGTTCAGACGATAGTCCGATGGATGTGATCTAAAATAGATCAGGTTTTGTACAAACTTGTAGAGTCCATGCCAGCTTGAGTGCACACGGTCATTAAAGCAAAAAAGGGGAGGAAACCAAAGACTCTGAAACTCTGAAATTCATGTAAATATTTCAAAGATTCTTGAAAGATTCCTATTTTCATCAATGATAAAATTTGCAATGGAAAAAAAATGTATTAATTAAAAACGAATGCAAAATTGAAGCATTTTCACTCGCGCGCTCAGACTTTCGGACTCCACTGTATATATGTATTATTATCAAATTTGAAAGACAGAACTGTCCAGTTATTTCTTTATTATTTACTTCCAGGACTGTTCTGGGATTTGAGAATAATCACATTTCAGTAGCCTGCTTTAGAAGCAATGGTATTCTATTATTATTTGTATATAATGCAGGAACGTCCAGATATACATCTGTTCATCATTAAGGTATTTCCCCCCCTAATTTTTCCTGATGAATTTTCAAAATCAGAGACAAAAAACACACCGATGTGAATCAGGTGGCCTTTGCTGTCCAGCATGATGTTGCCGTTGTGCCGGTCTTTGATCTGCAGCAGGAAGAGGAGAAGGCTGTAGGCAGCCATGCTGCGGATGAAATTATACCGCGCCTGGTGGACACAGGAGAACAGACAGTGATGCATTAGGACACCTGGCTGTCTATTTAAGGGAACACACATCAGACAGGATATGATGCAATTTAACCATTTTTACAGCTATAGAATAAATGTATTCACCTACCAGATGTTATTTTCCCCCCAAAAGCAGAATAAAACCCATTAAATAAATCGCTGAGCAGTTGAGGGTTGAGAGCTACACTCAAGAGCCCAACAATGGTTTTCTGGCAGCCTTGTTATTTTATTCTCCAAATGTTCCGATCACCATCACTCACAAAAGCTACGACTGCACGACACTCAGTGCGTTTACATGCACATAGAGAAAATCGGATTTCTGCCGTAGCTTGACCGAAATCGAAGTTCTAAATGCCATGGAAACACCTTAGCTCGGCTGAAATCGAACCGAACTGGATTTCTCGTAATTGAGCTACGCGACCTAGATTATGCGATTGTAGCCGAGCTACTTAGTGCATGTAAACCCTATCGAGCTACGTAGTCGAGCTACTTATCTCAATGTTGCTGTCCTCGTCGTCGTTCTTCTTGTGAACACGGAACTGATAACTTTGTTTATACTCTTGAATAGCTCTTCCTCATGACGACAACCGGAAGTGTACCAACACGATGGGGCGTGTAGCGCCACCTGTGGCTCGGGTGCACAATGTACCTCACACAATAGCTCGATTTCCTTGTGTGCATGTAGGATTGGATTTCTCTGGCACCCCTGCTGGGACCCTTAGCTCGATTTGGATGTGCATGTAAATGCACTGACTGACTAGGTACTGATTCACAGATGTATACTAACGACTCATAATTGCACTATTCAGTGTCGAACAGAAAAAGATCTCTTTGGAGTCTGGTTCCTCTCAAGTTTTCTTCCTCATGACTTCTCAGGGAGTTTTCCCTTGCCACCATCGCCTCTGGCTTGATCATGAGGGACCAATTTAAATTTACAGCCAGATTACTGTAAAGCTGCTTTGTGATTATGTTGGTTGTTAAAAGTGCTACAAAAAGTTTAGGATGTTGAAGTCAATTATTTAAATTAAAAATATCACTTTGCATCAGGCTTGTAGTACTCGAGTCCGACTTGTGCCTTAATTTTAAGGACTCGTGACTTGGACTCGTCCATTAACTGCATTTGGACTCATAAATCGGAGGCGAGTACTCGGATTTTTTCTTTTTTTTTTTTTGTAACGTCATCATAATTTGTCATAAGATATTTATATCTACATTAATTTTTGTACTAATTTCATGCAAGAGTGTCACACCCACACGCCTTGGTGCATGCATCAGATAGACTCTCTGGACAGCGCGTGCGCCAAGCGGACTCTCGCACATGCACCTGCACAGGATTAAGGCGCAATCAGCATGCCGATATAAAAAGACGCTTACTTTGCGAAGTATTGAGTTGCATTGTTGACACATTACCGAGCCTTATTTCTTTGTTTAGTCTCCTGATCCCTGATTTCCTGTTTCTCGTCTTTGATTCTGCCGAGTCTACAAGGCTACGTTCACACTGCAGGCTGAAGTGACTCAAATCCGATCTTTTCGCCCATATGTGACCTGTATCCGATCTTTTATTGACAATATGAACGACACAGATCCGATTTTTTCAAATCCGACCCAGGCCGTTTGGATATGTGGTGCTAATTCCGATTCCTATCCGCTCTTTTCATATGCGACTTCAGTCTGAACCGCCAGGTCGCATTCATCCGACTTACACGTCATCAACAAGCCACAAACGTCACTATTCTGCGCTGAAGTAGGCGGAGGGTCTCTCAAAAAAGTTACAACAACATGGCGCATAATCACGGGCGCAGATAGAGGGTGGGACGAGTCATTTTTAAATTCACCTCGTTCGGTCCCCCCTACTTATAGGGAGGAAAAAACGTCTATGCTGTCTTTCTTTGCATAAGGCAAACCTCACGGAAAAATCAAAAGACTAATTACCATTCGGTTTATTGAGGTGCACAGCAGTGTATACATATAGTTGCAACAACTCACATAAAACAAAACAAAGACTGATATTCGGTTGGTTGAGCTGCGCAGACTGCACAGGTTGCGAGCTCGAGCTTGGTTGCTATGGTTACTAACAACAAGTTTGACAGGCATGTTGGGGTTGGTTTGCTGGCAGCTTTGTCCCCCCCCCAGTTTTTTGTCCCCCCCCAGTTCTAAAAACGTATCTGCGCCCCTGCGCATGACATCAATGCGAGGGACGCTTCGGGCTGTGAAGGTTCTGAATCTTCTCAATGGAAGGACGCAGAGGTTAGGGAGCTGATTTCCATTTGGGAGGATGCAGCTATTCAAGCTAGATTGGATGAGTCATACCGCAACCGGGCGGTTTTACTTCCGTAAACACTGGCCATGCTCACTGCGTGTGACGTCGTCGTATCCTGCAGTGCGCATGCGGAACACTTTTAGGTCGCTTTTCGTTCATACTGAGGATCACATACAAGTCGCATATATTTGTTAATGTGAACGACCTCACAAAAAAATCGGATTTCACAAAAAAATCGGAATTGAGCATTAAGCCTTGCAGTGTGAACGTAGCGCAATAGTCTGTTTGTGCCTCGCTTGACCTATTGCCTGTTTCACGATTTCGCCTGCCGTTCTGGATTGTTCACGTGTCTTCACTTGTATTAATAAACACACCTTCTGCACTTCCATCTGTCTCTCAACCATCTCTGACAGAATACTTCACACTCCCTGACAAAGAAAAGCATATTCACCTGTTCATACGTCACGTTCAGGAACAAACTAATGTTAACGGTGCTAAAACAGCCACCGTCAAATGGTGCGGTTGTTGTCTTTTTCTCGGACTCAACTCGACATTTTTTTAACGACTAGGACTTGAAGACTGGGGACTCGAGACGGGACTCGGACTCGAGGTTTAGCCCATGTTTACATTAGACCGTATCAGCGGATCATCAGATTAACGTTGTTAAAACGATTAGTGTGCACACAGCAACACCAATACACGATTTGCGTGCACATAGCAACGCCAATACACGGATACGCTCGGCTCCGCAGGCATCCTGCGCTCCAAATCACTCCGCCCTGAACAGCGAGTGCCCTCTGGAGGGTGCGCACTCCGGCCCTGCGCAGCTCACACAGCGCGCGAGTGAAGTGCACAAGCCACGATTCGGGACTGAGCCGCTGTGTGTGAGATCCCAGCGCATATCACTTACTACTTGCAAGTGGAAGGATGGCAAGCCTAAAGACAATCATAACTACACAATGGGCAGTATTTGCATCAGTATTTGCAGTATTTTCATACTTTTATACTCTTTAATGAAAGGTGATACAAGGCGGAAGTCCGCGCCGTTTTTCAGCAGTCGCGTCACATGACCAACGCCAGCGAATCAGGAAGGTGGATGTCACAGTGACGTTGTCCAATGAGACGCCAGCTAGAGCTCAGCACAGCGTATCCACGTATTCTCAATGTTTACACAGCACCGGACCAGACACGATCTGGATTGAATACGTGGACGCTGGCGGATTCCCGTTTCCCGGCGTTTCCAGGCGGTTTAATGTAAACGGACAGTGCATCCGCGAAGAAAACGAGACAGATACGGTCTAATGTAAACGTAGCCTTAGTGACTCGACTACAACACTGCTTTGCATGAAACCACAGCACTCCTGAAGACTCATTCTGATTGGTTACAGCATGTTGATTAATTTCTCCATCACAGCAGCTCTGACAGTAGTCCCGCCTTCACCGTTTACATTAATGTGCTTACAAAAGTATATAATAGAATTACACAGGGAATTTTACGTCTGACGATCCACACAGTCACAAATCTGTCATTGTTGCTATGGTGATGTTGAGAAAGAGTCTCCGGTGTTATTGCTTTGTAACAGTTAAAACAGTAATTAAGTTCTGACACAGGTTTTGAGCTCTCTCAGTAACATAAGCGACATTTTTGTCCTATTAGCTTCAAGAGAGTAAAAAAAAAAAAAGAGATGATGGTGAGAGAATGACTGCTTATAGCTGTAACATCAGCGCTAACAGAATGTTCCACACGTCGTTCACTTCCTGAATGAAAACCTACTGTGGTACAAGAGAAACAAAACACTTCAGAGTATGCCGGTATTGGAAAATAATTAACTTTGGAGTGGAATCACACCACCCCGTTGATTATTTTGCAACAACAGCAGGTCGATAGTGTTTTATTCCTTACATTTATAAAGGCTAAATGGAAACACGAGCGTTAGTTTTGAAATACATCACCTTCTGGAAAGCCAGAGTGGACTCGTCACCATATTTGTTTCGAAAGTAGTCATACATGCCGAAATCAGTCTGCCTTCCCAGCTGATCACGAGACTTGCAGTCTGGTATGCACTCAATGACACCGCACTGGAAGAAACATACAGTGCTTTTTACACTCACGCACACTTCCTCCGCTTTATTTATTTTTGCACCTGCATATACTAATCTCTACATTTATGCTTAAAATAATCTCTTCAGTTATTCCTAGTTTCTATCACCAATTTATAGAAGCCAATAATAAACTAAGCAAAACTTAAAGAAAATAGCTAAACATCCTAACAGCGAGTAGTGCATGTTATGCAGTGGAACTCACTCCAGGGGCCGTAGCAACAACCCTGTAAGGGAATACAAACAGGTCAAGCCCCACCAGCTGGAATATGTTCTTAAAGAGTCCAATGATCTGCAGCGCCAGCATGTCCTATCACAAGAGATGAGATCAAATCATCAAAAATCATCATCATCGTATTCCAAATAAAGTAACTGGAAGATGACTAACCTGTCTGCAGTCGTCTCCGACTTTAAAGATGGCCGCTTGCCAGCAGACCTTCTGGACGGCTTCAGAGTTTTCTTCACCATCTTCTACAGAATCACTGAGGCATCGCAGACCTGGAATGAACATGGTACACAATTATGCAGGTTCGTACGCAATGATCAATTAGCTGTGTTGTGCTATTAACTGCATTTATACTGGGGGGGGGGGGGGGGGGGGGGGGGGGGGGGGCCAAAACCCAACAACACAGTCTGAAGAAAAAAACTAACAAATCTAATGTTGAAAATGATGATATTCCTGGATGTGTTGTCTTGTTTAGAATGGTTAGCCAGGTTTGTTACCTAGGTTATGCTTGGCATCCATATTTCTCAGTTGTGTTCTCACATTGCGTGTTCACCTTTCCATGTAGACATCCTAATCAACATTTTCCCTGAAGAATTTCCAATATTCTGCTGAAGGGTTTCTGAAATTGCATACATTTCCATCGATGGAAATGAGGGTATTTAAATTCAAATCAAATACCAGAACTGGCCAAGGACCATGGAACTATAATGTTTTGCCAATACAATACAAGCTATACTGCCCTTTCAGACCGAAAGCTACTGAATTCGAATCACAGACTTCCAATTTTATCAGTTTTTTTTTTTTTAATAGAACAATTAATGAAATAAGGGCCACACGGCCCTAAATTCTCCGCTATTTTTTCCTGCTTCACCATGACGCAATACAAGATACTACTTCATGCATTATGTAGTGGGCTTTTCCTGTTCGTACAAAGTATTGTGGGATACAAATTTGAAACAGGAGAGAACACGAATGAAACGTGAAAGACCGACTACAGTAACGGAAAGCCAGAAGAAAAGACGTTATGTTATATACGAAGGAAAGGAAGCGCAGGACCAAACTAATAAATATCGGCAGTCAGCAAGCACCTCGGCGTGATCAACTGTTCGTTTAGCGACAGAATGATGGAACTGTCAGTGCACGGTCAAAGGTAAACCTGTAGATGGCAGTAATGCAACACTGTGGATGCCAGCTGCTGTAAAACCCAAAAGAAGAAGAAAGTAAACCTGCGCATGTGCACACACACACGGACTTCCTCTGTCTGCTTGACTGCACAAAGCGAGTGATTTCATGTACATTATTTACTCGGGAATCCCTTCAAATTAAATAACTTGCCCGCCACAGAATGGCCTGTTTTGTTTTTTTTAAACATGCATCACAATGACCAAATTTCAGAGGGAACTAAATTTCACTGATTTTATGAAATCGAAAGGCTGTCTACTTTTAACTGGAGGAGGGGGAAAAAAAAAAGTTTCAACTCATTTCTTTTAAATTCCATGATCAGTCCTCCATAAAAAACAGTGAAGAGACAGATAAGGAGGGAAAAAAAAGCGTGTGAAAGGAGTAGAAAACATACCTTCCTTCTCAAGCTCGCTCACTCCACATCGCTTGACTTTGAACTTTGCCAGATAAGGAGCTTTGGCAGCACTACAAAAGACAAAACAGAAATATCCTGATACATGAAATGTGTGGCGGCCTGGGAAAACCCTTCACATGGTGAAATTTTGGCATTTTGTACTATTTATAGTTCTAAAAACTACAGACCTTCCTAAACTGAAATGATTTCTCTTTTGCATCTCAGCTACATGTCACAGCTTTTTAAAACCTGGACTCTGATTAAATGTCTAACCGTTCCCCATCACATTTCAACATCCGATGTCTGATCACAAACAAATGATTCAGATTACGTCCATTTCACTACGAGGTGCATGTAGCTGCAAACAACCTGATCAAAGCCTGACATTCTTCATCTGAGGAAATCACACTTCGCTAACAAAGTTTTCGACTGCCCATTTTTACAACTCCATTTCCTCCTGACATATTTATGGTTACTTACGCAGAGGCATCAAAGTACGTTTGATACAAGCTCGGAGATGTTAAACTCAAATTCTGCCTGGACCACATTAGCATTTTTGTGAACCCTTAAAAGGGCCATGATACAAGTCTGTTCATTTTATAACACATCGCTATCTATTCCATCGACTAACACCAATAACCGACTCTGAAAGCAGAAGACAACAGAAGGGCTAACAGTGTCTTGCAAAAGTATTCATCCCCCTGGGTGTTTGTCCTGTTTTGTCGCATTACAAGCTGGAATTAAAATGGACTTTTGGAGGGTTAGCACCATTTGATTTACACAACATGCCTACCACTTTAAAGGTGCAAATTGTTTCTTTATTGTGACACAAACAATAATTAAGATAAAAAAAACAGAAATCTGGAGTGTGCATAGGTATTCACCCCTTTTCGTATGAAACCCCTAAATAAGAGCTGGTCCAATCAATTAACTTCATAAGTCACATCATTAGTTGATTAAGGCCCTATTTACATTATTTCGAATCAGTGGATCATCAGATTAACATTTTTAAAATGATTCGCGTACACACAATTTCTGTGCCCGCAACAGAACCGTTCCCCGTGCACACAGCAACGCCAATACACGGATACGCTAATCACATGACTAATTAGACGGCACGTCACATGATCCCAGTGCATATCGGGCATGCGCAAGTCACTCACCACTTGCAAGCACATAAAGTGTGTGAGAGATTGAGTGAGCGAGTGAGAGAGAGAGAGAGTGAGCAAAAGAGAGAAAGAGAGCAAGCGAGCGAGCGAGTGTGAGAGAGCATAAGAATCAAAATTTGAAGTTCTTTATGGAAATCAGGGACGCTGTGTCATTGGGACTAAAGAGGAGAAGGTTTTTCAGCAGTCGCGTCACATGACCAACGTGGCATGACCAACGCCAGCAAATCAGGAAGGTGGATGTCACAGTGACGTTGTCCAATGACGACGTCAGCTAGAGCTAAGCACTGCGTATCCTCGTTCCTCAATGTTTACACAGCACCGGATCAGATACGTACTGTGTTGAATACGTGGGCCCTGGCGGATTCAAACTGTTCCGCCTGTGGAGTTGTTTCCCGGCGTTTTAATGTGCACGGACAGTGCATCCGCAACGACAACGATACGGTCTAATGTAAACACCACCTAAGATCCACCTGTGTGCAAAGTGTCACATGATCTGTCACATGATGTCTGTATAAAATCAACCTGTTCTGGAAGGACCCTGACTCTACAACACTACTAAGCAAGGAACATGAAAACCAAGGAGCCTCCAAACAGGTCAGAGACAAAAGTTGTGGAGAAGTATAGATCAGGGTTGGGTTATAAAAACTATCCCAGAAACTTTGAATATCCCACGGAGCACCATTAAATCCATTATAGCAAAATGGAAAGAATATGGCACACCACTACAAACCTGACAAGAGAAGGCCACCCACCAAAACTCACAGACCGGGCAAGGAGGGCATTAATCAGAGATGCAACAAAGACACCAAATACAACGCTGAAGGAGCTGCAAAGATCCACAGCGGAGATGGGAGGATCTGTCCATAGGACCACTTTAAGCCATACACTCCACGGAGCGGGGCTTTATGGCCAGAAAAAAAAGCCGCTGCTTAAAGAATAAATAAATAAATAAGAAAACACACTTGGAGTTTGCCCAGCAGCATGTGGCAGACTCCCCAAACACATGGAAGAAGATTCTCTGGTCAAATGAGACTAAATTTCAACTTTTTGGCCATCATGGGAAACACCATGTGTGGCACAAACCCAACACCCTGAGAACACCATTCCTACATGGTGGTGGCAGCATCATGCTGTGGGGGGATGTTTTTCATCTGCAGGGACAGGAAAGCTGGTCAGGACTGAAAGAAAGCTGGTCAGCACTAAATACAGGGCAATTCTGGAGGAAAACCTGTTTGAGTCAGCCAGAGGTTTGAGACTGGGACGAAGGTTCACATTCCAGCAGGACAATGACCCTAAACATACTGCTAAAGCTACACTGGAGTGGATTAAAAGGGAAATATTTAAATGTCTTGGAATTTAAATGTCTGCTGTGAAAATGAGTAATATTTGAGCTGAGTAATTTTTCAGTATTATTTTTTGCAAGATTTATAAATAAATAAATAAATAAAAATCCCTATTTTGGCCAAAATCAAAAAGTTTTCATCCTTTCTGTGGTTGTGGCTGAATTCTTGCAAATATCCAGACATATGACTGGTTCTCCGAGTCTGCCATATGAACACTGAGCACTACAATTAACCATGCGTTTACATTAATGACATCTCATTTGCTTTAGCCGTTTCAGAGACCGCACCTCTGCATGGGAGTTCCTGACTCGTAGTCAATATCTAGAACAATGGCTTCAGGGTTGCTTGGTAAGTAGCAGCCTGGAAGAGTGAAAAGAACAAAAAGTAAGTCGTAAACCCAAATTTAGGGGGGAAAAAAAAGGGAGAGGGAGGGGTGAATAAAATGGGTACCAAGTCTAAAGTATAAAATGAACATGTTCTGGAAATTAACACTCACCTGGCTGAACTTTGATATCAGACAAGGCTTTGAGGCAAGCTCTTTTCCTCTCTTCACCTTTAGGAACCGGCCTGACAAGAAAAAAAAAAAAAAAAAAAAACAGCACACCATTAATCCAGGAACAACAGAGAAGTTCTTTTATTACTTGCTTGTGTGAGAGAACATACTTAATAATGGCAGAGACATTGGTGATCTTGTTAAAGAAGTCAAACTCGCGCTGGTAGAAATCTTTAGCCGGGCCAGACAGAGAGCTCATGATCTCCTCCATCATCTGTTCCAGCAACTCACCAATGTCCGCTGTGTCCCCCCCCCAAAAAAAAAGAACCCATGATGGTTAACACCTACGTTTTCTTTAATACAACAAACAAACCAACTACAATCTTGTGAATCTGAATGTCCTATGGGGAGTATTTCACCTCAAAGGTTAATCTTAACACTGTCAATTGTTAACAGCGAATGAAAACCAATAGAGATTACAATTCTGCTTAAAAACATATTTGCTCCAACAGCTAATACACTTGAGAAATGGTACATGCGACTGCCTACTTTATTAATAAATGGTTATTGATAAAATAAATAGGCTCTAAATATGTCATTTCTAGAAATCAACACTGTAATCATTTTTGTTGTCATTATGACTATATAGGACTAATGATCACTTTCTCCGAATCTGATCACTCTCCCGTTACTCACGGTCTTTCTGGTGGCCCTCCTCATCCAGGTAGATGTTGGTCTTCATGTTCCAGATGAACTGATGTGCAAGCAGCTGGGATTTCTGTGCAGCCCATAGTATGTATTCACGCACATACCCCATCTGTCACAGATGAACACGCATCGTGAGACGCGAGAAAACACGGTCCTAAGGTCCATAAGGGAAAACTGTGCAATGAGCCAACGCTTCCTACCTTGTCATACCGGAGAGCTTGCACTATTTGTGGAATGTAGAACAGAATCGCATCCTTTAAGAGGAAAGGAAAGTACATGTTAATTGACATCCTTGGACTATCCCACAACATATTTCTAGCCAGGACAATGACAAGGACAATAGTACAACCCCAATTCCAAAAAAGTTGGGACGCTGTGTAAACTGTAAATAAAAACAGAATGCGATAATTTGAAAAATCATGGAAACCCTATATTTCATTGAAAATAGGACAAAGACAACATATCAAATGTTTTTTGAAGAATATATGCTAATTTTGAATTTGTTGTCAGCAACACGTTCCAAAAAAGTTGGGATAGGGGCATGCTTACCACTGTGTTGCAACATCTCTACTTTTAACACCGCTCTGTAAATGTTTGGGAACTGCAGAGACCAATTGCTGTAGTTTTGAAAGAGAAAAATTGTCCCATTCTTGCCTGATATACAATTTAAGTTGCTCAACAGTTCAGGGTCTCCTTTGTCGTATTTTGCGCTTCATAATGCACCAAATGTTTTAAATGGGAGACAGGTCTGGACTGCAGGCAGGCCAGTTTAGCACCCAGACTCTTTTACTATGAAGCCATGCAGTTTTAATATATGTGCAGAAAGCAGTTTGACATTATGTTGCTGAAAGAAAGAAGGCCTTCCCTGAAAAAGATTTTGTCTGGACAGCAGCATATTGCTCAGAAACGTGTATATATTATTCAGCATCAATGATGCCTAACCAGATGTACAAGCTACCCATGTCATGTGTACTAATGCACCCTCATACCATCACAGATGCTGGCTTTTGAACTGTGCACTGATAAGCCAGACAGTCCCTCTAAGATAGCGGCACGCAGTGGTGCAGCGGCTTCTCGGCTCCCGGTTAGCGTACAACCTCTTGCTATCTTTTCTATTAACTCGTGCAACAAACTGAGGCTGAAATACAGCACACAGGACCTATTTATTCTGGGGAACCTGAATGTGGGACTGAAACCAAACGTCAAGGCAGCGTTAGGACGTTTTGGGCTGCTAAAGGAGAGTGGACAAAGGAAAACAAAGCAGCACGCAAGGAGACAATGGTGCACTTGGAGGCAGAAGAGGGGGAAGAGAGCCAGCCTGCTAGCTAGGCTAAGGGCTAACAACAGACCCGCTCTTCCAACTCTGTTCCTGTCTAATGTCCACTCTCTGGACAACAAGATCGACCTGTTTAGGCTGAGGCTTAACTTCCACAAGGAGATGAGGAATTGCTGTGCTTTCCTGCTCACCGAGACCTGGCTGAATGACAACATGCTGAACTCTGTGTACCACCTGGACGGACTACTTTTCTTCCGCGCCAACCGCGATCAGCTGTCGGGGAAAAGCCGTGGTAGAGGACTCTGTGCTTGTATCAACAAGAACTGGTGCACAAACTGGTAAGCCAGCATTGCTCTGAATCTGTGGAGTTTATGTTGCTAAAGTGCCGCCCGCATTGCCTGCCTTGGTAGTTTACGGTAGTGCTGCTGGTGATTGTTTACATTCCTCCAAGCGCACACGCCAGCATGGCGCCGACGGAACTGCACACGCACGTCAGCGAGCTACAGGATCAACACCCAGAGGCATTTTTTCTGATTGCTGGAGACTTTAATCACGCCCGTCTGACGGACTGCCTGCCCCGGTTTTACAAGAACATGGACATTGTAACCAGGGGAGGCAATACTCTGGACCAGGTCTACACCAGCAAGTGGGGTGTGTATGCTGCGGTGCCATGGCCCCACCTGGGCTTCTCTGATCACATCTCCGTCCTGCTGGTTCCTGCCCCATCAACCTGTACTGAAAAACAACCGGCCAATATGGAAGACCATCACTGTGTGGCCCAGCACAGCAGTTCCTGCACTGCAGGACTGCTTTGAGCGGACAGACTGGCAGGTCTTCAGGGAAGTTGCTACCACTGGTGAAGGTGTAGTTATGGAGGAGTATACCTCAGCCTTCTCCGGCTTCATCCAGAAATGCATCAATGATGTCACCACCACCAAAAACATCACCATAAGTCCTAACCAGAAGCCATGGATGAATGGTGAGGTTCAGCATCTCCTGAAAGCACATGACACAGCTTTCAGGTCTGGAGATGCACTGGTACTGAGAGCGGCAAGGAGGGACCTCCAAGCGGGTGTGACACGGGCAAAAAGAGCACATGTTGAAAAAATCCAGGGCCACTTTGCATCCAATGACCCTCGGAGCATGTGGCAGGGCATAAAGGCAATCACAGGCTACAACAGGAAGAACACCGAGTGCCCTTGGGACCCATCCCTGCCAGATGCCCTCAACTATGCCCGTTTTGAACCTGCCGATCCCCCTACCCACACCAGGCTCACTATCCCAGAGGGTAAGCTACCATCATTCAGCGTGTCAGCAGATGACGTGAGGAGGACTCTGCAGCACGTTAACCCCCGCAAGGCAGCAGGACCAGACAACATCCCAGGGAGCGTCCTGAAGGCCTGCGCATATGAACTCACTGAGATGTGGACAGACATCTTTAACACCTCCCTCTCCCAGGCTGTGGTGCCAGTGTGTCTGAAGACATCTTCCATCGTTCCAGTGCCCAAGTGTGCAGCAGTGAGGAGCATGAACGACTATTGACCGGTGGCTCTCACCCCGATAGTCATGAAATGCTTCGAACACCTGGTCATGGACCACATTAAGGAGAAGGTGGACATAAATGTGGACCCAGACCAGTACACATACAGGAGTAATAGGTCTGTAGAGGACACCATCTCATCCATCATCCACTCTGCTCTCACCCACCTGGAGAGCAGAGACACCTACATGAGGCTGCTCTTCCTGGACTTTAGCTTGAAGTTCAACACGATCGACCCGCAGACTTTAGTCAACAAACTGCTGCCGCTTGGATTACCACCATCCCTCTGCAACTGGGTACTGGATTTCCTGACACACAGGCCACAGACAGACAGTGAGGATCCACGGCATCTCTTCTTCTACCATCAACAATGTCCTGGGTATGACTCAAAACTGCATCCGGTGATGAGGCTCCAGTTCGGGAGTTCTGGAGTTTTGGGGAAGGTGGAGTTACCCCTCAGTCATCATTGCTCCCAGGTCCACCCTGACCCGGGGTGGTAGTACCTGTCAGGGTCCCAACTATGGGTTAAATAGCTTGCAGAGACCGCCTCAAAAAGTCTCTGCCTCCCGCTGCCTTGTGGGACAGGCTTTTAAGCCAAAGGCTAAGGGTGAGGTCTCTGACAGAAACCTCCCGGACCGCAGTTTCGGAAGGGCGCTTGATACTTCTACTCGGAATATCCTGACGGCTATCTGCTGCAGCAGTGTGCGGGCGGCACAGTCGTCTTACTTCGGTATACCACTGTGTCAACCTTCACACTGTCAAGAGTTCGGATCACTCCCCGCGCAGGGGCTTCTTCACAATAATCAAATCACGCGCAAACCAGGTGTCTATGTTTGATGGTGTTGAAAAGTCCAACCGGCAATGGATGCGTGGCGAGTGGAACAGGGATGCGACTCCTGGGAGTTCCTAGTCACAACTCTGCACGATTGGCGGTAGATGTCATGGGTCGCTAAGCGGCTGGAAAAAGGGATGAAGTCACTTCTCGGCAGTGACATCTATGACGGAGCAGCCCTCTTTAGGATCCACTTTGCTCCCCCCCTTTGGGTACGGGGCTAGAAAAGGTGCCTCAAAAATAGTTCATCCCGACTCTTCCTGGCTGGGTTGCTGCGCCCAGTGGGTCGTCTCCTAGCAGTAAGAAAAGAACGAAGAAAACCCAGAAAACAAAAAAGAAAAATCAGAAGCGCTCACCCCGGCGTTTTCTCTTCGTGACTTGGAACATGAGGACACTTACAGATAGAGATGATTGTGACCGCCCAGAACGACGCACGGCTTTTGTTGCCAGGGAGCTTGCTCGCCTTCACGTGGACATTGCTGCCCTGAGTGAGACTCGCCTTGCAGATGAAGGGCAACTGAAAGAGGATTTAGGAGGGTATACCTTCTTTTAGAAAGGTCTACCACAGGAAGAAAGAAGAATA
Organism: Neoarius graeffei; assembly: GCF_027579695.1. Classification (NCBI taxonomy): domain Eukaryota; kingdom Metazoa; phylum Chordata; class Actinopteri; order Siluriformes; family Ariidae; genus Neoarius; species Neoarius graeffei. The sequence continues at coordinate 13,838,654 of NC_083593.1, read as the reverse complement.
CACAGAGTTGGTTTTGCTATAAAGAACAATATAGTGAATCAACTGGAAGAAACACCGATTGGAGTGAATGACAGAATCATGACACTCCGCCTGAAACTTGACGACAACCAAAATGCGACAATTGTTAGCTGCATAAAATTTTCCGTGCCCAAAGGGGGGCACACCCCCTTTGAAACCCCCCCTGCACGCTTTGCGTGCATTATGTCTGCCGCTGGCAGACATTTTACCATTTTGCACCCTGCTGTAAATTATTTGTACCCTGCTATTCTCCCAAACTTTGAAGCCCCTGGAAAAGGAAAAATTTCAGACTTGTTTAAACGAAAATTTGCAGCAGCTTATCTCTACCGATGTTGACCTTGGCAGTGTCCACGAGCAATAGAGCTCGCTGAAATCTGCCATTATCGAAACATGTACCCAAACAATTGGCACTCACAAATGAGTGAATGAAGATTGGTTTGATCAAAATGATCCTGAAATCCAAGAGCTTTTGGACCAGAAACGTCGTGCCTTCGTATCTTGGCAAGATGATCATGATAATTCCGCTAAACACAAGAAATTCTCCAACCTCAAAGCTAAGGTGCAAGTACGCATCAGAGAAATGAAAAATAAATGGTGGTCTGATAAGGCCTCCCAAATTCAAGGTTTCGCCAACAATAACGACATGAGAAGTTTCTTTCAGGCCACAAAGGCATTATATGGACCAATAAAGACTGGCCTGGCTCCCCTGAAAGCGGAAGACGGCTCACTGCTCAAGGACAACGCATCAATCATGGCAAGATGGAAAGAACACTTTGAAAAACTTCTGAATCGTAAAACCACAGTTACTGCAGAGACTATAAGTCAGATCCCTCTTCTTCCTGAAAGAAGTGAACTTGCTGCCCCACCGAGTCTCCAAGAAGTTGCCCGGGCTATTATGAGCCTGAATAATAACAAGGCTTATGGACCTGACGGCATCCCTGCTGAAGTGTATAAAGCTGGGGGGCCTGCCCTAATCACTCAACTGACAAAGTTTCTTCAACATGTTTGGGAGGATGAAGCTCTACCAAACGAACTAATAAACGCGATGATTGTTGTGTTATTCAAAAAAGGGGACAGATCAGACTGCGGCAATTACCGTGGCATCGCACTGCTGTCTCACACCGGCAAGATCTTGGCAAGGGTCCTCGTCACTCGTTTCCAACCACTTAGCGAATTGATTCTTCCAGAATCACAATGTGGTTTTCGACCAGAACGTGGCACAATTGACATGATCTTTGCGGCCAGACAACTGCAAGAGAAGTGCGTCGAGCAGCAGCAGCCCGTTTATGGCCTTCATTGACTTGACCAAAGCTTTCAATTCCCTGAACCGTGAAGCTTTGTGGAAAATTCTGAAACACCTGGGCTGCCCAGACAAGTTTCTCAAGATGCTGCGATTGTTGCATGACGGCATGACTGCCACTGTGCTGTATAATAACTTGGAAACGGACGCTTTCCCCATTGTGACCGGTGTCAAGCAAGGTTGTGTCTTGGCACCCGCCCTTTTCGACGTCTACCTCTTCGCGGTCATTGTTCTCATCAAAGACCAACTCCCCGCCGGTGTCACAGTCAGATACCGGTTTGACGGAAGTATTTTCAATCTGAGCCGGCTCAAGGCAACCACAAAAGTCCAGAAAATAAAAATGAATGACCTACAATATGCCGATGACTGCGCCGTTGTAGCTATGTCGGAAAAGGACCTACAGGATACCCTCGATCTCTTTAACTCAGCCTATAAGCTGCTTGGCCTCCAAATGAACAAAACAAAGACAAAGATTTTGTTTCAACCTGCTCCTGGCCAGCAGGCTCCCGTGGCAAATATTCAACTAGATGGGGAAACACTGGAATCTGTTGAACACTTCTGCTATCTCGGAAGCATTCTCAACACTAAAGCAAACATCGATGATGAAGTTACTCACCGACTTGGGAGTGCATGCGCATCTTTCGGAAAACTTCGGAAACGCGTATTCGAGAACTGTAACCTCAAAACTGACACGAAAATAATGGTGTACAAAGCTGTGATCATACCAACCCTCTTATATGGCAGCGAGACATGGGTGACATATCGCAGACACCTCAAAACCCTGGAGCAATTTCACCAACGCTCCCTACGAAGAATTCTTGGGATCTCCTGGAAAGACTATCGGACAAATGTCAGCGTGCTGGAAGAACCAAAGAGTACCAGCATTGAATCCATGGTCATGAAGAACCAGCTACGCTGGGCAGGGCACTGTGCCAGAATGGATGACACACGTCTCCCGAAACAAATGTTCTTTGGAGAGCTCGAGGTGGGAACTCGCTCTCAGGGAGGTCAAAAGAAGAGATACAAAGACACTCTGAAATTATACCTCAAAAAAGGAAAAGTCGAGCCAAATGACTTTGAAAGTCTCACCTCAGACCGCTCCTCCTGGCGCCGGGCGACAGCCAAAATAGTCGAGACCTTTGAATCCGAGCGTATAGACGATGCTGTTCGAAAGAGACAGGCCCGAAAAGCAAGGCAGCAAGCCCCAAGCAGACCAACTCTTCCAGGAGGAACAACCTGCCCTAACTGCGGCCGCACATACAAATCGGCTTGTTCAGCCATATGAGGAGCTGCAACAACTAACTGTGAATGAACGACATAGACAATACCTTGCCATACTCTCCGGAGTGGCCGTTACTACCATCAACAACATCGGCTCCCCCCAGGGTTGCGTCCTTAGCCCCCTGCTCTACACTCTGCTCACATATGACTGCTCCACTAAACATTCAAGCAGCCATATTGTGAAGTTCGCAGACGACACAGCAGTGGTGGGACAGATATCCCACAGCGACGAGTCAGCATACAGACAGGAGGTGGAGGACCTGGTGGACTGGTGCAGGGACAACAATCTCTGCATCAATGTGGGGAAAACAAAGGAGATGATTGTGGACTTCAGAAGAGGTGACCACACCCCCTCCCCCCTCTACATCGGAGGAGAAGCTGTAGAAATGGTCTACATCTCTAGCGAGTTGAAGTGGACCATGAACACAGCCAGCATGGTCAAGAAGGCCCACCAACGCCTCTACTTTTTGAGGAGGCTAAGGCAGGCTGGACTGAGCCCTGCGGTCCTAGGAGCCTTCTACAGGTGTGTGGTGGAGAGCACACTGACTACCTCCATTACCTCCTGGTATGGAAACTGCTTGGCTGTGGACAGGAAGGCTCTGCAGAGGGTGGTACGCACAGCACAGAAGATCACCCGTTGCAGCCTGCCGTCCATAGAAGACATCTACAACAGCCGGTGCAGGAGCAGAGCGGCCCGCATCATGGATGACTCCACCCACCCAGCACACAGACTATTTAGCCTCCTCCCCTTAAGAAAAAGACTCTGCAGCATCAGGGCCAAAACATCAAGGCTCCAGCACAGCTTCTTCCCAGAAGTTGTGAGACTAATGAACACTAAACCTAAGCTCTGATGCTGCCCCCCCATTTTGCATTTTTTGCACATATTGAAGTTTTTACTGTTCACCTGAACACTTTTTAATCACGGTTACACTATTTTTTTTCCTATTCTATTTTTATATTCATTTTTAATTCTTCTATTTATATACGTTGCTGGCCCTGAGGCACAAATTTCGTTTACATGTGAAACATGCAAATGACAAAGAACCCTGACCTCTCCTCTTTAGCCTGGAGAACGTGGTGTCCATGATTTCTAAAAACCATTTCTATTTTTGATTCCTCAGACCTCAGAAGAAATTTCCACTTCTCCTCAGTTCATCATAAAAGAGCTCAGGCCCAGAGAAGGTAGCGGTGTTTCTGGATATTGTTTATATCTGGTTTTAACTTGCATTTGTGGATGCAGTAATGAACTGTGTTCACAGACGATGGTTTTCTGAAGTGTTACTGAGCCCATACCATGATTTCCACTACAGACACATGTCTGCTTTTAACACAGTGTCACCTGAGGGCCTGAAAATCACAGGCATCCAATGTCAGTTTTCAGCCTTGTATCTTGCATACAGAGATTTCTCCAGATTCTCTGAACCTTTTAATGATATTATGTACCATAGATGATGTGATCCCCAAATTCTTTGCAATTTTACATTGAGGAATGTTATTCTTAAATTGTTGCACTGTTTACCCATGCAGTCTTTCACAGAGCGGTGAACCCCTCCCCATCTTTACTTCTGAGAGACTCCGCCTCTCTGGGATGCTCTTTTTATACCCAATCATGTTACTGACCTGTTGCCAATTAACCAAATTAGTTTTTTTTAAGCATTACACAACTTTTTCAGTTTTTTGTTGCCCTGTCCCAACTTTTCTGAAACATGTTGCTGACATCAAATTCAAAATGAATTATCATAACTGTCATATAAACAGTAATTGAACTGACACACTATGACCAAAAGTATGTGAACACCTGGACCATCACACCCATATTATGGGCCTTCCGCTAAACTGTTGCCATGAAAGGCATAGAAATAAAGCATTCTGGATATGGCCAGTGATACGTACTGGAGGGAAAGAACGCAGCACTTTGACTCCGTACTGGGCGGTAAGGGGGTGAGGAGGGTACATGCTGGAGAAATAGGACAGGCCAGTCGGGGGGTCAGCAGAGGCCCAACATAGGATGTGGCTTAGCTCAGGTGAGTCAGCATCAATGGTGTGCCATGTCACCAGGAACTGTTTTGAGAGTAATATAACCAAAAAAGTGAATAAGCAGTGTATTAAGTCAGCAATCACAAGCTGTCATGCATGCAAGTTACTGATAATGACTTCAACAATGAGTGCAATTATTGTTTTATATCTAATCACATACTGCTCACACAGTGATCATGTACATATTTCAAATGAAAAGAACATCTCTCCCCCCCCGAAAGCATTTCACCTTGACTGCCTCTGGGACGTCGCTGACCGCACCAGGGTCCAGCCGAACCAGCCGTGTCACTTCAGCCACGATGGCGTCTGTGTTTTTGAACCTGCCGTAAAACATCAAAAACATTATAGCATTGCAACATGACAATATTCATACAAAACCAGGCCAAAAATGTTTTAGCCATTTTATTCTTCGTGATTAGGAAATCTATTGTAAAACCTAAAATGATCAAAACACTCTTAAATATTCTGCTATACTGGAACACTGATGATAAACACACCCCTGAAGCAACCAAATATTTTTAAAAGGAATAAATAAATAAATAAATAAATAAATAAATAAATAAAAATAGCATTCAAGGTGAAAAATCAGACAAATCAGTATTTACAGAACAAACAACTGTCTAGATAATCTCCACCAGGGCCGTTGACAGCTTTGGCTGGGCCCGGGACAAAATAATCTGAGTGGGCCCCCCCCAAATAATCTGAGTGCCCCCCACACACACACACACATATACGTGTGCACGCACATCGCCACACAGCAACCACCCACACCCAACCCCTCTTTTCACAGTCTCCATTCACTCCAACCCTTAAATAACAGGTATTCCAAGCCCATTATAACAGTCAACCATTTTATTTCAACATATTTACAGTTTGAACATTTCCTTAGTCTGCAACTATTCAGGTGCGAAATGCAATGCGCTGAACTTTTGCTGTGGCAAAGTCGTCAATATGAATGGCGCGTCGCGCGTGCTGGGGTTACATTACGGGGCTGGAAAAAAGTTATCTGTGTCTTACCTGGCTAAGCTGCCCCACTGCCTTCACCACCTGCTGCATCATCTGAATCTTTTCTAAAATATCTATGCAGTGAGCCAGGCCCGGCGCCATGGGCGGGCCTTAGGGGGCCGTGCCCGCCCTGAGACTCATGTGGGCCCGCCCTGCTGGAACCCAGAGCAGAGACTTTTTTTTCATAGGAGACAGGTCACTGAAGAAATCGTCCATAGAAATGAATGGGGACAATTCGTAACGGCAGCAAACATTCTAATCAACCGTCTCTGACGGCAGTACGGATCTGCAAATATCCCGCCTGTTCCGCTGCCAACAACCAATCATATGTCGATCTGAACCAACAGCTTTCCAATCATCTTGCAGCTTCGTGCTCCGCTGTCCCTCTCCTGCCGTTATAGAAGTACTGCGCCTGCGCAGTGTCAAAATAATCCACGAGAAACGTGGATTTTAAAGCTTTTTCTGAGTCATAAGAACCAACCTAACACTCAAGTATAATCAACTTTTCATGGCGATTTCAATCATATGCTCTTCGCGACCGTTAGTTTTCACAGAGTCCAGTATTGATATCTCCCCATTCATGTTCAGAGGGTCTGGTCTCACTAATCTGAAAAAGATGCCTGAAAGTGGCCGGCGAGTGACCGCACTTGGCCTGATAGGAGCCCGTCACAGCTTCTTCTTATTTGTTTTTTTTTCCCCCTCAAAAAAAAAAAAACCGTAAACTACAAGTCAAAGTTTTTCAGTATAACAATAATAAAGAAAAATGTGCTCAATTTAAAATGTATTGAAACGATTCGAAATCGGCTGATCGGTTCATTCATTATTATCCGTGAGTACAGAAACACTATAATAATTTCTGGATCATTGCTATAAACGTGGACTAATATTTCTTGGGAACCAATGGGTTAATGTCATGGAATGAACCAACCGACCAATCGCATTTTTCCTTCAAATGGTATCTGGGTAAATCAGCAGCTGTCTCAGCCAATCACATTTTATTGCTGGACGGGATCATATCACGACATCTTCCGGTCGATACCCGAAATCAGTTTTGTGTATTGTGAGGCCAGCGGAGCAAAAAAAAAAAAAAAAAAAAACAACTTTTAATATGCTGAGCAATGTTTGATACATTTTGGAAAGTTGTTTTGGTTGCTTTATAGGTTTCTTAGAATATTTAACTCGTCACGTCTGTGCTGCTCTCCTGGGTTGGTAGAAACAGTTCTGTTGCCCTGGCTTGGCGTATAAAATGTGTGCCCCCCCAAAGCAATTCAAGGCCCATCCGTGTCTGGCGCCGGGTCTGCAGTGAGCCCCTGAGGCTCTTGGCTTCTTCATCTCTTTTTCTCTTTTCCTTTCTTTGCTCCTGACTTGTGCATGTTGGCAAACGGGCTCGCACGCTTATTGTCGAAGCGTTATGATGGAATAGTGCCGTGTTATTTGGCGCCTTAATAAAAGACCAAACCATTTCTGCATTAGGGGTGGTAGGTGGGTTCTTGAATCTATTTTCGAAGACAATAAAGGCAAAAGAACCAGAAATCATTAATTGAATGCAAATATAGCACATTTTTCTCCCCCAAATCAACACATTTTGAAATGAAACAGAATGATTAATGGCATCTTCATGAGGGACCAGTTCTGGGCCCCCCCTCATGCCTGGGCCCGGGACAAAATACCCGGTTGTCCCCCCCTGTCGACGGCCCTGATCTCCACCCACTAGCTAACTATCTCCTATCACTTGACGGCTACCAACCAAGGGAGAGACAGAATGCTGTCCCTCCCACCCAGACAACATGGATGAATGGATGTAGCATTGGCAGGATTCAAACTCACAATCTCCTGATGATCGGGCAAACGTTTCTGTTGCAGATTATCCTGTAACTATTATTTATTACTCAGACGCTATGCAGAAACTAATGGAATTAACAGAATGTAGTTATGAGAAGAAGGAATCCAAGACTAGGGTATAAATGTTTAAAATGTCGAATATCGGCTGTTACCTCGTGTGTTATACAGGTATCGATTATTTTTACACACAATTCGACAGCATGGATACCTAGCTGGGAGATGCAAGGCAAGGTAGGGAGAGATGCTCCAGGCCAGGTTGACGTTGTCTTTCCACTGTTTCTCACTCAAACCGATGTACTTGGACCTCCAATTAGCAATGCTGGTCTCTACAGACTGTTCTGTAAAGATGGCCAGCTCCTGGGCAGACAGTGGGTTGTACCACGTGGTCAGACGCTCAATCTCACTTGCCTGGATGGGAAAAGATGGGCAGAATGGTTTATATACGTTTATATACGTTGCTGGCCCTGAGGCAGCTTCATTTGGGGAAAAAGTGAGATAACATAGCTAAAGCTAGAATTGTAACAGAATGCTAACAAGCCCTGCAGTTAACTTTCTCAGAATCACTGGATTAGAAAGAAGAAGAAGAAGAAACACTTTTATTGCCAGGTATGCAGACACACACGAGGAATTTGACTCCGGTTTCACTTAAAGGAACAGTCCACCATATTTCCATAATGAAATATGCTCTTATCTGAATTGAGACGAGCTGCTCCGTACCTATCCGAGCTTTGTGCGACCTCCCAGTCAGTCAGACGCGCTGTCACTCCTGTTAGCAATGTAGCTAGGCTCAGCATGGCCAACGGTATTTTTTGGGGCTGTAGTTAGATGCGACCAAACTCTTCCGCGTTTTTCCTGTTTACATAGGTTTATATGACCAGTGATATGAAACAAGTTCAGTTACACAAATTGAAACGTAGCGATTTTCTATGCTATGGAAAGTCCGCACTATAATGACAGGCGGACTAACACCTTCTGCGCGCTTCAGCAGCGCATTGATATCTGAGCTCCGCATCAATGCGCTGCCCAAGCGCGCAGAAGGTGCTAGTCCGCCTGTCATTATAGTGCGGACTTTCCATAGCATAGAAAATCGCTACGTTTCAATTTGTGTAACTGAACTTGTTTCATATCACTGGTCATATAAACCTATGTAAACAGGAAAAACGCGGAAGAGTTTGGTCGCATCTAACTACAGCCCCAAAAAATACCGTTGGCCATACTGAGCCTAGCTACATTGCTAACAGGAGTGACAGCGCGTCTGACTGCGTCTGACTGACTGGGAGGTCACGCAAAGCTCGGATAGGTACGGAGCAGCTCGTCTCAATTCAGATAAGAGCATATTTCATTATGGAAGTACGGGGGACTGTTCCTTTAACTCTCATAGTATAAAAACAGATAAAAAGCGTACACACAAAACAAACAAACAAACAAGCAAAAAAAAAAACTAAACAGCAACTTACCAGTAAAGCCAGTAATAGTGTTCTGCGCTTCATGTAGTATTTGTGCAGCTGAGTGCCTCGGTTACTCTTCTTTGATATTCCTAGGGTGAATAAAGTAGTAAAAGGAAAATTACTGGAACCCAGTGGCTTTGAACAACAATGAAAAAAGAGCAGCATTAAAGCTCAGGTTGTTTCAGCTAAAAAGCACAAATCACGAGTACAAAAGTACAGTAGTTTGCACCATATTAAACAGATACATCTCAAAAATTCTGGACTAGGGATGGCGAAAACTAAAAAAAAATCTTGGCCGACCACCGAGCCTCATTAGCCGGTTAAAGTCGGTTAACCTATGAGTTTAAAATTCTAGAATTGGAATTATTACAGGGATGCAAACGGCGCGCCTTTTGGCGGATGCCGCCCTCTCCACGGCTGAATCGCGCAGATCCGACCTTCCTTTCCCAAGGGGGGGGGCGTTGGAGCGTCCGACCACAACTTCATCAAAGCAAATTCTGCATATAAGCAAGTGCCGCCACAGTCCACGAAACACAGGAAATACAAGCACGAGAAAACAGCAAATCAGAAAGCCGCGCACGCCCGCGCCGAAGCTGCGCAAAATTTAATGTGCGCAGCTTCCGCGCAAACGCGCGCAGCCCCCCGATCCACTGCCCTCCTCCCACACCCCCCACGCCTCATGGACTGCAACAGCAACCGCCTATTTAGTAATTTTAATACAGAATCCACCTAGAAATTACAATCAGACACTCCAACGCCCCCCCCCAAAAAAAACGGATCTGCACGATTCAAAAAAAAAAAAGTCGGCATCTGCGCCTTTAGTTTGTGTGGAGAGATATGATCTGCAATAACATGCATTGTTGGCTACAGACCGAAACATACTTTCAGAATGCACTGGCCAAGGCAGGACTAAACTCCATGTGCCTTCTAATAATAATTTAAAAAAAAAACAGAATAGTAATTTGTAAGCTAAAAAGCCTGTGTCTACACTTTTCTTTCGCCAAGTGGCAGCTGGGTGGGACATGACTGAATGGGTGTTTCTGATTTGTCAGCTGTCTTTAACTGGGGCGGGAGGGCGGAACATGACTGAATGGGTGTTTCTGATTTGTCAGCTGTCGTCCTTACACCGCATGGCACGCCCCAAGCGTTTACAAACACGGAATTCCAGGTTCTCTGCTCCAAAATCGGCAGCTTCAAAACGATTGATTTTTTTTTTAACCGACAACCAAAAAAAAATTAACCGGTTGACGTTGATTCGGTCAACCACCAGTCAAACGGTCATCGGTTAACATCCCTATTCTGGACATCCTGATCCTGATCAATCCTGCTCTTCGCCTGTAATTTTTATTTTCGCTTGGACCCACAAATAATATTTTCGAAGAAACTTAAATGGTTCCCTTTCCAAAAATATGAATAAATTAGTGATTTAAACCAGTTACTGAAAATGAATGAATGAATCAATATAGTAAATGCGTCATTGCACCTAATCAGCTCCCGAATTGGCCTCTCTTTGTCCCGTGAGCTTCTATGCCCAGCTAGAAAGTTGCACAGCAGTCATACCTGATTTCTTGGAAGTGGTGGACATTCCACTGGACAGTGGATAAGTGTTGATCCAGCCCTGGGCACTCTGTTGGCGTGTGCCTACTGACATGTCCATGGTGTTCCTGGGATCAGCAGCCGTCATCACGGACAGGCTGTTCAGAGACGGGTCCTGATTGTCTGCCAAAGTCGAGCAAAAAATACTCTTCAATAAGCATAGATGCACCGTTTATTCCTATTTCATAATCAATCTTAACATCTTCCAAGCGATCCCCTGTTGGAATTCCAGCACATTCAGTCTACCTTTTACTTTTTGCATGGATAATTATTAATACCTGCACTACAACGTACTACAAATTTCAAAAACAAGCCTTTTCTGCTTTCTTATTGTGCTTCTTTTGTGGCAGTGGCACAACACACGGATGGAGGGGACTTTAAGGGGCGGATGGAGTCTAAGTTAGTCCTCTAATACTGAAAATGACCATGCATTCTACATGAGCGTGCTAAGGTGTGGATGAGAGAATGCTTTCTTCAATGGTTAGCAAAGGTGGCATTGGTGGGGGTGATGGGGGGGAGGGGGGGAGGGCGGAGCCATTTCTCAATTCGCAACAAATTGATAAATCGGCGGCCGCGGTGACAAAGTCGTGCATTTTTAAGTGCAGGATTCAAATTTGCGTGGTGGCAAATTGGAACTGCGATGGCATGCTCCTGAGGCAGTGCAAGTCAGCACAGGTGGAGCAAGGCAGGCTTACTTAAGATCGATATCGGAGAAGTGCTGGAAACGATTAGCGATCCGAAAATCCCGGCGGATAAGGAGCTTTGAGGGGGATTGGCGCCAGGCTCACCAGGTGGCACGAGCTGACTAGCAGCTAGGTACTTCTTGTCCGACAGGATGCTGGCATAGAACTTGATCATGACACTGATGTCCTCCCGCAGACGCTTGTCCCCCTGAGTGGGGAATTTGGATGCCACACTGAAAATGGAGAAGCATCAGTGATTATAAACTGCTCCTCATTAAAGTATCCACAGATCCAGTTAGTATGCTTTAGGAACCAGATGATCAAATCCATAGTTTAAAAACAGTATGTGTTTTTGTGATTAAATCCTAAATTTTTGGGGGGAGGAAAAAAAAAAGTACCTGAAGTAATCAAATGCAGTGGAGTAGATCTTCTCTCTAAGCACATTGCGGATAGTCGCGTTGCTAACTACATCGGAATGAAGCAGCGAAAGACCAAGCGTCAGCAACCTGCATGCAAAAAAAAAAAAAAAAAAAAAAAGGTGACTGCCAAACAAAGTTACACTGATTCATTTGTGGAATATGACACAGGCAATGTCACTATATCAGAGGAAACTGATTCAGAAAGCAGTCTGTAAACCTGAAGCGAGGTCCGATAGCTGCCACGTGTCGGTTCAGGCTGCTTTTCGGGCCTCCCACGGTGAGAGCGAGCGACCTCTGGAGCAAGCTGCCAAAAATCTCCACCTGATCTGCACTGCAATACTTTGCGATTTCAAAGCGCTGGACAAGGAACTGGAGGACCAAAAATAATTTCGACCGTAAACATCATTACTGTGAATGCAATATGTAACACTTCTACATATTTTTCTTCACTGCTACATCACAATAACAATCAGACTTAAATAATAAATGCCAAGTCGCTGTAAATAAACGGTTACTACAGCAAGAATAAGGTATTAGGACTATGGAATCAATTTTGTGCCAAAATGTTCATACAATACTTTTGAAATATCAAACAAAAACGACAAATCAAAATACAAAAAAAAAGAACAAAAAGTAAATTTTTTTAGACTGGCAAACAAATTATTCATGTAATCGTGCAAAATATCAGTCTATTACTCTTCGGAAACCTTTTATTTTTGTTCCGCGTCTTTCTCAGTTTTGTTTGACGTAATTTATTTTGGTTGCGATTCCAGCTTTCTCGTTTGCGCTCCCGGACTTTTTGCTTGCAGTTTTGGCACAAACTTCCCGTGTGGGCGGGCTGTCCAGGAATGCATTCCCATTGGCTAACTTGTGTTTGACTGACAGCTATGCTCAGCCATTCCCTACTCGGATTCTGGCGGACTGTTTGACGAGTGACCGATCCATTGACGGTAAACAAGGATCGAGTGGAATTCAGTGGCGACTATGATATTGAATTAATTCAACAAAGTGTAAATTCAATATCATAGTCGCCACTGAAGTCCACTCGATCCTTGTTTACCGTCAATGGATCGGTCACTCATCAAACAGTCCGCCAGAATCCGAGTAGGGAATGGCTGAGCGTAGCTGTCAGTCAAACACAAGTTAGCCAATGGGAATGCATTCCTGGACAGCCCACCCACACGTGAAGTTTGTGCCAAAACTGCAAGCAAAAAGTCCGGGAGCGCAAACGAGAAAGCTGGAATCGCAACCAAAATAAATTACGTCAAACAAAACTGAGAAAGACGCGGAACAAAAATAAAAGGTTTCTGAAGAGTAATAGACTGATATTTTGCACGATTACACGAATAATTTATTTGCCAATCTAAAAAAAAATTACTTTTAGTTCTTTTTTTGTATTTTGATTTGTCGTTTTCGTTTGATATTTCAAAAGTATTGTATGAACATTTTGGCACAAAATTGCTTCCATATTAGGACAACTGTTGCCTTGCAGCATACAAAACGTCCGAGCCATGCTGTTACAGAAAACTAATCAAGACCTTTGATTTGACCAATCAGATTTGAGAATTCAGAAGTGTTGTGATGTAAGCATGATTATCTCAATAGTTCAGAGTGTTCACCAACCTCGATCCAGATGTAATGTGGGATGACGTCGGGAGCACAGGGCTTGGGCTGGCTCTCCTCAGACGCTGCCAGTGGATCAGCTTCCACTTCGGCCTCGGAGAACAGTCCCATCTTTTGCTCCACCGTCATCTGCCAGGCACCTGCCATCTCACGCATAAACTGCAAACAAAGGAGTACGGATTGTGATTGGAATCGATCAGTTTTTCAGAACGTGTGCGCTTTTTAACTCGTTTACTACTAAATTTTTAGATGAATTATTCTTATTAAAATGGCATTACCGGGACCTCCACGCCAGTCCTAGCTGCTAGAAGCCATTCCCAGCAGGCTATGGCCGTCTCCATTCCATTCTCAGTAAACATCTTCAGTGGGGACCAGCACAGGTGATGCAGGAGCTGTGGGTCGCAGTCTACAGTACATAAACATTCATTAATTCTCTAACAATGCAGTTCATTCTACCCAATTCCAAACTGATACCCAGTCAAACAATTACTCCTTCCATACTGGGTTTAGTAAACATTCATATTTAATGACAAGAAATTAAAGGTAGACTGCCTTTCAGATTTTAAGTGTCGGTCATAAAAAGAATTTTCCCTGACACCCAGTTATTTTTGTTTAGTGGAATGAAAGCTACTGAATTCGAATCACAGACTTCAAATATTATTAGTTTTTTTTAAAAAATAGAACAATTAATGAATTCAGGGCCACATGGCCCTATTATTTTTTCCTGCTTCACCATGCCCCAATTCTAGATACTAAGTCATACACGACATGATGGACTCTCCCCGGTCGCGCAAGGCATTGTCGGATACAAATTTGAAACAGGAGAGAAAAATGGAGGACGCGAATGAAACGTGAAAGACCGACTACAGTAACGGAAAGCCAGAAGAAAAGACGTTATGTTATATACGAAGGAAAGGAAGCGCAGGACCAAACTAATAAATATCGGCGGTCAGCGAGCACCTCGGTGTGATCGACTGTTTGTTTAGCGACAGAATGATGGAACTGTCAATGCACGGTCAAGGTAAACCTGTAGATGGCAGTAATGCAACACTGTGGATGCCAGCTGCCGGAAAACCCAAAAGAAGAAGAAAGTAAACCTGTGCATGCGCACACCGGACTTCCTCTGTCTGCTTGACTGCACGAAGCAAGCGATTTCATGCACATTATTATTTGCTAAGAAATCCGCTCAAATTAAATAACTTCCCAGCCACGGAATGGCCTGGCTTTTTTTTTTGTGGAGATATTAGAGAAAAAAAACATATAAATCACAAAGACCAAATTTCAGAACGAACCAAATTTCACTGATTTTATGAAATTGAAAGGCTGTCTAGCTTTAAAGCTTGTCAGAAATCAGGTTAAAGTATATTTCTAGGCAGCAAGAAGTGCTACAAGTGAGTTGTTATGCCTTTGGAGGTGATCAGGAGCGCTGCCATTTTGAACATAGCCTCAGTAAATTCTTCTGGCTGCTGCCTTTCCAGAGCCTCATTCAGTTGCTGGATCATCATCTTATTCAGGTCTGAGCTGCTGCGTGTTGCCTCTAAAAAGTGGATCATCCCTGCCACCTACATCAAACACACACAGAGTTTGCTCCTATTATCCTACGAGCCCAGAGTCATGAAAGACGGCAATGTAAATATCAAAAGAAACGAATGGGATAGAACACATACCTCTCCTGCATAGCGATTCCTCAGGTTCAGCGAGGCCATGAAGTTGGAGTAGTCTTTCTTAACACATGCTGGCCTCTCTGTGAGCTGATTGGTCTGGAGGCAGAACACATTCAGCCACATGACTAATCAAACAGAGCTAAACATAATTCAATGCAATTACGAATATCATGTTTGGTTTCCCCTAGATTAAAGAGCTTAGCTCGGTTCTCAAATCTGATTGGTCAGGTGGTGTTGATTTGAGCCCTTTCCTCTGTGCAGAGCAGCTTCAACTCAGATATTGGTGGATTTCCTCACATGAACTGCTTGTACAAGATTTCTATTGGATTAAGGTCAAGACTTTGACTTGGCTAGTCCAAGACATTAACTTTACTCTTCTTTAACCATTCTTTGGTAGAACGACGCGTGTGCTTAGGGTCATCGTCTTGCTGTATGCAGTGCTGTAGTCGAGTCACTAAACCTCGAGTCCGAGTCCCCAGTGTTCAAGTCCAAGTCTCATCTCGTCTCATTATCTCTAGCCACTTTATCCTGTTCTACAGGGTCGCAGGCAAGCTGGAGCCTATCCCAGCTGACTACGGGCGAAAGGCGGGGTACACCCTGGACAAGTCGCCAGGTCATCACAGGGCTGACACATAGACACACACAACCATTCACACCTACGGTCAATTTAGAGTCACCAGTTAACCTAACCTGCATGTCTTTGGACTGTGGGGGAAACCGGAGCACCCGGAGGAAACCCACGTGGACACGGGGAGAACATGCAAACTCCACACAGAAAGGCCTTCGCCGGCCACGGGGCTCGAACCCGGACCTTCTTGCTGTGAGGCGACAGCGCTAACTACTACACCACCATGCCGCCCAAGTCATAAAAGAAAAATTCGAGTCGAGTCCGAGAACAAGACTCCAATTGCACCATTTGACGGTGACTGTTGCTGCCTTTACGTGAAAGTGTCTCTGCTACCGTGTTGGGCTAACGTTACTGCACGACTGCCCCATTTTACTTAAAAGGCTACAGATAAAAAGCTTGTTCATCACTCAGCAAGTCCCGCCCACTATCAACAGGGCAAATAACATGAGAGGGGGTTAATACTAGCTAGTTCATCACTCAGGAAGCCCCGCTATCAACAGAGCAATGAACATAGCGTGTCACTTCCTTCTCTGGGTGGAGTCTAACCAAATGACGAAGTTCGAGGTTGTCCCCGTCGTCTCCTCGATAGTTCTTCTACATATGGAACACATAGCAGTGCATTTTTTCCCCACTGCACGAGAAGTCTGTATAAGCAAAGCGGACAATCCTAGGGGCTTCTCTCCAGGCTTTTTAGCGCCATTAACATTAGTTTGGTCCTGAACATGACGCATGAACAGGTCAATGTGCATTCTCTTGCACGAAATTAGTATAAAAATTAATGTAGGTATAAATATCTTATGCCAAATTATTATGGCATGTTATAAAAAAAATAAAGGAAAAAAATCCAAGTCTTCGTCTCCAGTTTACACACAAGTCCATGAAATTGGGGTACGAGTCAGACTCAAGTACTACAAGCCTGGCTGTATGATCTACTTTCTCTTGCGATTCAGTTCATGGACAGATGTCCTGAGATTTTCCTTTAGAAAAATCGCTGAAGTAATTCAGAATTCATTGGTCCATCAATGATGGCAAGCCGTCCTGGCCCAGACACAATAAAACAAGTGCAAACCATGATACTACAACCACCATGATACTACAACCACCATGTTTCACAGATGGGATAAGGTTCTTACGCTGGAATGAAGTGTTCTCCTTTAAGCCAAAAAAAGTTCTAGTTTGGTCTCATCGGTCAAATTTTTTCAATAGCTTTCTGGCTTGTCCACGTGATCAAACTGTATTCAGGCAGCAATGTTCTTTTTGGAGAGCAGTACCTTTCCCCTTGCAACCCTGCCATGCACACCACTGCTGTTCGGTGTTCTCATGAACATTAATATTCACCCAAGTGAAAGAGGCCTTTAGTTATTTATAAGTTGCCCTGGGGTCCTGTGTGAGCTTGCAGACTATTACACGCCTTGCTCTTAGAGTGATCTTCACTGGTCCTCCATCTGTCTGACTGTAGATCGGTGGAGTCCAAACTCTTTAGAGATTGTTTTGTAACCTTTTCCAGTTTGATGAGCATCAACAACTCTTTTCGATGTGACATGAAGATGAGACTTTGATACTGTAGATTCTTGTTTTCAATAAAGTATAGCAAAACACCGACATTAACTGAAAAACCCTGACTCTAATTTCACCTTTAAATTAGCTACTAATCCTCAAGTGTCACATCCTTTGTTTCATGTTTACCTGCTATACCTCAAGTGCCCTTGACTGTTTGGTTATTTGAACCAATTTATGTGTGTGTGTATGTATGAGTGTTTAGTCTACGTCTAGTTTATATCTAGAGTGTTTATACTGTTTATATTGTCTGTTTGAGTGTTTAGTCTGTGTGTAGTTCTTATCTAGTGTTTACACTGTTTATATTGTCTGAGTGTTTAGTCTGTCTTGTTCTTATCTAGTGTTTATACTGTTTATTTATACTGTTTATATTGTTTGAGGGCGGCACGGTGGTGTAGTGGTTAGCGCTGTCGCCTCACAGCAAGAAGGTCCTGGGTTCGAGCCCTGGGGCCGGCGAGGGCCTTTCTGTGCGGAGTTTGCATGTTCTCCCCATGTCTGCGTGGGTTTCCTCCGGGTGCTCCGGTTTCCCCCACAGTCCAAAGACATGCAGGTTAGGTTAACTGGTGACTCTAAATTGAGCGTAGGTGTGAATGTGAGTGTGAATGGTTGTCTGCGTCTATGTGTCAGCCCTGTGATGACCTGGCGACTTGTCCAGGGTGTACCCCGCCTTTCGCCCGTAGTCAGCTGGGATAGGCTCCAGCTTGCCTGCGACCCTGTAGAAGGATAAAGCGGCTAGAGATAATGAGATGAGATATTGTTTGAGTGTTTAGTCTATGTCTAGTTCCTATCTAGAGTGTTTATACTGGGTTTTTTTGTTTTTTTTTCCAATTATTCTATTTTTATTTATTGCATTGCCTGTTTGCACCGTGGGTCAGAGAGGACTGATATTTCATCTGTGCTGTATGTCGAGCATGTATAGCATATTTGACAATAAAGTTGACTTGACCACTCACAGATATGTAATATTGGCTCATTTTACTCAACAGATAAATGATCAAGTACAATACTTTGTCTCATTTGTTTAACTGGGTTCTCTTGATCTACTTTTAATACTTGTGTGAAAATCTGATGCTGTTTTAGTTCATATTTATGCACTAAATATGAACTACTTCAGGCTTATAGTGAGCCTGCAACAAGTTCGGGCTCACTATAAGCCTGAAGAAGACCAACATCATGGGCCAGGATGTCAGCAAAGCTCCCCACATCACCATCAGCAACCACACCCTCGAAGTGGTGGATAGGTTCACCTATCTGGGCTCCACCATCTCCAGCAACCTCTCTCTCGACACCGAGCTGAGCGTGCGGACTGGCAAAGTAGTAACAGCAATGGCCCATCTTGCGAAGAGAGTCTGGGACAACACCATGCTCACGACCAACACCAAAATGAGAGTGTATCAGCACTCTCCTTTATGGAAGCGAAGCATGGACCCTTTACTCCCGCCAAGAACGCAGACTGAACACCTTCCACATGCGCTGTCTGAGAAGACTTCTGGGCATCACCTGGCAGGACCGTGTCACCAACACTAATGTCCTGGCCAAGGCAGGGATGCCCAGCATGTTTGCCATGCTGACTCAGAGACGCATGAGCTGGCTAGGCCACGTCAGCCGCATGGACGACGGCCGTATCCCAAAAAACGTGCTGTATGGTGAGCTGGCCACAGGCTCCAGACCCACAGGACGACCCGCACTACGCTACAAGGATGTGTGCAAGCGCGACCTGAGGGCAGGCGGCTTCAACACCGCAGACCTGGAGACGGTGGCCTCAGACCGCGCTGGTTGGCGGTCCACCATCAAGGCCGTTGTTGGGGAAGCTGAGGAAAGGAGAGACCCCCAGTAGGAGGAGAGGAGGCTCCGACGACAGTGGAGACTGCAGCCGGCACCAACAGACACCCGACCAAGCAACTTCACCTGCAGCAACTGTAGCAGACCGTGCGGCTCACGCATCGGCCTATGGACCCTTTTCACGTGACGTCACGACAAACGCGGCCGCCATTTTGGACATGTACTACCAGCAGTTTACCACAGCCAACATTGAGGAACGGCAGCAAAGAAAGTGTTTATTTTCAGCAAGACTTCCATCATGCCACTATATTGTTGTGCACCTGGATGTAGTAACCATCAACAAACAAGGCAAGGGTTATCATTTTATCGGATCCCGGTAGATGCTGACCGACGGAGAAGATGGATAGCGGCATACCAGCGCTTGTGTAGTGACCACTTTGTTGGAGGTAAGATGAATAAAATTAGCCAGAAAAGGCATTACATTGCTGTTAACATTCCATTCTAGTTTACTGTAATTATGATCTGGCAGCTATTTACACCGGATCCAGTGTAAATAGCTGCCGGAGCCAACATCCGAGGTTCCGGAGCGCGCTAGCTCGCGGCCGGCCGGAGCGCGCTCCGGCAAGCTCGGACGTTGGCTCCGACAGCTATTTACACTGGATCCGGTGTAAATAGCTGCCAGATCATAATTACAGTAAACTAGTAAATACAGTTTTCTGCATCTCGCTCCTTTTTCTTTTATGTTTGTCGCCTTCCTCGCATTCAAACCGATTCGAGCCGAAGTCCACTACATGTCCAAAATGGCGGTCGCGTTTACGAAGGTCACGTGACTGAAAAGGGTCTATATAGTCATACTAGGCGCTGCAACTCGACAACTGTTGGATGACCCCTGGCGCAGATCACCATGATCTTTCGAGACTGAAGGAGCCAATAACATGCAGAAATATAGAAAATTCTAAAGGGTTCACAAAATTCCAAGTATGTGTATATTTAGCATTTTAAATACATACTCCGTTAAAGCAGCTTATTTTGAGAAAAGCCTTCTACGACAACAATGTAGAATAGGTTCACCAGAACTCCTGACCCATATAATGTAATTTGATAACATTTTCCTTTTTTGTATGATTGCATTTACGGTATTAAACACATAACCATTTGTACTGTTGCAGCAAAGCTAAGTATGACTAGAATCTCGTGCGTGTGGTGCCGAGTACTCACCCCCAAAGCTGTGCTCTGCCGGTTATAGCCTGCGAAATGCAGGATGCTCTCTGTAGCCATAGCAAGGCCTGTGTGCTGAGACAGACCTGAAACCCAGTTCTGGTGCTTGTTCAGGTACTCCTACGGTAAAAGACACAAACAAAAAATTGTTGATTGCCTTCTGCTTGTAACTCACCTTCTACTGCTCTGGATGGTCCCATGTAGATACCCTGAAAGATTTGCATTTTCAAAAAAAAAAAAAAGAAGTTTACGCTCAACCGTCACTCTTGCTTCAGTGAATAATCGTTCGGAGATCATTGTGAGATCGAATCTCAAAAATGCCACAACCAACTGTATTTTGGAGTCCAAGACAGCAAACCAGGCCATGCTGTCAGGGTCGGCGGGATGGCATTCTCCAGAGGTGGACAGTAACGAAGTACATTTACTTGAGTACTGTACTTAAGTACACTTTGAGTATCTGTACTTCACTTGAGTATTTTTTTTTTTTTTTGGAAACTTATGACTTTAACTTCACTACATTTGAAAGACAAGTATTGTACTTTTCACTCCACTACATTTCTGTAAAGGTCCTCGTTACTATAAAGCAGCTTTGAAAGTGGATGTTTTTTCTTTTCTTTTCTAAAACTTGATTGTTTTTTTTTCCGCAGGTGACACTGAGACAGCCTATCAGTAATCACGTCCATACGGTAGACTGTACAAGTTCAATGATTTCTCAGCAGCGTTATTTAACACGATCAGTTGATGGCAGAACGGAAGAAGGCGGTTCTTCTGGAGAATGCACGCACCCATGGCTATACCAAGAACCCATGTTTCAGTTTTCTGAAAGGATTAAAGATTCGTTTCGTTTTAAATGTTTGCCAAAAACGAACCACATCACGGCCTACAAAAACTCGCCGTCCAACCTGCGGAAGCATATTGAGGTATATAAACGTTTTTTTCCAAGAGAAAACTTGCAACGAAGCTGTCTGTGCTTTTAGAGCTAGCGATAACGTTATAATAGCTATGCAGTCTGGTTAGTCAAATGACTTTCTATGGATTTGCCCGCCAAGCTACCATCGCCTTGTCCACAGCTAACGTTTACACATAGCTTGGACACTCTTAGTTAGCATGTAAAAACAGAGTTACACGAACATGAATGGCGTTACCTTATCTGAAGTCCTTTCAGAAATATATGTTTTAGCATAATCTTGCCAAATAAACAGAATGTTGAAATGTTTCTTTTCTAGTAGCGTTAGCTACCCAATATGATTTCGAGTTTGAAAAGAATTTGCTAGCATCTCAGGTAGAGCGTCACTGACTAGCTAGCTAAATGTTAAACCACCATGATGGCACAGCATGCGTTCATTTTGTGAATTCACATTTCTGTCTTTGGTAACGGCGTTAGGTTTTGTAAGCGTTGTGGCAATAATACAACGATGTGTTGACAGAAAATGTACTTTTAAAAGCAAATACTTCAGTATTTTAAGTAAAAATGTGACTGGACACCTTTCACTTGTATCGGAGTAACATTTGACCAGTGGGATCTGTACTTTGATTTAAGTAACGAAGTTGGGTACTTTGTCCATCTCTGGCATTCTCCATCTCTTCTATCCATCAATTAATCACACAGACACTCCGTGAGCTCGTCTGTGATGTCATGCGACACAGCAGTTCGAAAAGATACGGTTAGATGGCTTGATAGTCTTCACCTTCCTGTATTTCTACTTATCATGTGATAAGGGGGACCTAATCGGTGGGTGGCGATTTTCAAAGAATAATTAATGGAGAAAATCAGGGTGGGAAACAAAAACAACTGTCCTGTGCTGATTGTAGGACTCGCTCACTGTACAGACATACTGAACATCCTTTCAATACATTTAGGTCTGCTTATCTTTATTCTTCTACACTTGTACAATATAATGATCTATAATCTCACTATCGCGTGCCACCCAGAAATAGACTAGTCAGGGTGTCTGCAGGCTTGAACAAGTTCAATTTAAGACTTTTTAAGACCATAACAGGTTAAATTTAAGACTTATGCCGCACAAAAAAAATAAAGAAAATTGGGAGAGCCTGAATTACTTTCGAAATAAAATTTATCATCATTCACCAATGAACTCATTACATCCCTAGGGTGCGCTCTTGCATTAATGAGGAACTAAGTTGCAGGGGAGCCAAAGACATCCCGCAAATCACTTGAGGATGAGGCATTCGATTCCGTATGGTTTGCGTGTTGTAGCGTTACAGTTTGCACGGAGTTAGCTGATACACCGTGTTGAGATGTGCTTGGACCTGACAACGGTGAACAAAATTGAGTGATGGCATGCGATTGTTGCAGACTTTTATGGCAGCCTGGTGCTTCTCCGCTTTCGCGTGCGATTCCGGTGCCTTTACACCCAGGGTGCCGAGTTTGAGTGCTCTTTTGCACAATGTGCAGTACACCTCAAACGGATTGTTTGGTACACGTTTCAACCAGTCTACGAAATCATTGCGTTCAAGCCAGCAGTTGTTAAACTTGCATTTGCCCATTTTGCTACAAACCGTGACAATAGGGCTGTGCGATATGGGAAAAAATTAATATCCCGATACATTTTCTCCATTTCACGATATACGATATATATCACGATATATTTAAATCTCCTCTAAAGGACTCCATGAAATCTAACTTTTACTCTTTACTGTTTTCACTACAATCCCTGCAGATTAAATAACATTCTTGGTTAACTTTACAGGTGGTTTTCAACAACACATTTTAAATTTTCATGTTGGTGATTAATCACAATTGAATTGAAATAAGACTATTTTTATTCAACAAAGATGTGGCACAAACTGCAAAAACAATCTTGAAAATTGCAACAAAGGGGCAACACAATACAGAGCTGCTCAGAGCTCAAATCAATAAAGTGCAAGCTCAACACTGAGAAAGACATTTAGCCTAAATAAGAAAAGTGCTCTTTCATTAAATTATTTGAAAAAAATAGATCTCCAAGCTATTAACCTGACTACTGAGAACCACTGGAACATTCACAATAGAGAGAGAGATTGAGGGAGAGAAGAGAGAGATCTGCAAAACATCATTTTTCTCTTTACACACTTTTGAACTGAGTGTTTTCTGGCTCTGCCTCTCAGATGTGTACAATTCCGGTATTGCCTTCTCTGTAAAACGTCTGCGACCAGGCAACTCATGTTTGGGATCGAGTGTGTTTAGTAATTTTTGGAAGCCTGGTTTTTCCACTATACTAACTGGGATCATGTCTTCGGCAATGACGTTAGTGATTGCATCCGTTATAGCTCTCCGTCTCTGACTCGTTTTCTCATATGGGGTGGCTTTGGAGAACGAGGCCGCTATGGTCATTTGTTTAGCTCGTGGGCAAGTAGTTCGGAGTTTAAGAGACTCTTCATACTGTACTGGGTGAGTTTTCAGGTGATGGAACATATTTGTAGTGCTGCTGCCTTTTGTGGTGACAGGTTTTTTTGCACACTTTACAAACTGCCATTTGCTGTTCCACGTCCTCCTCGCGATATCCAAAAAATGCCAGATGACTGACCCCTTACTAGTTCTTTTAGGAACCAATTCGTCCGCTTCCATTTTTAATTTGTCTCTGAAATTGACAGAGCTTACACGGTAGCCTACGCAACACCAGCAATTGCACGAACGGAGTCAGCTCTGTAAACCGGAACCAGGAAATCTTCCCGCCGGCAGTGTTGCCAGATACTGCTGACGTTTTCCAACCCAAAATATGTTCAAAACCCGCTAAAAACGCACTTAAAACCGCCCAATCTGGCAACACAACTGAAACTAGAAAATCTTCCAGGAAGTTCCTTTCAGCACCGAGATGCTAACCAATCCCGGGTGACATCTAGGTGCTGAAAGGAACTTCCAGGAAGATTTTCTACGTGCAGAATAATTCTGGCTCAGGTGGCTAAGGCACCATACCATAAATCCGGGGACCCGGGTTTGATTCCGACCTGAGGTCATTTCCCGATCCCTCCCCGTCTCTCTCTCCCACTCATTTCCTGTCCTGTCTCTACACTGTCCTATCCAATAAAGGTGAAAAAAGCCCCAAAAAAATCTTTAAAAAAAAAAAAAAAAGACTCCGCGGACACACTGCTAGTTCCCTTTTGAGGCTGGCTCCTCTCACGGTTTCTTCTTCTTCATGCTGTCTTGGTTTGCCTTTTTCCATGCCACCTTCACCTCTGCTTCTCTCATTACGGAACTGAATCTATGTCTACATTTCTGTAAACTGGCCTTTGTTAAAAGTGCTATAAAAATAAGCTGAATTGAATTGAACAGTGCACAACACACCTGAGCACACATCAACACATCCCAGCATGATAATCTAATCCCCCCCCCAAAAAAAAAAAAATACAAGGGAACAAAGAAAATTTATGACCCAGGTTTTTTATCTTGAAACTGACCTGGAGATGAGATTTAGTGACAGATGGTGCCCACTTCATGGCTTCCTTCAGAATTTCACCACAGCGTGCAGCAAAGTCTTTCACAATACTCTGCGTCAGGACAGAAATCTCACGGTAATTAATAAAGGACATTTTTAATTGAATTTTAACCATAATTATAATTTTTTACAGTTACTGTAATATATAACAGTATGGCTTAGATCAGGAGTCCTCAAATTTTCTACTTTAAGGCCCCACCTATTCATATTTGTAACAAGTCGGGGCCCGTTAAAAAACATCCCCAATTATTTTGGCTCATCTATTCTATTAGAATCTAATAATCTATTGTAAAGTGTATTAACATGATGCAACATCACTCCCTGTTATAAATGGGAGCCCAGGAATTAAATAAATGCAATAAAACCACACTGTTTTTAATTGTAGGTATTGTATTTAAAAACAAAACCGTATGGATGTACCAGAAGCCAACATAAACCCATGCATGCAGGGCGTTCTCAATCAAAAGGGATTAATGATCCAAAAGTGGAGTCTGGTCCATTAATACAAGAACTTATTGCCATGTTTGTGTTCAGCAAACAAGCAAGTTATTAAAACCAAGAAGTGGATATAGAAACCACTCAATGGGATTAGATCCTTACATGCTAACAAAGAAGGATTTTTCCGATGAAAGAAAAATTTACTCCCTAAATTTGACATTAGTAGAATAAATTTTGATCCTATTGTAGCTGGAACTAAATACAAAGACAATAATTATGCATGCTATTAACTTAATATGAAGATAATTAACAGATAAATCAACAGATTAAGTTTTTTTTTTAAACATTGTGTATATTTTTAGTCTTTTGTATTTGTAATTATTTGTATCTGTACATCCATGACCCCACCAGCTCTGCTGATCAACTTATCGTATTTAAATAAAGTTATTCGTTCATTCATTCCAAGTTCGCAAATTATCCATCTGCTAAGTTCTCTGAAATCTCAAACTACCTGGTACTACAGACATCGTTCGATAAGGACAAACAGATGAAAACCTGGAAGAGCACGGAGGAGTACAAGTTTTTATATGTGGCTGGGTTAAAGATCTGGGGATCAGGAAACTACAAGATAAATCTTGTATCGTTTATGCCTGGGTAAGGAGGAATTTCTGGGCTTGAGCTTTTTGTATGCGTCTTTGCAATGGTTGTGAAGATGCTACAAGTTTTAATATCAAGTGTAAACAAACCACAGCCGCTTGATTCTCAATCCTCCCTGCTCTCATCTTCCAGCAGGCATCACGGATCCATATAATTTACCCACAAATGTATTTAATTATTCTGCCCACTGCACTCTGTGCGCGCGCTCACGTGCGCATGTGTGGGTTAAATGTAGAAGAGGAATGTGACAAACATAAAAGCCTGTTCTTCTTAATTTACCCATAAATACATTTATACGGTAAACCAGCTACCGGATTTAGAATACTATGACATCCTGAACTATTTAGTATTTGGCTTCAAACTTGAAAAAATTCGCGGCCCACTAGATGGCACTTCGCGGCCCAGTGGTTGAGAAACACTGGCTTAGATAATGCTAAGCCATTATCTAATGATAAATAACCTTTTTTTTTTTTTTTAAATGAACTGCATTAAATCACAAGCTCTACACTCATATTTTCTACTGTATATTAATTTGTTTGCATATTTTGAGTTCATGTTACTATTTAGCATCAATGTGACAGTCAAATTTTGTTATTAATTGAATTAATAATCCCAATAAATAATAGCAAAATCAAATCATATTACTATTTTAAAATCAGGGGAATATGTAGTGTCCTTAAAGAAAGAAAATTTTTAAAATTTAGGAAAAAAAAACCAAGCAAGTCTGCTGCTTTGGAGTCCTACCTCTCTGGCTTCGTAAGTATCAGGAACAGTGATGCGATAAGGAGTATCTGGGATGTCATAATACGGCTGATCTTTGTGGATGTCCTTTTTTAAAAAAAAAAAAAAAGTGAGAAAGGAAGAGTGATGCTGACATATGA
This sequence comes from Neoarius graeffei, assembly GCF_027579695.1. Lineage (NCBI taxonomy): Eukaryota > Metazoa > Chordata > Actinopteri > Siluriformes > Ariidae > Neoarius > Neoarius graeffei. The sequence continues at coordinate 13,812,141 of NC_083593.1, read as the reverse complement.
TACAGGGAAAATACTCTGACTAGAGTTGGTATAAACTCACAGCGCTGAGCGAAAGGGAAAGCGTCTGCAAAATGTCCAGCATTGTTTTCAACACACGGCCGCTCCACAACAAGTGAGGGAAGCTAGAAAGAAAAACACACCAGTACATCATCAATAGAACTTTAATAATAATAACAATAATAAATAAATAAATACATTTTATATTATACACACACACATGTGCATCTCAAAAAATTAGAATACCATGAAAAAGTTCCTTTTTTTCATAATTTAATTCAAAAAGGTAAACTTTCATATATTCTATATTCATTACATGTAAAGTGAAATATTTAAAGCCTTTTTTGTTTTAATTTTGATGATTATGGCTTATAGCTCATGAAAATCAGAAATCCAGTATCTCAAATTATTAGAATATTCCCTAAGATCAATAAAAAAAAAAGGATTTACAATACAGAAATGTCCAACTTCTGAAAAGTATATTCATTTATACACTCAATACTTGGTTGGGGCTCCTTTACCATGAATTACTGTATCAATGCGGTGTGGCATGGAGGTGATCAGTCTGTGGCACTGCTGAGGTGTTATTGAAGCCCGGGTTGCTTTGATAGTGGCCTTCAGCGTATCTGTATTTTTGGGTCGGCTGTTTCTCATCTTCCTCTTGACAATACCCCATAGATTCTCTATGGGGTTCAGGTCAGGCAAGTTGGCTGGCCAATCAAACACAGTAATATCATGGTCAGCAAACCATTTGGTAGTAGTTTTGGCACTGTGGGTAGGTGCTAAGTCCTGCTGGAAAAGGAAGTCAGCATCTCCAAAAAGCTCGTCAGCAGATGGAAGCATGAAGTGCTCTAAAATCTCCTGGCAGATGGCTGTGTTGACTTTGGACTTGATAAAATACAGTGGACCAACACCAGCAGATGACACGGCACCCCAAATCATCACAGACTGTGGAAACTTCACACTGGGCTTCAAACACCTTGGATTCTGTGCCTCTCCACTCTTCCTCCAGACTCTAGAACCGTGATTTCCAAATTAAATGCAAAATGTACTTTCATCTGAAAAGAGGACTTTGGACCACTGAGCAACAGTCCATTTCTTTCTCTCCTTAGCTCAGATAAGACACTTCTGACATTGTCTCTGGCTCAGGAGTAGCTTGATATTAGGAATGCGAAAGTTGTATCCCCCTTCTTGAAGATGTCTGTTCGTGATGGGTCTTGATACACTGACGCCAGCCTCAGTCCACTCCTTGTGAAGCTCTCCCAAGTTCTTGAATCAACTTTTCTTGATGACAATCCTCTCAAGACTGCGGCCATCCCTGTTGCTTGTGCACCTTTTCCAGCCACCCTTTTCAGCAATGACCTTTTGTGGCTTACCCTCCTTCTGGAGGGCATCAGTGATCATCTTCTGGACAACAGTCAAGTCAGCAGTCTTCCCCATGATTGTGGTTGTGTGTACTGAACTAGACCGAGAGATACACTGTGTTCATACTGTTTTACTCAAACTCGAAATGAAATATTCTAATATTTTGAGATGGGTTTGTTTTAATGGTTTTGTACTGTATGCCATACTGATTAAAATTAAAATAGAGAAATGCTTGAAACATTTTAGTTTATGTGTAATGAGTCTATAATATATAACATTTTCACTTTCTTAAATAACTGATGGAAAATATTGAACTTTTTCACAATATTCTAATTTTTTGAGATGCACTAGTGTGTATATATATCAAAAGTAGTTCCTAAAAATTCATATCTCCGCTGATGAGCTGGCTGCAACATTCCAGGTTTGCCTGACAGTCATGAGCATGCCCCATAGGCTGCTTGAACACTTCTTTCCCAGAAAAAGCACTGACCATTGTGCTTTTCACAGGCATATGCAGCTCACATGATACACACTGTAACCTTAACAACAACATTCTTACCACTCCTAGATAGTACCAGCTAACTGACTAGCCTAGCTGTCTTTTTAGAGTAGAACTTTATGATTTAAAAAAAATGATTAGTTTAACTCGGTTGATGAGAAATTGTTTGCTTTTATTGCAGCTTTGTTATTTTTAGTTAACATTAGAAACTTGAACGAGGTGAAAGTTACATTATTAGGCCTGTGATTGTTTGGCATTTCCCGATTTTTCAATTCTGGAAGTGCTCCATTGTGACCAAAAACCTTTGGATAATTTTTTTTCACCCCGTCTTTAAAAAAAAAAAAAAGACCTTATGGCTGCTCCCCCCTGGATCACGTGTAAATCATGCACTGGCAGTTGAGAAACAATGGCTAGTGTGAAAGCAGCCTTAACCTTCAACTGCTCAGTGCTATGCTTGAATTGTGCCCTAGTGTCTACCAAGAAAGGAGTTTAATACAGAATTAAGATGATCATCCAGCTTTTCAACCACAACAACATTATTTTTTTGTCCATGAGCCAAGTATGAAAGGACTAGAGCTGCAAACATTTCTGAAATTCATGGTGTGCTTTCCAAACAAAACTGCATGCTTACGTTTCAGCCAGGCCCGAGAGGTATTTGTCAGCCACGCGCCTAATCCGTTTGTGGATGTGATTAAAGTTGACCAGTAGGAACTGAGCGTGCCGCTCCAGCTCCTCTTCATGAGCCTTGGTCTTGGCCTGATGCAGGAAATAAAGACTTGAGAGCTCAAGTCGCTTTAAATACCTCTACAATCAAACGCCATCATTTCAGAGCCTACCTTGTCTGCCATCATTTGAAGGAAGACCTCAAAGACTTTATCACCAACCGCAATCACACACTGCATCATCCCTGAGGAAAAGGAACATAAAAAAAAACCCACACCACAAACAATAGATTTCATATTAATCTTCATAATAAATAAGATGGTTAACCACAATGTTTAACCAGAACATCAAGGGTGTAGTAGCTCATCTGGCTTGCCATCAAAACAACCATGACTATCAAAACATCACACAGAACTGAAATGTGGCAAAGTGAGAGAGGACCAACCTCCACGACAAATTGTTTACAACGAGAAAATCAACAAAAAGGACTAAATTTTGTTCCCGAAGGGACGATCTACCCAAAACATCGATCAGAACTGGAGTCGCATGATAAATGAGAGAGGAGATACAATTCTAGTCAGAAGAAAATTTAAGTTGACCTAGTTACTAATTTGTTAGCAAAAAATTGACAAAACGATGACCAAGTTTTGTGCAGAAGGTCCAGTTCTTTCAAATAAAAAAATCGGAACTGAAATCCATTGAGAAATGAAGGAGGAAGGAAGGAGGCACGATTTAACTAAAAATAAAGTTCTAAACAAATCGTTTACCAAAAAAAAGACCAAGTTTTGTTCCCCGAGGCAAGATCTACCCAAAACATCGATCAGAACTGCGAGAGGAGATACAATTCTAATGCGAAGTCCCAAAATTCGTTAAGTTGACCTAATTACTAATTTGTAAGCAAAAAATTGACAATACAATGGCCAAGTTTTATGCAGAAAGTCTTTTTCTTTCAAATAAAACCATCAGAACTGAAATCCAATGAGAACTGAGGGACGGAGGGACGATTTAACTGAAAATAAACAAAAGTTGTAAACAAAGCTGTAAACAAACGAGAGAGGAGATACGATTCGAGTGAAAAATCCGAAAACTAGTTCAGGTGACCGAATTAGCAGTTTGTTAGCAAAAATGTGACAGTACAATGACTGAGTGTTGTACAGAAGAACTAGTTCTTTCAAACAAAACAATCAGAACTGAAATCCAGTAAGAACTGAGGGAGAAGATATGATTCAACTGAAAATAAACAAAAGTTGTAAACAAATTGTTTACAACAAGAAAATCAACAAAGATCTTCCCTTTCCCTCAAGGGAAGATCTACCCAAAACTGAAATCGGATGAGAACTGAGAGAGAAGATACAATCCTAGTGAGAGGCCTGGAAAATTCTTTAATTTGGCCTAATTACTAACTCGTTAGCAAACAATTTGACAAAACGACGACCAAGTTTTGTGCAGAGTGACGAGTTCTTTCAAACAAAACAATCGGAACGGAAACCCGTGGAGAATTGAGGGAGGAGATACGATTTAACTGAATTGTAGATGACGGACGCCATGCCGTTGCGATATCTAAGGTGGTGTTTACATTAGACCGTATCCGTATCGTTTTCGTTGCGGATGCACTGTCCGTGCACATTAAAACGCCGGGAAACGACTCCACAGGCGGAACAATTTGAATCCGCCAGGGCCCACGTATTCAACCCAGTACGTATCTGATCCGGTGCTGTGTAAACATTGAGGAACGAGGATACGCAGTGCTGAGCTCTAGCTGACGTCGTCATTGGACAACGTCACTGTGACATCCACCTTCCTGATTCGCTGGTGTGACATCCACCTTCCTGATTCGCTGGCGTTGGTCATGCCACGTTGGTCATGTGACGCGACTGCTGAAAAACGGCGCGGACTTCACTTCCTGCTATTTGTGTGTGTACGCGAATCGTTTTAAAAACGTTAATCTGATGATCCACTGATTCGAAATAATGTAAACAGGGCCTAATTGGCCTTATAGCCAGATGAGCTAATGACATGCACGAGTAGGAAACGCAAGTCTTTTTTTTTTTTTTTTCCTTTTACCTGACTTGTCTTTCTGGATGGCTCGATCTTCAAAATAACGGAACATCACCTGGAAACGGTCTGAATCCAGAGATCGTAGCATTCTGTAATTTGGAAAAACTTGTATTATACTGCACGTTCATTTGAAAGAAAGGTCGTCTTCTCGAATTCAAATGCTAACTCACTGTAAATGAAATCGGGCAGCTAGGAACTTTGATATTTACACCACAGAATATTAGTAATTAAATAGAAAACTGATTTGCTGCATGCTGAAATGATCTAACTTTCATTCCACAGCATTAAACCTAACTATCAGCGGTTAAGAAGTATAACATTTTGTTCATTAATTAAAATAATCTGTACTCATCAATAAGCTACTATGGATACAAGAGGAATAAAACACTTCAGGATGGGCCGTTACAGGAAAAACAATCAACCAACCAACCAACACTGACCTGGTAACAGTAACTTTGCATTACAGCACCTGGTCGTTGATTATTTTTCTATAAAATCAGCACACACCATGTTTTATTCCTTACATATTATATGCGTAGTGTACACTGCTGAAGAAGTACCTCATATATTCGAGCCGGTAGACTGATAGCAGGTAGGTAGACATGGCAAAGTCCAGCTTATTGATAAGGGCTGCTACTTCAGGTGGAGGATCCAGTAAGTTAATGATGGTGCTTCTCAAATCATTCAACTCCGCCTCGAAATAACACAAGCAAGCGCATCGTGCTTAAATACAAATCTGTCCAACACTAAAAACATTACAGCACTTTCCTGTACATCATGACCTTCCTATTACCCCTCAGATATATACCGCCACTGGACATGGGGCAGATTTTACTAAATGACAAGTTCCTTCAGAATTAAGTTCGAAAAAAAGATTCCTTAATAGAGCTGAAGAAGTAGTGAACATACCGGAGTGACCGTGTCGTTCTTCAGAGCCGAGTTATATTGCAGTTCCGAGCGCAGAGGCTCACCGCTAGGAAATGTCAGCAAAGGGGATTTAGTGGCAATTTCACACACGCCCTCGTACCATTCCTCTGGCCATAAACCTGGAGAAGAGACAGTACGATATTAGTGCACAGAAAACTGCAAATCGCTCTCGGATACAGTAGTCTGAGGTACGCTAGGATAACGCAGCCATACTAAGTACAGTTTAACAATTACAGCTCACCTGAACCCTCCACCGCAAAGCCCATGACGACTGAATAGAGCCAAAAGTCTCTGAAAAGCTTCTGCAGCCTGGGTTTAGCCTCCTTTATTGGTGGTAAGCGTCTAGTCAGCTGAAAATCAAGTTGATTTAAAGTTGATTCATTTACAAATTTAAAAAAAAAAAAATAGTCTGAGATGTACAGTAAATAATTTCAGAAGTGAAAACCGCTGTGCCATTATGGACATAATGGCTTTCACACTCGTTTTGGATAAGGAATTAAATCTTACCACTGCAATGACAGGAATGAGCACTCCTAAGTTGCCAGCACTGCTTGAGGCCTAAAAGAAAAAGAAAAAAAGACAATTTTTCAATGCAGAGTACAACCCTGATTCCAAAAAAGTTGGGACAAAGTACAAATTGTAAATAAAAACGGAATGCAATGATGTGGAAGTTTCAAAATTCCATATGTTATTCAGAATAGAACATAGATGACATATCAAACGTTTAAACTGAGAAAATGTATCATTTAAAGAGAAAAATTAGGTGATTTTAAATTTCATGACAACAACACATCTCAAAAAAGTTGGGACAAGGCCATGTTTACCACTGTGAGACATCCCCTTTTCTCTTTACAACAGTCTGTAAACGTCTGGGGACTGAGGAGACAAGTTGCTCAAGTTTAGGGAGAGGAATGTTAACCCATTCTTGTCTAATGTAGGATTCTAGTTGCTCAACTGTCTTAGGTCTTTTTTGTCGTATCTTCCGTTTTATGATGCGCCAAATGTTTTCTATGGGTGAAAGATCTGGACTGCAGGCTGGCCAGTTCAGTACCCGGACCCTTCTTCTACGCAGCCATGATGCTGTAATTGATGCAGTATGTGGTTTGGCATTGTCATGTTGGAAAATGCAAGGTCTTCCCTGAAAGAGACGTCGTCTGGATGGGAACACATGTTGCTCTAGAACCTGGATATATCTTTCAGCATTGATGGTGTCTTTCCAGATGTGTAAGCTGCCCATGCCACACGCACTAATGCAACCCCATACCATCAGAGATGCAGGCTTCTGAACTGAGCGCTGATAACAACTCGGGTCGTCCTTCTCCTCTTTAGTCCGAATGACACGGCGTCCCTGATTTCCATAAAAAACCTCAAATTTTGATTCGTCTGACCACAGAACAGTTTTCCACTTTGCCACAGTCCATTTTAAATGAGCCTTGGCCCAGAGAAGACATCTGCGCTTCTGGATCATGTTTAGATACGGCTTCTTCTTTGAACTATAGAGTTTTAGCTGGCAACGGCGGATGGCACGGTGAATTGTGTTCACAGATAATGTTCTCTGGAAATATTCCTGAGCCCATTTTGTGATTTCCAATACAGAAGCATGCCTGTATGTGATGCAGTGCCGTCTAAGGGCCCGAAGATCACGGGCACCCAGTATGGTTTTCCGGCCTTGACCCTTACGCACAGAGATTCTTCCCGATTCTCTGAATCTTTTGATGATATTATGCACTGTGGATGATGATATGTTCAATCCCTTTGCAATTTTACACTGTCGAACTCCTTTCTGATATTGCTCCACTATTTGTCGGCGCAGAATTAGGGGGATTGGTGATCCTCTTCCCATCTTTACTTCTGAGAGCCGCTGCCACTCCAAGATGCTCTTTTTATACCCAGTCATGTTAATGACCTATTGCCAATTGACCTAATGAGTTGCAATTTGGTCCTCCAGCTGTTCCTTTTTTGTACCTTTAACTTTTCCAGCCTCTTATTGCCCCTGTCCCAACTTTTTTGAGATGTGTTGCTGTCATGAAATTTCAAATGAGCCAATATTTGGCATGAAATTTCAAAATGTCTCACTTTCGACATTTGATATGTTGTCTATGTTCTATTGTGAATACAATATCAGTTTTTGAGATTTGTAAATTATTGCATTCCGTTTTTATTTACAATTTGTACTTTGTCCCAACTTTTTTGGAATCGGGGTTGTACAAAGGCTCATAAAAACTGTGCATATCACACTCATAATCATGATCGCTTTCTGTGTTGCTTACCAATTCATTAGGGTCTTTAATAACAACTGCTAATACAAAAAAAAAAAAAGTCAAAGTCCCTCTCGCACCAAAATCTGGTCTTCTCAGGCAGTCTCCTGTCCCAGTATTAACCAACTCTAAGGCGTATGGGTGCAGCACCGATCTCCATTTCTATAGTCCTCGGTCTCTTGCCTATGATGGGTGGTCCGTTGGATCCGACGTGCGGGTGTGGACTCGCAGCCGGCTCTGGAGTCCAATGCGGGATCTGCATGTACGTCCGCAGTGAGGGCAGGAAAACTGTTCTGAAATCACTGGGTGCCTCAGCTGCCACCTTTCTCCTAGCACACGCCACAATGATGTCTCGCCGGTTGTCTTCAAAGTTTTCCTGGACAAGGCGTATCGGGGCACACCAGTTGGATCAATCCTGCACACACTCCTCCAGCTGTTTTGGGGCTATGCCAGCATAAGCGATGTTAGCCTTGACAGTCTTTGAAGCGTTTCACTGGCCTTCCTCGTTTCCTTTTGCTTTGGCAAAGTTCGCCATAGAGGAGCTGTTTTGGGATCCGGTGGTCATCCATGCAAATGACATGCCCTGTCCATCCCAGTTGCACTTTCAAGATCATGGCCTCGATGCTGGTTATTTCAGGATGGTCCAAGACCTTGAGATTTGTAATCTTGTCCTGCCACTTGATGCCCAGGATCAAAACACAGGCTACGCATGTGAAAGCGCTCAAGCAGTCGAATGTGCCGACTCCCAAGCGCTCCCATTTCTCTCTTATTGTCCGGTCTTTTGGAAAACGATGAGTACTAATCCCATCACGATTGGTGTTGCTACACCCTCCTACGATACGTCTGTTAACCATTTTATTTAATTTTTTTTTAAAGATTATTTTTTTGGGCTTTTTCCACCTTTATTGGATAGGACAGTGTAGAGACAGGAAATGAGCAGGAGAGAGGCGGGGAGGGATTGGGAAATGACCTCGGGTCGGAATCGAACCCGGGTCCCCGGATTTATGGTATGGCGCCTTATCCACCTGAGCCACGACACCCCCCTGTTAACCATTTTAATAATTACGTGATAACGAAGAAATTTGCAGAAAACCACCAGGTTGTTTTCTCATAAACAAACCAGTGCTGACGTAGGATTCAGAGGGAGGCGTCCCGCACGCGACGTCACGAAAATCAATGTTTGCTGGGAAATCCAAACGCCAAAGTTTTTTCAGAGGCGGACCAATTCGCCTCAAATGGCTTGATTTCAACTGAATTTTTCTGGCATTGCGCAAGGTAAAAAAATTGCACAGAATGAAAAATGTGACAGATATTTGACCAAAGTTTAATATAAAATAGGAGAATTACATTGATCTTGCTCCTGAAGTTACCCGTGATATGCACTTTAAGATAATTAACCACAAAAGACATTACCTGTTATTTACTTATTTTTTTGTTTCCATAAGTACAAAGAATGGAAATGGATAGCAGTCACAGACACCAGAATGCACATTCACCGTGTCTGTCTGGTGCGTTTTCGTTTCCTCTCCGTGACCATGTCAAAATCTTAGTAGCTGATGAAATCCTAACAATATTCATTTTCTGTGCTGACCTAAAACTGGCAAATATTTTGTATTTCTTATTTTCATTTAGTTTTTTTTAAATGAGATACTCGTTATCTCTCCTGGATCTTACCTCTTCCTCCACCAATCATAGGCCATGAATGGCATCTTATTTATTTTGGCTTGCAAAATCAATCAATCAATCAATCATTGATGCGCAGGATGAACGCAGTGGTGATTTCAACAAGATGCACCGACTGTATTCGCATGAACTCCTTTTCAGTGATGACTTTTACAGTCCGTGTCTATGTAACGTAACAAGCTTTGGAAAAATGTAGGTGTGTTTACCTTAAGTGCTGGGCCTTTGTCACTGGCTCTCTCACTGGCACGTTTGCCCTCGAGGCCCAGCTGAACGAACAGCTCGAGCAGGTTTACAAGTAACTCATCTACCTTCTGCTCAGCCTGCAGGTTAGCTGCGATGTTAGCTAGAGCATTAATCACAGCCAGGGAGCAATGCCTGCCAATACGAAACAAAAAAAGGGAATCGCACATAAAAACTCATAAGGGTAATGCGACCAGGGACATATTTTCTTGTTAGGGAAAACGGAATCACTCATTCTAGGAACGCGAGCTAGAACTCAAAGAGAAAACAACCTAGACGTTATGACAAATAATTATGTCCTGATAATATAATCCATTTTGCTTGCAGGTTAATAACCACACAGGATAATCACAAAACTTCTGAGTTCATGTCTTACTCTAAAGCAGATCCCCAGAATGCTCTGGGGTTGGGGGGTGAGGAGCATTTTAAAAAACCCTGCTCTTCAATCGTTCATCAAAACAACTGGTTTATGTCGGCTGCCTGCATTTTTAGCCAAACTTGTAGTACTCGAGTCCGACTCGTGATTCAACTTGGACTTGAGCACTGATGACTCAGACTCGTGCATTAACTGCGTTCAGACTTGTAAATTGGAGACGAGGACTCTGATTTTTTTCCTTATATTTTGTAACATGCCGTAATAATTTCATCTCATCTCATTATCTGTAGCCGCTTTATCCTGTTCTACAGGGTCGCAGGCAAGCTGGAGCCTATCCCAGCTGACTACGGGCGAAAGGCGGGTAAAGTCGCCAGGTCATCACAGGGCTGACACATAGACACAGACAACCATTCACACTCACATTCACACCTACGGTCAATTTAGAGTCACCAGTTAACCTAACCTGCATGTCTTTGGACTGTGGGGGAAACCGGAGCACCCGGAGGAAACCCACGCGGACATGGGGAGAACATGCAAACTCCGCACAGAAAGGCCCTCGCCGGCCATGGGACTCGAACCCAGGACCTTCTTGCTGTGAGGTGACAGCGCTAACCACTACACCACCATAATAATTTGACGCAAGATATTTATATCTACATACATTTCTGCACTAATTTCGCGCAAGCGTGTCACACCTGCACACCCTGGCGCGTGCATCAGATAGACTCGCGGGTGCGCTCCGGACAGCGCGCGCACCAAGCGGACTCTCACGCATGCACCGTAAACGACTCGCACCTGCACAGGATTAAGGTGCAATCAGCGCACCTATATAAAAACTCTGAAAACACACTTACTTTGCGAAGTATTGAGTTGCATTGCTGACACATTACCGAGCCTTATTTCCTTGTTTGGTTTCCTGATCCCTGATTTCCTGTTTCTCGTCTTTGATTCTGCCGAGTCTACGATAGCCTGTTTGTACGTCGCTCGACCTATTACCGGTTCCACCGTTTTACGATTTTGCCTGCCGTTCTGGATTGTTTACGTGTCTTCACTTGTATTAATAAAAACACACCTTCGGCACTTACATCCGTCTCCCAACCATCTCTGACAGAATACTTTGCACTCCCTGACAAAGAGAAACACATTCACCTGTTCATACGTCATGTTCAGGAACAAACTAATGTTAACGGCGCTGAAACAGCCACCGTCAAATGGTGCGGTTGGAGTCTTGTTCTCGGACTCGACTCGAAATTTTTTTTTTGACTTGGACTTGAGGTTTAGTGACTCGACTACAACACTGTTTTTAGCATATCCCGTGGCGCATTGTAGGATGCTATTTATATAATATTCCTTGCAACATCATTATCTGTACCTGTATAGCAATTTCCTCATCATGCTGTATTGCAAAGTGATGCAGATCAACTGTTGGCCATGATAGCAAATTTATGTGAAGAACTCATTTAACGGTGCAAGTACTGTCTTTTAAAGTTATGATACACGCTGCTGAATGACAGGAAGTGACCTCTAATTACCTGTATCCATGATCTTTGTAGTCTTTGGTGGAATATACCATTGAGCTGGCTTTCACACTTATCTGCTGAAACAAGTTCCAGACTTCCTGGTATATGTATTGCTGAAAGATGTTCAATAAAAGGAAAAGATTACTAATAATTCTCACACAGCTTCACTAAGTAACACAGAATATTTGGATAATTAATTAAAACTAATATTACTAGTAACCGCACATACTCTCGCTACAGTGCCTTGTGTAAGTATTGTAGAATTAACTGAATGGAGTCCAAATGTGTGCAATGATCATAATATAAATTAGGGATGTTAACCGATGACCGTTTGACCGGTGGTTGACCGAATCAACGTCAACCGGTGAAATTTTTTTTGGTTGTCGGTTAAAAAAAATAAATCAATCGTTTTGAAGCTGCCAATTTTGGAGCGGAGAACCTGGAATTCTGTGTTGTAAATGCTTGGGGCATGCCATTCGGTGTAAGGACGACAGCTGACAAATCAGAAACACCCATTCAGTCATGTCCCGCCCTCCCGCCCCAGTTGAAGACAGCTGACAAATCAGAAACACCCATTCAGTCATGTCCCGCCCTCCCGCCCCAGTTCAAGACAGCTGACAAATCAGAAACACCCATTCAGTCATGAAGTTGAAGACAGCTGACAAATCAGAAACACCCATTCAGTCATGTCCCGCCCTCCCGCCCCAGTTGAAGACAGCTGACAAATCAGAAACACCCATTCAGTCATGTCCCGCCCTCCCGCCCCAGTTGAAGACAGCTGACAAATCAGAAACACCCATTCAGTCATGTCCCGCCCTCCCGCCCCAGTTGAAGACAGCTGACAAATCAGAAACACCCATTCAGTCATGTCCCGCCCTCCCGCCCCAGTTGAAGACAGCTGACAAATCAGAAACACCCATTCAGTCATGTCCCGCCCTCCTGCCCCAGTTGAAAACAGCTGACAAATCAGAAACACCCATTCAGTCATGTCCTGCCCTCCTGCCCCAGTTGAAAACAGCTGACAAATCAGAAACACCCATTCAGTCATGTCCCGCCCTCCCGCCCCAGTTGAAGACAGCTGACAAATCAGAAACACCCATTCAGTCATGTCCCGCCCTCCTGCCCCAGTTGAAGACAGCTGACAAATCAGAAACACCCATTCAGTCATGTCCCGCCCTCCTGCCCCAGTTGAAACATAGGAAGTATGAGAAGAAAACAGTAAATCAGAAAGCTGCGCACATTTGCGCAGCTTCCGCGCAAACGTGCGCAGCTTTCTGATTTACTGTTTTCTTCTCATACTTATACTTCCTATGTTTCATGGACTGGAACGGCATTTGCTTATTTAGTAATTTTAATACAGAATTTACTCTGATGAAATTATTCAGACACTCCAACGCCCCCCCTAAAAAAAAAAAAACTCGGATCTGCACGATTCAGCCGTGAAAAAGGCGCGCCGTTTGCATCCGTTTAAACTCATAGGTTAACCGACTTTAACCGGCTAATGAGGCTCGGTGGTCGGTCAAGATTTTTTTTTAGTTTTCGCCACCCCTAATATAAATACAACCGTTCCAAAAAGGCCCCAGAGAACTGGTTTAATGAGAGAAAGGTTAACTTTTTAGGTGAAAGCAAGCATCATTCTGAGAACACCATCCTTACAGTGAAGCCTGGTGGTGGTCGCATGATGCTGGAACAGCGTTCCAGCTTTTAACGCAAAAAAAAAAAATAAATAAATAAAAATGGAAAAAAGTTCTGCGGGCAGTACTTTTTTCAAGGCACCGGACTGTAGTTAATGCTGCTGACTGACAGGTTTTAGAGGCAAAAAAAAAAAATAGCAATGCAGCCATCATCATTCCTTTTTTCACTGCTCTTAACCTGAAAACCAACCACTCCAGGCCATTCCACAATGAAAGCACACTCGGCATTCAAATGTCCTTGCTGAGCTCAATTAAGGAGAAAGTTCTGCCTTAAGCACACCATGTGCGCTATACAAAAAGCCCCCATTTACGAAGAACACGTTTTCGTCGAAGAATAGAAAATAAAACCCATTTCTGTACGTGCAAACCCACATTGCCAGTGATGACCATGCAGCCCAGCTGGTCAATGATGAGCACATCGAGCTGGGAGGGTGGCTGACAGAACTTCTGCTGCAGGATCTGCAGGATGGGTTCCATTACACGTGGCGTGTCCCTCAATGCCACCGCAATGTGCCCCAATGCCCGGATGGTATGATCTGGAATAAGGTGAGCATCCCTAGAAAAGAAGTAGTAGTTATAACATTCCGGTGGCACTGCTTTCAATTGTAAAGCTACACTTTGAAAGAACATATAGCTGGTTTCAGCATTTTAGCAAACCCATGCAGACGTACTTGTCATTTTCCTGAGATATGTAAAGACGGTTGGACAGGCTGGCAAGAAACGCCTCCACAATAACAGAGTCCATGGTTAGTCCTGCTTTCAGGCACCTAAATGGCAATAAACAGAATACGAATAACTAAACAGCTTGAGCTTGACTAAAGGAACGAAACGACCTAGAGGGTTGTTGTAGAAGATAGCACAGTATACACCACTTTTCTGAATTTAATACACTAAAATAATCTACAAATTTATTCTGAATGATCCCAGCGTGCATTCTTGACTGTGCATAACACGAAAATCTGTCATTTCCATCATTTGTTTACCTGCAGATGTTGTCTATGGAGATGTCCCGGAGCTGCTCGTACATGGACGGCTGGCTTTTCTTACTGGCATGGGCACTGAAGGTGGATTGGGAATGCTCATTGGTCACGTGGATCTTAATCTCACCGGTCCCTTTTTACAGAAGAAAAATGATTCATTTCTTCAAGTCTGATTCCTTGATTCCCTTCACTCTAATGACAGAACTAAGTGTTCATGTACAGTATGTAATCTAAATTTCTGCGACAGAAATAACAGGTCTCACCACTGGAATACTGGCTGTGGTATTTATACAGCTTGACCAGAACAGGTGACGGCACCACCAGGAAGTCTCTCAGAGACATGGTGACGGAGTGAGCCACCACCGGGAACCGCTCACACAACCTCCCTAGACCCTAGAACCACATAGCATCAAGACATCCATCACTCTAATATGACAGTGATAATTATTTATCTCTTCTGAATCATCCGTTTCGCTACTACCCATTTTCTTTTCCGTTCATGTTACAAACCCCACTATATATTGGTAGTCTGGATCAGTTTCTGTGTTCGCCTTCACCCTAAAACAGGGATCGTGAACGAAGCTTCGGCTCAAGTTTCTGTCACTAACCTGCAGGCAGCAGATAAGCAGAGGCATGTGCGCGATGATGACTTTACTGGACGTCTTAGACTGCAGCTTCTCCGACAGCTTGGTGCAAAGATTCTCAGCACCTACCAGGAAGTGAAATAAACTGAAAGACCTTTCTTTATAACCAAGGAGGCAACTAGTTGCTGGGTAAACAGACCAGCATGGTCAATCTGAATAAATTACAAAGAGAAAATGAAGTTGAAAAGTAAATAAGAACATGAGTGGCACCATGGAAGAAGCCGCTGGATGTCACTATGGCAGAATAGAGAAAAAAAAAAAAAACGGCAAAACTGGGTGTTCTCTCTAACTTCCTTTGACACTTCACCTTAAAGCTAAACTGCCTTTCAGATTTTTCAAGTGTAGGTCATAAAAACAATTTTCCCCGACACCCAATTATTTTTGTTTAGTGGACCGAAAGCTACTGAATTCGAATCACAGACTTCCAATTTTATTAGTTTTTTTTTTTTTTTATAAATAGAGCAATTAATGAATTTAGGGCCATGTGGCCCTAAATTCTCCACTATTTTTTCCTGCTTCACCATGACCCAATACAAGATACTACATCATGCATCACGTGGTGGGCTTTCCCTGTTCACGCAAAGCATTGTGGGATACAAATTTGAAACAGGAGAGGAAAATGGAGGACACGAATGAAACGTGAAAGACCGACTACAGTAACGGAAAGCGAGAAGAAAAAGATGTTATGTTATATACGAAGGAAAGGAAACACAGGACCAAACTAATAAATATGGGCGGTCAGCGAGCACCTCGGTGTGATCAGCTGTTCGTTTAGCGACAAAATGATAGAAGTGTCAGTGCACGGTCAAGGCAAACCTGTAGACGGCAGTAATGAAACACTGGATGCCAGCTGCCGTAAAACCCAAAAGAAGAAGGTAAATCTGTGCACAGACTTCCTCTGTCTACTTGACTGCACAAAGCAAGTGATTTCATGCATATTTACTCGGGAATCCACTCAAATTAAATAACTTTCCAGCCACAGAATGGCCTGGGTTGTTTTTTTGTTTGTTTGTTTTTTGAGGTATTGCAGAAATAAACATATATTACAATGACCAAATTTCAGAGGGATCCAAATTTCACCGATTTTATGAAATCGAAAGGCCGTCTAGCTTTAAGGAAACAATAAATATATTAAATTGCGCTCCAATTTTCTACGAAAAAGGGTTTTCTGCAGGCCACGCTACTATTGGCAAGAAGTACCCCATCTATAGTTTTTAAAGAAGTGATCTAGAAGAGGTGAAAGCTCTTCTAAACGATGGTGCTCTTACCCTGTTCCTCGGTGACGGCCCACACCATGAGGTCCACGCAAGCGGCGTTGGCCTGGCATCTCAACTTCAGCGGACTCAGCTCGCTGTGCAGGGACTCCACGTCATGCAGGATGCGCTGCAGCTCCGACTGGCTGCTACTGAACTGCTCCAGCACAAAGTCATGTACCTCCTTCACAAAGGACGTCTGCAGGTCTGCACATAAAACACAGGGTCTAATTGTCTACAACAATACTGGACATGAACAAGTTACTTAACCTTTCGACGACAGCAAGTGATTCTGAAAACAGGCATCAGTTTTTAGTCAGATTTAGAATATGCACATATATTTGTTACTTTAGGAGTTTGGCTGACTATTTCATAATTCGTGTATGTAGCACTTGCTCAGACTCATGCTTGCTCGGGGCTCTCTCTGTTCCAGGGCAGGCTGGTATGAATGGACTAGCAGGGATAAGGAGGAAATACATAAAAACAAGGCTACTTTAATTAATTAAATAAATAAATTGATAAATAAATAAATCAAAAGTTTGGTATAACCAAGTGCAGCAGCGCTGCCAAAAGTTAAATGCAAAGGAGGAACGTGACAACAATAAAGACTTGTTCTTCTTAATTTACCCACAAATGTATTTATTCACTTGAAAGGTGTACGTCAAACCAGCTACCTGATTTGGGACACTCTGACATCCTGAACTATTGAGTATTTAGCTTCAAACTTGAAAAATAATTCGTGGCCCACTAACGGGCCGTGGCCCAGTGGTTGAGAAACACTGCTCTAGAGTTTGTGCGCGCATCCCACAACAACATTACACATGAAAAAAACATAGTTCATTAATTTAACTCCTTATAAAAGTCACAGTATAAACAAATATCTTACCTCCCTTACCTTTCATATAGTATAGCGTGTCCCTCAACATTTTAAATATCGCCACATACAGAGGGTCACTGAAGGTTTTGTAGAAGAGATGATGACCAGGCGTGCTCTACAACAGAAAGCATGGCTCATACAGCGTACAGACCCAGGATCGATCAGTGAAAACCCGAATAATGCATCTTACCTCCAAAATATCCACCATGGTTTGATCCAGCTTCTTTAAAAATGTCTCGGCGACAAACTGTTCAACCTGAAAACAAGACAGCACGTAATATTGTACATTTGCTGTTTATTGGCACTCTGATCAATATCGCTGCTGGATTTTCTAACTAATATCCCTTATGGGATAAATTAAGTACATAATAACAGTATGTACTGTAAGTGTACGCATTCATGCATCTGTCTATCCACTCATGTATTCATCCATCTGTATGTGTTTTTTTTTTTACATTTCAGGAAGAGAGGAAAAAAAAAGCAGAGTCGAATGAGAAGAACGGATGTGGAGCACTGACCATCTGAAGGAGACGCCTCAGCATGTCCAAAGGCACATCGAAGCCTCTAGTGCTGCTGCCAGTGAAGAGCGGAGACACAGAGAAACTGGAGCTAATGGTGGAAAAGTAGTAATCCGGATCAACAGCACTGCCGTCAGGTAGGTATGATCCTGCTGTAACGTATACAAAACACACACACACAGGCCAAAGCAAGGCACAATCATTATTTATTTATTTTTTAAAAAGAGAGAGGATATCATCAGCATAAGTGTAACACAATGATGTTATCTACAGTAGAGCCCTGCACTCCCGCGGGAGTCCCGCGGGACCCGCCGCAAAGCAGTGCGGCGCGGGACAAATTTTGAAAGCTCATTGCGGGTGCGGGCGGGAGCGGTGATAAGCTGCAGTCCTGCTAACTAAAAACGTGTTTAAAATAAAATTTATAAATTATTAATTTATGTCTATCATATATAATTTGTGCTGGATATTTTATTTGGCATTAATAAAAACATTTTAAGATGCCTAAATTTGCAGAGAGTCAGATTGCCATTGATCACCCTAACGGGCAATCCTTTGATCACTCTAATGACTCGCCGTTCACACCCAGCCTCCAGTGACCCACACTAACATGATGCCTCAATGACACCTTAGATGAGCTGGTCATCAGAATTCTGATTCTGATTCAGGAGAGGATAAATATCTCTCGTACGTTTCCGATTCCTTTCCTCTTCCGTGTTTGGGATCTCCGATCATGGCAGAAGAGAAGAGCTCTACGCACCACGGGAGAGCGCATACTTAAATGATTAGCCTACTTAAATAATTATTATTATTAGGTCTACATGTTGCCATTTCAACATTCCGAATTTAGAAACAAGGTAAATAATAACAAACGTGAACGTGAGCTGTAGATATTTATGCTCAAATCCACTCAAAGTAGGGGGCGGGGCACCATCACGCTGTGTCAAGACAAGAACTTTCCTGAGAAATAACGTGAACATCTGCATCATGCGGGATTTGCGGGCGGGAGCGGGACAAAATATGGCAGGCGCGGGCGGGAGCGGGACTGAAAATCATAATTCTTTGCGGGAGTGAGCGGGAGCGGGACTGCACAATGCGGGCGCGGGTGGGACTGAAAAATCCGACCCGCACAGACCTCTAATCTACAGCTGCATAGTGCTACATTTTTTTAAATAAATACAAACTCCCAGAAATACTCAAACACTTTTATAAAAAAAAAAAAAGTAGAAATGTCAGCATGGTGTGTGAATGCTGGAGCTAACAGTTTCCCGACCTCAGTTACATCACTTCATCGTTCATAACTGATCTCAGCTAAAGGACTCTGAACTGTTTTTTAATCTCAGTTGTGCAGTTACACTACCGTTCAAAAGTTTGGGGTCACTTTGAAATGTCCTTATTTTTGAAAGAAAAGCACTGTTCTTTTCACTTTAAACTAATCAGAAATACAATCTATACATTGCTAATGTGGTAAATGACTATTCTAGCTGTTTTTTGGTGCAATATCTCCATAGGTGTATAGAGGCCCATTTCCAGCAACTCTCACTCCAGTGTTCTAATGGTACAATGTGTTTGCTCATTGCCTCAGAAGGCTAAAGCTGGGCATACACTGTGCGATTTTTTTCAATCGCGGTATTCAGCTGCTGCTCACACTGTACGAGTGAATCGCAGGGGTAAACAGCACGCAGCTTACGATTCCTGTTCTCACACTATACGATCCGATGTTCGGATGCGATGCTCAGATCCGATGCTCAGGATTTCAAACAGGTTTGATTTTCATCCGATCGATCAGGAGGAGGTCGTGAGGTGTTAATCGCTTGTCGTTACCCCATGTATATACTACACGATCCGAGACGCATGATTCAGCCAAAACTCGGCCCGATCTCCAAAATAGTCACACGAGTGAAAATCGTGTCGAAATCGGGCCAAAAATCGCACAGTGTATGCCCAGCTTTATGGATGATTAGAAAACCCTTGTACAATCATGTTAGCACAGCTGAAAAAAGTTGAGCTCTTTAGAGAAGCTTTAAAACTGACCTTCCTTTGAGCAGATTGAGTTTCTGGAGCATCACATTTGTGGGGTCGATTAAATGCTCAAAATGGCCAGAAAAATGTCTTGATTATATTTTCTATTCATTTTACAACTTATGGTGGTAAATAAAAGTGTGACTTTTCATGGAAAACACAAAATTGTCTGGGTGACCCCAAACTTTTGAACGGTAGTGTATATATTTAAATAATATTGACTGGCTTTGAATGGTCTATCAGATATATTCCATTCAGCTAGCATGATAGTGAACGAGTCGAAGACGAGTAGCTGAATGGAATATCTCTGATCGACCATGAAAAAAAGCCAGCCAATATTATTATTATTATAATAATAATACATACACACTCACTTCATATCAGCATTCTCAAAGGCCAACGCTAGCGACTCAGTGCTGTTAGTGCGACAGTGCAGTTACCTTCCAGCCAGTATAGTGTTAGTGAAGGCCAATGCTAGTGCAGTCAAGCCGAATATTATTATTAATAAATGTGTCATTTACATAGTTACTTTTAAAATCAACATCGACAGCCACACACAACAGAGCGACCTGGCAGCCAAAATTCTCTCCAAATCTTTGTAACGGCCACTCCAATACTTTCATTTTGTTATAACTTGATAATCCTCCTTCCTCATGAAGCCATCGATTGTCTGAAGTGCACCAATCCCTTTTCCAGTGAAAGGCCTCCACAACATGATGCTGCCACCCCCATGCTTCACAGTTGGGATGGTGGTGTTCAGATTAAAAGCCTCACCCCTTTAATCATCATACACCGTAGCCAAACAGTTCAATTATTGCTTCATCTGACCAATCATGTTGAGCAAGCTCGGACCCCCATGACCCTGCCCCTCCAACCGACTTTATCCTGCATTGCCACAGGCAGTTCTTCTACTAGGCAGCCCATGTCGTCCCGCAGTTGATCGATGTAGGTACGTACGGGACGACCCACAGAGGTGGTACCGTGTTTGGGCTGCCATAGAAGAAGATCGCTAGCCAGCTCTTCCTTGTTGCACCAGCAAACTGTAATCTTCTCTCCTGGATGGTATGGCTGAGACATGGTAAGTCTTTCAGTGGCGAAGAAAAGGAACCGCGGACGCCACGCCTACAGTCCTTGCAGTAGTCAGTATGACTGGGAGACCTCGGCTGTTGTTTGTTTAGCGCAAATCATCCGCCCAACGTCAATTCCATGTGCAGTCGTTGGTCAACGAAAACTCATCCGTAAACGGATGAGACCAGAAACTTCAGTCTGGATTTTTTTTTTTCCAAAGAATTTTTAGAATACGCGTTTCTTCCTTGGACAACATTCTTTTAAATCATGGTGGATGCATACATTTGGCACCTGCAACTCCATCAGGTTTTTTTTTGTCATCATCTTGGAGTTCAGTTGAGGAACTGGACTTGAGGAGGTCCACTTTTTTTTTTTTTTCCCCTGAGGTCTTGAATGAGTTGCTTAAGTGTTAACTCATGGTTCCGTGGGCAAAAGGGCACCGTCTCTAAAAGCAGGACTCTTAATGATCACAAGCAGATATTTCTAAAAGGGATGACGTCAATTTCTGGAATTTTCCAACTGTGTGCAGAGACTGTGAACTTGCCAGACTGTAATAAACAAACATTTGATTCAAACTGAATGTTTTAAAATGAACTCTGATGTGAACAGAGTAGATGCTGTAACTGACTTGCCAAAAGAAACGTATGGTAACATGGTAAATGTATGGAGTTGTGAAAAACTGAAATTAAACATCTTTAGCCTAGGCGTATGTAAAATTTGGCCTCAATTATAGATAACAGTTCCTATCGCTAATATACTTGCCCTCAAAAAAGGTGTATATTAATATTATGAATAATTAACCGTACAGATAAATAATTCAGCGGCTCCTTTTCCAGCATCGCGGTCATGCTTCACTTTGTCACTTTATTCCATGGGCGCAGATAGGATTTTTGAACTGGGGGGACTGAGCTGTCAGCAAATGATTCCATTTTGTGTAAATGCGCATATATATATATGAGTGATTCCACGCTTATGGGTACTGAAATGGGGACATGAACTTATTCACCTAAAACCATTTCTTTTTTTACCATCAGGTCACAAAACATGTAATCTTTAATGAATGATATGTTAAAAGATAACTTTAATTTTCTGAGATGTAATAAAAACATATTTATATGCCAAAGTCAAGCCTATGAGTTCCAAAATGATGTCTGTTACATTACTTCTGTTACGATTGTCCATCTCGCGTCTGTTACAAATTAATTACAATCTAGCTATATACCATGTTAATCTTATTGAAAGAATGTGTAGGTTTATTCTACTACACATGTTTATTAATTATATTTGCTAAAACATCACCTTCCTATGTTTCAAAAAGTAATTCTACATTGTTAAAATTGAGAATATATATGTCCACGACACTTCTGTTACGTTCTGACTTTGGCATATAAATGTTTTTATTACATCTCAGAAAATTAAAGTTATCTTTTAACATATCATTCATTAAAGATTACATGTTTTGTGACCTGATGGTAAAAAAAAGAAATGGTTTTAGGTGAATTTTTAAAAATAAGTTCATGTCCCCATTTCAGTACCCATAAGCGTGGAATCACTCATATTATATATATATATATATATATATATATATATATATATATATATATATATATATATATATATAAAAATGTGTGTGTGTACTGAAGCTTCAATATACATTCGAATTGTGAGTTTTCTAACTGAATGAACATTGGTAGACAAAGGCCTACCTGGTCAACATTGCTCGGTTTTTGAAAAAAACGCTGTAATTGTTTTTTTGTTTTTTCATTGTTGACCCCACCAGGGATTGCCTGCAGGCCAGGAGGACAATGTTAACATCTTGAATCTCATAATTTCAGTTCACAGTTGCTGCTTACTAAAATAACATTATACATAAAAACAACAACATTAAAAGATATTCACCTACAGCCTAGAATGCTGTTATTTTACATTTAGCCCACTTCAGGTAAGTTCAAATTCCTTCTTATTATTATCAGACTAGCTACTCAACATTACAAAACAAGTATTTGTCACATCTGGGAAAGGCAACAGGCATAGGATATTTACATCTTTTGGTTCTTGAAATAAACGCTGTGATTTTTTTTCCCCTCTTCTCTGGCTTAATGTGGCAGAAAGATCACCAGCTCGGTCATTAGACAGTTGTTTATGATCGCTATGGTTACCGCGACAGGCAAAATCCCCAGCTCCCCTTAGGACCCCGGGGTCGAGATGGTGCGTTACATTTACATTGGAAGTCGGAACTTGGAGCTCCGAGCAACATAACCTCAGAACTGAGCGCTTCCCAGTTTAAAAACTGGGACATCATGGAACATGGAATTCGAAAAAAATGGCCAGTTAATGAAATGAAACGAAAACCTCAACGTTTATGCTGGGAGATGCTGGATTTCAATGCTTTTCCGACTTCAAACTTCCAACTTACGAGTACAACTGAACGCACCATTAGTCGCAGCAGAAACACCGCTGCTATCAAATGGATGAGCTGTGTAGTGTTATTAACCGAGAATTACGTGGAAAATGAACACCTTGCTTTCCCAACTCTGCAAGGATCTGCTCCAGCCTACACCGATTCAAGAAGGGGAAAATGTGGATTGATCACAGACAAGGCTGCTGCCATTTCAACTTTGTGCTGCAGTGTAAGTTAGTCTAACTAATGGAACATTAATCCTCACTTTTTCTACCTATGTGTGGCGCCTTACGTAGGGACGGTGGGTGGGGGGGACAGATGGGGGTCACTATAAATCTGGGGGGGACATGTCCCCCCCGTCCCCCGTGCTATCTGCGCCATTGCTTTATTCCGCATCTCATCGCCATCTTCTTATGCTGGGCGATATTACTACTATTCGGGACAATACCCTTTCCATTTGCAAGTATTTTCTTATTCATGTCTCACTCTCGTAATTGTGTACAATTATGTTCATACATTGTGGGTTTTTTTTGTCATTTATTGGTTACTTTACTCACATTCCATCCTCGTTTGTTATATTATGCTGTGAAATAACATTCACTACCTGGTGCAATATTTCTATTTCAGTTGCCAGTATTTTATTAATGCAATATTTCTACTTCAAATGAAGTACTACTTTTATTCAAGTTCCTTTCTTATTCTGTTATGTACATTACATACCTGGCCTGTGTTTTTTCCTTTTTTATTCATTTTAGTGCACTTTTTTTTTACGTTACTGTCCATTCCTGACCCTTTTCTATCTGTGAGCTGCTGGAACATGTACATTTCCCCACTGAGGGATGAATAAAGTTTATCTTGTGCTTACATCCCGCTAGATGAAGCTGCATTGTTGTACAACACATTTTTATCTCTGTGCTCTGCATGTTGATATCTTCACAAAAGAGAACTGAAGTGTGCTTGGTGAATAAAGATGATAATTCTCCATCATGTAACTGTAATCGGTATGTCTAGATTTTAAAGGAGATACGCAGAACCTTTATTTCTGAGTGGATAGTATCTCCATCCTTGACTCTTGTATGCTGCATAAATGGGAATTAAAAATATATATATTTTTGAGTTAAAATCGACCACAAAGTTAGCATTCGAGCTGCCCCGCTGAGCCAGCCAGCCCTGAGTGCATGACGTCACAGCGGTAACCGGTTTTAAGGCCGAAGCCTTTGACAGCTATAGACCAAAGTCAGACTCGGCAGGCGAGAGTGGTTGCAATGGCCTCTTCGTTTGGATTCCTCAGATAGCAATATATCTGACTGTGATAGTCCTGAAATTAGTGTGTGTGTACATGCTACTGCTATACACACAGAACCGTATCAGTTGGAACCATCGGAAAGTGACTCCAATAGTAACACGTAGGCCACGGACGCCCCCACCTTATGAAATAAAGTCAGAGAACAAAGCAATCTAAAGAACTGGATGGAATTGAACTGACAGTCTCATGTGACTCTCATTAAAACAGGATAGGTGTTATAACTTATGCAACATACATGTACATGCATGCATTTTCACTGATAAAACGTAAAAGGCTAATTAAATAATCAGATGAACTGAGACGATCACATTCTGAAGCAAATTAAATAAATTTTATACCGGTAACTTAAACACGCAATACAAGTTACATGT
The DNA here is from genome assembly GCF_027579695.1 of Neoarius graeffei. NCBI lineage: Eukaryota > Metazoa > Chordata > Actinopteri > Siluriformes > Ariidae > Neoarius > Neoarius graeffei. The sequence goes on along the minus strand of NC_083593.1, from coordinate 13,787,424 downwards.
ATTAATCTAAATGCAGGTAAACGAGTGCTTTTTGTTGTTTTGTATCCAAATGAGAGTCGCATCTTACCCGTCTGTGTTCTCGCTTCTTGAAGGCCGATCGTTTCGAAACAATCTGACTTTCAGTTCTTCGTTCATTTGCGTCTTCCATGCAAGGGCGAGATATTGCTGTTGAGGCAAGCATATCCAGCGGAGAAATCTGACGACTGGTCCACTCATTCTCCATTTTCTCCATACTGAGTACTCCGCCATTACTGCTCGGCTCCCACTCCGAGAGAACTGGTGCAACTGAGCTTTACTTTCCTTTTCTTGTAGTTTTCTTTTCCTTTAATTGTTGGTACTGCACCCTCTTTCAGTACGGGCTTATAGCCAACGCTCCTCAACAGATCAGAGGTTTCATACGAGTCCTCAGTAAAATGTGCAGAGCAGAGGAGAGACCACTTCGTAGGCGCCCAATCCGTGAATTTCTCACGAAACGTGTCCAAATTTTTGCAGTTTGAATTAGGGATGTTAACCGATGACCGTTTGACCGATGGTTGACCGAATCAATGCCAACCGGTTAATTTTTTTTTGGTTGTCGGTTAAAAAAAAATAAAATAAAATCAATCAATCGTTTTGAAGCTGCCGATTTTGGAGCGGAGAACCTGGAATTCTGTGTTGTAAACGCTTGGGGCGTGCCATGCGGTGTAAGGACGACAGCTGACAAATCAGAAACACCCATTCAGTCATGTCCCGCCCTCCCGCCCCAGTTGAAGACAGCTGACAAATCAGAAACACCCATTCAGTCATGTCCCACCCTCCCACCCCAGTTGAAGACAGCTGCCACTCGGCGAAAGAAAAGTGTAGACACAGGCTTTTTAGCTTACAAATTACTGTTCTGTTTTTTTTAATTATTATTAGAAGGCACATGGAGTTTAGTCCTGCCTTGGCCAGTGCATTCTGAAAGTATGTTTCGGTCTGTAGCCAACAATGCATGTTATTGCAGATCAGATCTCTCCACACAAACTAAAGGCGCAGATGCCGACTTTTGGAGGGAAGGGGAGAGAATGAAATGACGGCGGTGTCTGAGGGGGAGTGACAAACGCAGCTTTTATGTCTGTGAGCCAAGTCGGTGACGGCTTCAGAGCAACTTCAATACCATGCAGTAATGGCGTGTTGATATTGGTAACGGCGTTATAACGATTGTAGCTAATTAATTAGATTACCCGGTGTTATAACAGCCTTTATTTTAACGCCGTTATTCCCATCACTGAATGTTCTGTACTTCTTCTAGCACTTGACTTTATTTTCAACGCCATCATGGCCAACTGAAACCGTCTCTAAGCTGGAGCCATTTGTCCTCCGCTCCGATACAAACCCCTCGACATCAGTGCCGCGTTTGACTAAATGTTTCACGCTGTAGAAAAGGTAATGTGAGTGGAGGACAGCGACTGGGACTGAATGTGCGGATGCTCGCGGTTAGATTTAGAATAGACTCGAATAATTCCAATTCTAGAATTTTAAACTCATAGGTTAACCGACTTTAACCGGCTAATGAGGCTCGGTGGTCGGTCAAGATTTTTTTTAGTTTTCGCCATCCCTAGTTTGAACATTCTTGGGCCATGAATGCGACATAAATCCACCTTCTGTCATGTCGCTGCATCCGCCAGCAACACATCTACGTGGCACGGCGATAAATTAGCTCAAAATGGAGGATCGGAGTTGCAATCAGCTCTGTGTTTTAGTACAGCGGAAATGGCGATTAGACTGATAGCCTTCCTGCTGCGACGTCACAGATGTCAAAGTCATTCACTCAGACCGCTACCGATATGAATCATTTTAATCGTAAATATTACTATATTAGATTAGTTAGCACATAAAACTATTCCTGTGCCATTCTTGAGGTCTCAAGGCATTTAATAAACAAAAAGTGAGGCCATGGTTCTGCATATCTCCTTTAATTTGAACTAAGAGGACGTCACTGTCGCTTGGAGAAAGAATATGCTCCGTGACATCAGCTAAAAGGATTTGATTTCATATTGATATTTACGACGTTCAAATGTTACCTTCAAAGTAAGGAGCAGAAGGGTCAGCAGGAGAGCCTGGAGGCAATCCTGAACGTTCTGGACTTGCCTGTTAAAAAACAAACATGGAGGATATAATCACGATCATAAAGTTCTACTTTATGAAAAAGCACTGATAACTGGTAAGGCACAACACTGCAGCCTCACACCTGCTGGGAGATGCTGGAGACGCTGCTGGTTTTGCGGCGCAGCGTGTCGCTCTGGCACACAGTGAGCAGCGAGCTGGGCAAGATGGAGCGGAAATCGTTGAACGAGCGCCGCCTCACTGACTCCGACTCCTCCGAGGCAGTCACCGGCTGCGCCGTCGTCCGTGGGAACAGCTTGGACAGCAAAGGTTCGTCTGTGTTGCTGTAGCGCCCAGACGCTCGCACAACACCCAGCAAACATGGCAGAGTGTATCGACACAGGTATTCTGAGTAAAGATATATACTTTGTGAATAAGCCAAAACCACTAAAGTTTAAAAAAAAAAAAAGAAAGATCATATTTAAAGTGCCATTCCACCATTGGATGTATTCTTTGGCATAAAATACAATATATTTTATGACAACATGACTAGACAGAGAAATCTTTTAGCTTCAAAATGATACATCAACCATAATTTTTTGACAACGACAAGTATATTAATTTTGCGGCCAAAGTCACCTACCCTTTTAATTTCCGCGCGGTAGTGAAGCGTGATGTCATCGGCAGGTTCCCCTTCTTGTGTACCACGTGTCGGTCTATTTTTAGACCAGGAAACCCCCAAAGTGAGAGAGTCATTTCTCCTCGTATATGAGGGCCAAAAAAATTGCGAAAAACTTTGAGTTAATCTTTCAGTTAGCTAGATTTATTGGTATTAGCTAGATTTATTGGTATTATTTTTATCGCGTTCTATCCGCCATTGCTGATAATATGTGCCACGTCACACGTCACGTGGTACACAAGAAGGGGAACCTGCCGATGACATCACGCGCGGAAATTAAAAGGGTAGGTGACTTTGGTCGCAAAATTAATATACTTGTCGTTGTCAAAAAATTATGTTTGATATATCATTTTGAAGCTAAAAGATTTCTCTATCTAGTGATACCATTTATATATGTTGTCAAAATATATTGTATTTTATGCCAAAGAATACATCCAATGGTGGAAGGGCACTTTAGGACCGATTTACAATCGACTACTAAAGGTCATAATGGAAAGGTAGGGGTTTAGCACCACATGCAGTACCTTTGTCTTGATCCTCAGGGTTGAGACATATTTCAAGGAGGACCTGCATGAGGTCCATCACAGCCTCCAGAATCTGTACAGGACGAGAAATTTTTACAAACTCAATAATCGAATACTGTAATGATTCTTGGATTATTAAAATGACAGAAGAAAGAAAACAGCTTGTCTCAAGACCTTGTTTAAGTGCATTGAAAAATATCTTAAATATATTCCAATGTATCTAGTATTTCTTATTATTAAAACGCAATAAAGCAAATAAGATTATTGAACCTTAGACGTTTTTGTTTTTTTTAAATAAATTTCAAGCTTGAAGTAGTTTTATTCTAGACAAGGCCGGATTAACTATATGGGCCTGCGGCACAGTGCCCAGGGGCACTAACCACTCACAGCCAGTGGGGGGGGCACCACATGACAGAAACTTTAAAAATATTTTTCGTGAATGTTTGTACGCTTAAAATGGTTATACACTTGACATTGTTAAATAGTCGTCATATTTAACCTCCTAAGGCCCAAGATGTTTTTTTACATGCATTTTTTATTTCTCTTTGCTATTTGGGCTTATTAGAACCTGATTAGAATAAAAACTAAGCATCATCTTTTGATAAGATGTACTTTTAGAGAAAAAGTGTGTCCACATATGTGGATTCTTGTTCCGAATTTCTAAAAAGTGCTGTCCACGCATGTGACCACTAAGCCCTAGGAGGATAATTCATTACGAACACTAATTTCATAAGAACAACAACAACAATAATCATAATTCTGAGCAAGAGTGGCCTATGTGACCATTCCTGACAACCTGTCAGTTGAGCCAGTCCACCTACGGTGAAATGTATCAATTTTTTAAAAACCGCGGTAGAAATGAAAAATGGACAGACATCAATTGAGTGGTTGTGCGAAGAGAAAATTAAAAAAAGAGAAAGACTCCAGGCGTGTAGCTGCAATTAAAAAATGTTCCAGTGTTAGATCGTTTTTTTATAAAAACATCGACAACTGCTGTCACTACCAGCGCTGAAGCCGAAGCTAGTGAAATCAGCGATGCTAATGAGGGAGATGGCCCTGCTAGCACTAGCCGGGGAGATGCTACAACCACAGCCAGTGTTAGCCGAGGGGTCGGCGACGACGAGGATCCCATTGAGGAAGATGGGAGCGAGGGAGACCCGTACTGGATGTTATTTGAATTTATATTTCGAATTGAGACATTTGAATATGTTGCCTAGATCGATGCTATTTTAATTGATACACATTTTGAATTGACACATTTGAATATGCTGTATTGTATATAGATGGATGCTGTTTAAATTGCTGATGCTTTTTGAATTGAGACATTTTAATATGGATAGAATAGAGTATGGATGCTTTGAAGGTTTTTATTGAGACATACAAATATATGCTGCTCATTTTTGAATAAGACATTTCAATATGCCTACATGCATATCGTTGGTTGTTTTCAGTGAATTTGATGGGCTGATGTAGCCTACTTAATACATTTTCAATGAGGAAGAATGACCTTGTTTGTGTGTACTATTGTTTATGTATATGCTACTATTTTTGACAGCAAAGGGCAAGGTTTGTGAGTGTGTGCAGGAGGTTACTGAACGCGTGCGCGCAGGGTAGGGTGGGGGCACTTGAGGTATAGTGCCCAGGGGCACCGCATTGGCTTAATAGAGATCTTGCAGTCACGTGACCGGAAAGTACACAGCCGCCATCCTGTCGGTAAAAAACACAGCTGAATACTGCTGCACTTGTGTACAGAATGGATCAATTTCAACCGACGGACTACATGGCTCATTTTTCTAATGAACAGATAACTAGATACAGTGGTGCTTGAAAGTTTGTGAACTCTTTAGAATTTTCTATATTTCTGCATAAATATGACCTAAAACATCATCAGATTTTCACACAAGTCCTAAAAGTAGATAAAGAGAGCCCAGTTAAACAAATGAGACAAAATTATTATACTTGGTCATTTATTTATTGAGGAAAATGATCCAATATTACATATCTGTGAGTGGCAAAAGTATGTGAGCCTTTGCTTTCAGTATCTGGTGTGACCCCCTTGTGCAACAATAACTGCAACTAAACGTTTGCGGTAACTGTTGATCAGTCCTGCACACCAGCTTGGAGGAATTTTAGCCCATTCCTCCGTACAGAACAGCTTCAACTCTGGGATGTTGGTGGGTTTCCTCACATGAGCTGCCCGCTTCAGGTCCTTCCACAACATTTCCATTGGATTAAGGTCAGGACTTTGACTTAGTCATTCCAAAACATTCACTTTATTCTGCTTTAACCATTCTTTGGTAGAACGACTTGTGTGCTTAGGGTCGTTGTCTTGCTGCATGACCCACCTTCTCTTGAGATTCAGTTCATGGACAGATGTCCTGACATTTTCCTTTAGAATTCGCTGGTATAATTCAGAATTCATTGTTCCATCAGTGAAGTCAAGCCATCCTGCCCCAGATGCAGCAAAACAGGCCCAAATCATGGTACTAACACCACCACGTTTCACAGATGGGATAAGGTTCTTATGCTGGAATGCAGCGTTTTCCTTTCTCCAAACATAACGCTTCTCATTTAAACCAAAAAGTTCTATTTTGGTCTCATTCGTCCACAAAACATTTTTCCAATAGCCTTCTGGCTTGTCCACGTGATCTTTAGCAAACTACAGACGACCTGCAATGTTCTTTTTGGAGAGCAGTGGCTTTCTCCATGCAACCCTGCCATACACACCATTGTTGTTCAGTGTTCTCCTGATGATGGACTCATGAACATTAACATTAGCCAATGTGAGAGAGGCCTTCAGTTGCTTAGAAGTTACCCTGGGGTCCTTTGTGACCTCGCCAACTATTACATGCCTTGCTCTTGGAGTGATCTTTGTTGGTCGACCACTCCTGGGGAGGGTAACGATGGTCTTGAATTTCCTCCATTTGTACACAATCTGTCTGACTGTGGATTGGTGGAGTCCAAACTCTTTAGAGATGGTTTTGTAACCTTTTCCAACCTGATGAGCATCAACAACGCTTTTTCTGAGGTCCTCAGAAATCTCCTTTGTTCATGCCATGATACACTTCCACAAACATGTTTTGTGAAGATCAGACTTTGATAGATACCTGTTCTTTAAATAAAACAGGGTGCCCACTCACACCTGATTGTCATCCCATTGATTGAAAACACTTGACTCTAATTTCACCTTCAAATTAACGGCTAATCCTAGAGGTTCACATACTTTTGCCACTCACAGATATGCAATATTGGATCATTTTCCTCAATAAATAAATGACCAAGTATAATATTTTTGTCTCGTTTGTTTAACTGGGTTCTCTTTATCTACTTTTAGAACTTGCGTGAAAATCTGATGATGTTTTTGGTCATATTTATGCAGAAATATAGAAAATTCTAAAGGGTTCACAAACTTTCAAGCACCACTGTATATGTCTAAAATAAACGATCTACAGATTAGTGACCCTTATGGCTTACCGGACGTAGTTTTCACGACCGTGTCAGTGGATATTGAACTGCCAGAGGTGGAATACCCAGACGTGTATAATTACCTCGTTAACTTTCCCTCGCTGTTCAGTGGTGAAGCACTGCGTGCTTATAAATCTCTGGACAGTTATCTTTACAGAAATTCAGGATTTGTCAGCGACTCAGATGTGGCATCTTGTAAACAAGAAAATAACAATCCTCATTGGATGGGTAAGTCACTTAAGTATTGAGTATAGCACTGACCAGCCGATTATAGAATAGAATAAGGTAATTCCAGCTGTAATTCCAAATCGTCCGTCTTGTTTACCATGGATCTGGCGTTGGAGAGATAAAGGCTTAGCAGTGGAGATTTGAGTGGCTGTTTTCTGAGCTTAGTCAACAGGCCAGCTCTGCAGCCTCGCTTTTGCTTCCGCTCCCGGCGCCGCCTCCTTCGCCTGCCAGACCCGATAACAATTCACGGAGACCCCGCTGGTCTCGCTATCTCGTCCGGAATGTTGTGCATGCGATGGAAATCGCTACAAACCATCATTTTCTGCTGGAAACCAATGTCCAGTAAGTCCATACGGTTGTAGGGGATATTGAAGTCCGGTACAGACGAACAACACGCAAAAATACACGCAAAACACATAAAAAACGTGCACAGGTAGGGAGAGCTTGTAGCCGCAGCCGTTGTAGTAGAATTGTATATAGTAGGGCTTTCCAGAAGAAAAGGTAGAAGTAGAACCAGAAGTAGAAGGTGGAAATATGGCATTTGACCGACAAGATGGCGTCTGTCACAATCTGGATCGGCTGTGACATCACATGCAAGTGCTCCATAGGGCACTGATTCTAGAGATACAGTACCAATCAAAAGTTTGGACACACCTACTGATTGAGAGATTTTTCTCTATTTTGACTACTTTCTAGATTGTAGAACAATACTGAAGACATCAAAACGGTCTTCAAACTGTCCAAACTTGCGGTGAACAAAAAAAGTGCCGATTTAAATTCCTACTCATCTTGGGATTGAATTAAACTCACTCCACTGAACACTGTCATTTGAGTGAAATGCTTTAGAAAACAACCAGAAGATGCTGTTGATGACAATCATGAACATTCCTTCACTGCCCACTCCCATACTAAATAAACCTGCAAAACAAGTCAAAATATAATCTTCAGCAAATTCCTGTTCAACTGGATCCTAGAGAACTGTTTGTTCTTTGTTAGGTTCAACACACGGTACATTTATGTGGCCTTGAATGTTGCACAAATTACGAAATTTGTAAGGGAGCGTGAAACAAGAAGACATGGTCATGACCAAGCTCCGCCACGAGCATTTTATGAAGACCTCTTAACACTTACGCCCTTATAAACCCATTGCTTTAATATTGACTTATGATGTCATAAGTGCTAGGACACCGTCATAAAACGCTACCCGGCTTTTTTCAGTAGCACGAGCAGGCAAAGTTTCACTGATGTAGTCTCATCTCATTATCTCTAGCTGCTTTATCCTGTTCTACAGGGTCGCAGGCAAGCTGGAGCCTATCCCAGCTGACTACGGGCGAAAGGTGGGGTACACCCTGGACAAGTCGCCAGGTCATCACAGGGCTGACACATAGACACAGACAACCATTCACACTCACATTCACACCTACGGTCAATTTAGAGTCACCAGTTAACCTAACCTGCATGTCTTTGGACTGTGGGGGAAACCGGAGCACCCGGAGGAAACCCACGCGGACACGGGGAGAACATGCAAACTCCGCACAGAAAGGCCCTTGCCGGCCACGGGGCTCGAACCCGGACCTTCTTGCTGTGAGGCGACAGCGCTAACCACTACACCACCGTGCCGCCCCTTCACTGATGTAGTTTCTGAGAAAACTTGTCCAGATTGAGTCCAATTGTACAAAGTCCAATAACGAAACTCAAGGGCCATAACTCTGAAAATAATAATTTCTCATACATGATTTTCAAAGTCAACTTAGATCATGAATAGTAATATGAGCACGCAAAGTTTCATTGATGTCGCTTGTGTAGTTTCTGAGAAAACTTGTCCAGGCTGAAACGGACGGACTCCGTTCCTATATCCCCCTGCGCACTTCATGATAGGGGAGAATAATAATGCCAGGATACACAAGACATATTTCTGAGGCACATGAGTATTCAGTATTCAGTTTTTATATAAAAACACATACAGTCAAGGGCGGCACGGTGGTGTAGTGGTTAGCGCTGTCACCTCACAGCAAGAAGGTCCGGGTTCGAGCCCCGTGGCCGGCGAGGGCCTTTCTGTGTGGAGTTTGCATGTTCTCCCCGTGTCCGCGTGGGTTTCCTCCGGGTGCTCCGGTTTCCCCCCACAGTCCAAAGACATGCAGGTTAGGTTAACTGGTGACTCTAAATTGAGCGTAGGTGTGAATGTGAGTGTGAATGGTTGTCTGTATCTATGTGTCAGCCCTGTGATGACCTGGCGACTTGTCCAGGGTGTACCCCGCCTTTCGCCCGTAGTCAGCTGGGATAGGCTCCAGCTTGCCTGCGACCCTGTAGAACAGGATAAAGCGGCTAGAGATAATGAGATGAGATGAGACATACAGTCAAAAGTTTGTACACCCCTACTGTTTTTCCGTTTCCGGTTGAGAGTACGTCGTGCGCATTCTGGTTGCCGTTTCTCACCGGAGCTTTTTATTTTATTTCATTTCCTTTTTTTGTGTGTAGTTTGATGTAGCTCCGGACCCAGTTTTGGGCGCCGGTTCCCTCCAGGCCTTGGTTTGCCGTGGGTGATGCCTGTGCTCCTCGCTATGGACTGCAGTGAGCTTGTTGCTCATTTTAACATCGTGGTTCTCCAGCACTCTGTGCTTTAGTGCTTGGCGAAATGTTCCGAGCAATGTTGCTTGGTGGCGTCACAGTGGCTGTGCAGGCGGTTTAGGACATACCAGCGCTCTGCATGGTGATGTGTCTGTGCTCGCTTTGTGGATCCATGGCGTGGTGTTCCGAGTGATGTTGCCCGGCGGCAGCGCGGCAACTGTGCGACTTGTTTTCGTGCGCCTTTTGGTGGGACTGTGGCTGCTACACCACTGGAATGACATCCTGACCTCTATTTGTTGGATTTTTTTTTCCCTATAATTGTAAAGCAACCTTGGGTTTTGAGAAAGGCGCTATATACAGTAAATTGAACTTATTACTCACTCATAGGCTTTTTCTGTATTTTGACTACTTTCTACATTGAACAATACTGAAGACATCAAAACTATGAAATAACCTATGGAACCTACACTCACTGGCCACTTTAATAGGAACTTGTTCTTGATTCTAAGATTCCTGTTCTTGGCTGGCAGGAGCAGAACCCAATGTGGTCTTCTGCTGTTGCATGCCGAGATGCTTTTCTGCTCACCACGGTTACTATATCCTTCCTGGCAGCTCAAAACAATCTGGCCATCATTTCCCTGGCCTCTCTTATCAACAAGGTGTTCGTTTCAACCCACAGAACTGTCGCTCACTCACTCAGTGGAATGTTTTTTTGTTTTTTGCACCATTCTGTGTAAACTCTAGAGACTTGTGTGTGTGAAAACCCCAGGAGATCAGCAGTTTCTCAAATACTCAAACCGGTCCATCTGGCTCAAATCAACACGCACAGTGGCCACAGTGGAAAAAGTCACACTTTGAGATCACAAATTTTCCCGTTCTGATGTTTGAAGTGAGCATTCACTGAAGCTCTTGATTTGTATCTGCATGATTTTATGCATTGTGCTGCCGTCAAGGTATCGGCTGATTAGAGAACTGCAGAAAAACAGCAGGTGCGTGGGTGTTTCTAATAAAGTGGCCAGTGAGCGTATATGGAATTGTGTTAAATACGTCCCATATTTTAGATGCTTCAAAGTAGCCAGCGTTTACCTTGATGACGCTTTGTACACCATTGGTATTATCTTCACCAGCTTCGTGAGGTCGTCACCTGGAATGCTTTTCAATTAACGAGTGTGCCTCGTCTTAAAGGAACAGTCCACCGTACTTCCATAATGAAATATGCTCTTATCTGAATTGAGACGAGCTGATCCGTACCTCTCCGAGCTTTGCGCGACCTCCCAGTCAGTCAGACGCGCTGTCACTCTTGTTAGCAGTGTAGCTAGGCTCAGTATGGCCAATGGTATTTTTTGGGGCTGTAGTTAGATGCGACCAAACTCTTCCGCGTTTTTCCTGTTTACATAGGTTTATATGACCAGTGACATGAAACAAGTTCAGTTACACAAATTGAAACGTGGCGATTTTCTATGCTATGGAAAGTCCGTACTATAATGACAGGCGTACTAACACGTTCTGCGCGCTTCGACAGCGCATTGATACCTTCACTCGGAGTTGTACCATTTTTTTTTTTAGACAGGGCGGACGGACCAGGGCATTCGCCCGCCTGGCCGTGCCCGACGAGGAGCGCTCTCGGCCGGCTTGGGAGGCAGACGGCAGCCCCTCCTGGAAGTGTGGTTTTACCATGGGCCTCATGTGGAAAAATGACAAAGTCCCAATTTTACCATGGGGCTCGAGTTGTACCATTTTTTAAGACAGGGCGGACGGACCAGGGCATTCGCCCGCCTGGCCGTGCCCGAAGAGGAGTGAAGGTATCAATGCGCTGTCGAAGCGCGCAGAAGGTGTTAGTACGCCTATCATTATAGTGCAGACTTTCCATAGCATAGAAAATCGCCACGTTTCAATTTGTGTAACTGAACTTTGTTTCATGTCACTGGTCATATAAACCTATGTAAACAGGAAAAACGTGGAAGAGTTTGGTCGCATCTAACTACAGCCCCAAAAAATACCATTGGCCATGCTGAGCCTAGCTACATTGCTAACAGGAGTAACAGCGCGTCTGACTGACTGGGAGGTCGCGCAAAGCTCGGAGAGGTACGGAGCAGCTCGTCTCAATTCAGAGAAGAACATATTTCATTATGGAAGTACGGTGGACTGTTCCTTTAAGGTAATTAGTGCAATTTCTTGCCTTTTTAATGCGTTTGAGATCAAATAATAAATAACAACAGTAAACAGCCCTATTCCACAACTGTAGTAATTCATATGATGTCAAGAAGCACTCAACTAAGTAAAGAGAAACGACATCCATCATTACTTCAAGACATGAAGTGTCTTGATTAATAAAAATAAAAAAGCAAACATTGAATGAGAAGGTGCGTCTAAATTCTTGACTGGTACGATATGGGTGGTGGAATGGGAAAACTGGTTTTTAAAAAAATAAAAATAAAAAAACCCTATTTGTTTGCCAGAAATCATCCACAATGACGTGTCAAGTTTCATCCAAGACCTCCAGACGTATTAATCTTTATAAAATTTCACGTCACTCCTGAAACCCTGCACGGTTGCACATTTACTCGAACAGGCTGACGTATTTTTGGCACCGTTCGGTCAGCTCAAAAGCCGGACTACACGAACAAATATCAAATAACAAGTCAGAAAGCTGTGTGCGCGCGTGCAATAACTGAGGAACTCTCCGTATCAAGCTGTACGATTTTCCAGAAATATAAACTCAGTAATCATAACTGAGAATCAATAAAACATTCTAATAAAAACATGCAAATAAACACAGGCCCAAAATCTCATACAATCCACTTCTATACCGTAAATCAGATTTAAAGGGGTACCAAATATAATATATACAGTTGCTGATGTGACAAAGTAACGTATTCTTAAGTATTCTATCAAATTTATATACTAGAAAACAATGAAATATCTTGGTAATTGTAAATGTAATACTTTATACGCTAAACCACACAAGAGTCGCCATTTTTAAAAGACCGTGACGTCAGCGCTACCCACTGCACTAGCGGAACTCTCCGAAATAGAGACGCGTGTAATCATGGCGTTGGGGCGCATCAAGTGAAAGCGACGGCTCTGTCGAATCATACGAAGAGATCCCGCAAGACACACTGCAAGCAGGCTATGGCTTAGAAGGGTACCAGTTTGAACCTAGGAGAGGTACTATGTAGTGGAAGTTCATTATGTCTAACTATTAAAGCTATTTTAAGTTCGTTTCTTAAGACAAGGATTTTTTAAGACGTTACCTTGTTGACAGTTTCGTCGAGAATCTTCCGCCTTCTTCAAAACAGTCACCAGATGTCGAGTGGTGACGTGCCTTATCAGCTGATGTTACGCTACGGAGGCGTGAACGTCCCGCCCAATTTGACAGGTAGTTCACGCCTCCTGCTGTCAGGTCGCTCCTCCAGGACACATCTGGTGACTGTTTTGAAGAAGGCAGAAGATTCTCGCCGAAACTGTCAACAAGGTAACATCTTAAAAAATCCTTGTCTTAAGAAACGAACTTAAAATAGCTAGGAGAGGTACTCTCGACTCCGGTGATGAAATAAGAGAAGAAAGCTCGGATGACGGCGAGGATGAGACTGATGCTGACCATGGGCATGGCGAGCGTGGGGCAGAGCGTCTGCGTGCAGGTGACACGGCGTGGTGCTCGTGCGGAAAACGTAACGTGGAGTTGCTCACGAGTCCAGCAGAATTTATTTGCTGCAATGAGATAGGCGCCACCCGTGGACTTGCGAAATTGTCGCAAGAGGCAGAAACAGGTATTTCACACGTGCTATTCCCAACCTCAATGAGCCAACACAGCTGGGCACATACATACGTCATGAGTGTTACGCAGAGAAAACAAACGTGCATTCTGATTGGATAAAATTAATATCATGGCGGGCTGTTCAAACTGCGGAAATAGTTTGCTCGAGCTACTTTCAAAACACTATAACTTTCCAACCTTAGAACAAAAAACTTTTGTAAGTCTTGAATAAGGTTCGTTAATGTGTGTTTTATTGTTATATTTACTCTATATATTGCCCTCTGTTCCCCTTTAATTCAGAATAAAAGGTACACTAGATTTGGCTTCTTAGGATTATTTGTAAGTGTCAAAGTTCGATCCTGAATAAACTGCAGCACTGCACCTACCTGGATTCGTAAGGTCTCGTCCCTCTGAGCGACATCACAGAGCATAGTGACCAAGCAAAAGCAGAAGTTCTCAGCTACGGGGAGAGTTTCTGCAGGAAAAGCGAGAACGTTACAGGAAAGTTGAATTTTTAAAACAAAAACAAACAAAAAATTTCTAGAAGTCCGAGTGGTCTACCTCTCCCCTTCCTCTCCGAGCTTTCTTCAATCCATTGCACTTTTGGAAGTCCTTTCAGCAAACCAAGGAGGTACGGGACAATAGTATCTTTGTGCTGAGAGAAGCAAGTAATTTAAAGTCAGAAACTACGTGTCAGTTCCATTCCCGAACAGTCGAGCAAACAACTGCTCAACTTTTACATGCGGATTTTTCTAACAATAAAATCATACAAACAACCCGAAGGGTATCATTTTTCCCTAGTAATTGTTTTCACCTTTTTAGGCATTCTATCATTCATGTCACAGCGCTCTTGAATTCTCAAATCTGATTGGTCAGAAGGTGTTGATTACTTTCCTATAATCGCGTCAGCTGTGATTCAAATCACAGGTGTACAGTACATTAATGCACTAGAGCGGCGGCTACAATCAGACACCTTTTCAGATTTACCAATAAAAAACAAATTTTACAAAGGCGAGTCTCAGTTACAACAGCTATTATTGGTTAATCAATCAACCGGAAGACCCGCCTCACCTTTTGAGCTTGTCGTCTGATGACACAGCTCGTTACCAGAGATGGACATTTTTTTCGCACGATCAGCAATTCGAGGAAAACCCGGACGTTCTCGTCGCAGGTAAGCATGGTGGAAAGATCACGGACATGTTTTTACTGATCAAATTCACCGATATTTCATGATCTCCTCGTCGAAACCTACTTTGTTTCTTACTTTTGCCATTTTGTATCTAAACGCACGTTTGAGAAGTCACGTGAGGTGTCGAGCATAGTGATCGCTTTCACCGGTGTCCACCATTATCGACACCCTGTGGAATTAAGTGACGTTTACAACTGCTATGGAGCGATCTTTGGGTAACGTTGAAGTAGATGAAGTACTTAAAAAATAATAATAATAAATGCGCTGTGATTTATCTTTTTTTTCTGATTCATAATGGAATGGAATGTTTATAGAGTATTTGGAATCTGATTGCAATAAATAGAATTAAATTCCGAGCGTATAAAAAATTACATGCTTGAAATATTCAGATTTTTCTATTCCATTCTGAATTTTTTTTTTTTTTTGCAGTTTGTTGTAAATATCTACCACATATTACAATATCAGTAGATATTTTATATTTTGGTTCGAGGAATGAGATGCGACCTTTGACCTGGATTTTCATGCGGTTACAATCTCAATTACCTGTTGACGTTTACTGGTAAACTACAAAACTAGAAATTAATACAAACAACGAACGATGAACAAAATGTGATCTACGGAAATACTTCGAAAGTGGGTAAAAAGTGGAACAAAAAGATAATGTTGAACCTGTGTCAGAAAATTATCAGCTCATTTGTTTACAATTATGAGAATTACTTCCCCATTTACGGAAACACCGACATCCATACATTTATATAAAAGATATTTTGTACTAAATATAAAAGTCGATGTAAAACAAACTTTAAATAAAAAGTTTTGTTAACTTAATACCACATACCGATTTTTTTTTTAAATAAATAATCATCTGGGTGTCGATAATTGTGGAACAGTAGCCTGGGAAATCCCATGCTGCTTTGCACAATCGTTCCGATCTGAAAAGACAGCATGGAAACTATGGTCTAAAGGCTCGCCTGAGTTAGGGAGCCAATCAGAGAGTGGGGAGGGGTGGAAAGACGGTGACGCGTACTACTCGACAAACGGAAGCTTGTAGTTTATTTGGGACTGTTTACGGATCACATTTAACATGGCGTTGAATGTCCAAATACGGAGGGTCCAGCTTCTCTCATATTTGTCTTGCACAAACGGCAGTAATCGTTCGGTGCCATTGTTTTCCTATTTTTGTTTTGCCTTCTCTTTCTCTTTCCTTCTCTTCTTCGCTCTAACTACGTCACCGGGTACAACTGCCATGATTGGCCATGGGCTACATATACGCCAAATGATAGACATTCGCAACGTCCAATAAACGGCCGTTGACAATCGTAAACCACACCTCCCCTACGAGAAATTCAATAGGCGGATTCCAGACCATATTTCACTTGTGATATGGTCTGGTGTTAACCAGACTAGTGGAATGGTGTCACATGATCAGATACGCTAAGTAATCGGGAATCAACTCCCCCCCCCCCCCCCGTGGAGGTTTGAGTAATTATTCATGCACAGTTTACGTACTGAAAGTCTTTTCTACTTTTGCAATGGCCAAAAGATCATTAAGGTGTCGATAATTGTAGCCGCCGCTCTAGTTACCTCCACCAACTTTGTTGGAGGAGGTTACGTTTTCGTCTCCGTTTGTTTGGCTGTTCCCAACATAACTCAAAAAGTAGAACAGATTTTGATAAAATTGAGGAAAAGTGGGCCATGAGCCAAGGAACAAATTGACTAAATTTTGATGCAACTCCAGATATACACTACCGTTCAAAAGTTTGGAGTCACTTTGAAATGTCCTTATTTTTGAAAGAAAAGCACTGTTCTTTTCAATGAAGATCACTTTAAACTAATCAGAAATCCACTCTATACATTGCTAATGTGGTAAATGACTATTCTAGCTGGTTTTTGGTGCAATATCTCCATAGGTGTATAGAGGCCCATTTCCAGCAACTCTCACTCCAGTGTTCTAATGGTACAATGTGTTTGCTCATTGCCTCAGAAGGCTAATGGATGATTAGAAAACCCTTGTACAATCATGTTAGCACAGCTGAAAACAGTTGAGCTCTTTAGAGAAGCTATAAAACTGACCTTCCTTTGAGCAGATTGAGTTTCTGGAGCATCACATTTGTGGGGTCGATTAAATGCTCAAAATGGCCAGAAAAATGTCTTGACTATATTTTCTATTCATTTTACAACTTATGGTGGGAAATAAAAGTGTGACTTTTCATGGAAAACACAAAATTGTCTGGGTGACCCCAAACTTTTGAACGGTAGTGTATGTGCGCAGGTCCAGAAGTTTTTTTGTTTGTTCCCAACATAACTCAAAAAGTAGTGAATGGATTTGGATGAAATTTGGTGTACAGCTTTAGTATTATCCTCGGTTCAAGTGATTTGATTTTGATGTTGATAAGATGTGGTTTGGCGATATGTTGTTGTTTCTATAGTAACAGCTCATTTCCAGACACTATACATAATCTAAGCCTAATTATGAATATAGTTAAAATGTGTCATTACAGTATTTAAAAAAAAAAAAAAAAAAGATAAACGTAGAAATGTCAGTATTGTGAAGTTTATTTAACATTTATGAAAAAAGTCTCCAGAGTCCAAACTGTCATTTTTTGCTTTCAGGACAGATGATTTTGTTGTTTCCTGGTAATCATTTTATTTATTTATCGAAAAAAGGACGACAGTGAGAGAAAAAGCAACCAACTCACAAGGACGTTCCACATTATTAAACGTATCTATAAACAGATAAAGAGTGTGACTTCTCAATAAAAGCCTGATTATTTTCCTGTGACTGCATACCCCGTCAGGATTTTTTCCTTACACAGATTAACAGTTAAGAGACATCCCAGAAACAAATCAGCAAAAAGAAATGGCACTAAACTAAATAGCAAATATGTTATACTTTCAGCAGACAGTTTAACAGTAAATTGTACATATTGTGACAAGTGTCGTCTATGACTTTGTCTACATGAATCACTAAATCAAGCTAATTATTAGTGCTCTTGATTCTGCAGCGTGTCAAGTGTTTCGTACCTGCAGCTCAGATTCCACAAGGAAGATACCGAGTGCTATGACAGCATCTCGTCTCCTCTCATCCAGCTGGAAAACGCCACGGAAATCCACCGGACACATGCATTGTAGCTTCTGGACCTAAAGAACCATACAGCAACTGCTTAGTCAAATAATCATCAACCTGGCTATTTATGGATAGTGTATACAGGAGCAGCCTTCTGGGCATGTGCCTGGGGACCTGGGCACTAGGGGACCCTAGACAAGCATAGATTTGAAGTAAACGATTCAGCTGTTACACTGTCATACACAACACGGGCCAATTATTATAAAGTCACAGAATCTGAAATAAATTGGGACATGTTACTGAGGTATAGGTCTGACTGTGTAACCAACGAGCGGTCAGGAAGGTCCGAGACAAGTGAGCATGGATATCCATAAACAGACATTAAGTGTGTAGATGAAAAGAAAACCTAAAAAGGAAAGAGCAAAGCATTCATTGTATTATGAGGAAACTCAACAACACCACAGTAGAGCCCTGCACTCCCGTGGGACCTGACGCAAAGCAGTGCGGCGCAGGACAAATTTTGAAAGCTCACTGCGGGCGCGGGCGGGAGAGGGAGTGCACAATGCGGGCGCGGGCGGGAGAGGTGATAAGCTGCAGTCCCGCTAACTAAAAACGTGTTTAAAATAAAATTTATAAATTATTAATTTATGTCTATCGTATATAATTTGTGCTGGATATTTTATTTGGCATTAATAAAAACATTTTAAGATGCCTATGTTTCCGATTCCTTTCCGCTCTTCCATGTTTGAGATCTCCGATCATGGCAGAAGAGCAGAGCTCCTCTAGTGAAGCTCACAGTGCCTCAGAAGTAAGTGCTGCTTTAAAAAGAGGTACATTTACCGTTAAAAAGTCAAGAGTATTAGTCCTAAGTATTAAAAAGTATTTTAAAAAGCATTAACTAGTATTAAAAATGACTGTGTATCGCACAGATTGTTCAATTTAAAGCTAGAAAGAGACAATGTATAATCTGAGGAGCTGGTTGTGGTTGCGCAGCACTTCATATGAGAGGAGAATGAAATCGCGGTTGGAATCATAACGCCACAGACTCGGAAGTGGGAGTGCGAGTGCGCAAAGCGAGAGCTGTCAATCAAAGCGAGAGCTGTCAATCATGAGCGCATGCAGCGCTCAACTTGGAATGTGTCAGCAGAATGTCAGAGTCTAAACAATAAACTTACAATAAATGAAGGATCGGTCAGTGGAGAGCTCAGCTAAGCTCAGCATGTTTAATTCCCCAAGCCAATGACAAGAACTTTCGTGAGAAATAACGCGAACGTCTGCATCATGCGGGATTTGCGGGCGCGGGCGGGAGCGGGACTGAAAATCATAATTCTTTGCGGGAGCGGGCCTGCACAATGCGGGCGCGGGCGGGAGCATGACTGAAAATTCTGTCCCGCACAGACCTCTACGCCACAGCCTAGAAAGCAAATTTGGCCGTGCTCTGTGTAGGAAGGATTGTATATTTTCTTTCCCCTAGCCAATCCTGGGTGTCCGTGAGCTCATGTACGTGGAAGAGGATAGATAGCGCTTTCTGTTGAGTTTGTTACACTGCCCTGTGATGCAGTAGAAGCAGCAGATTGAAAAGATCCAGACAACCAGCATGTCATGTCATGTCATAAGTCATGGCTGAAAGGTTAGAGAAGCACCTTTGAGACCAAAAGGTCCCCAGTTTGATTCCCTGGACGAGCAGAAATGGCTGAAGTGCCCTTGAGTAAGGCACCAAACCCTTAAACGCTCCCCAGGGTATGTCGTATGTCGCTCTGGATAAGAGCGTCTGCTAAATGCCTGTAAAGTAAGGCAACCCGGCTTCACAGCTGACTGCTGGATGACCAAATTGAGGGAAGGAACAAAAGAAGCCATAAAACATTAATTTTCCCTAATGTTTGGATTTAAAACAAACTTGGAACCAAAAACGGGCCACAAAAGACTGCCGTTGCTGCTCATCAAGTCCGAGGTTGTTAAATTGCTGCACTTGGATGATTTGGTGGATGAGTTTGTGAAGTGGAAAGCAAGAAATGACCCAGTTGCCTGAAGAAAGAGTTCTTTCTGAAGCACAAAAGCTTCTCAAATACTTATAATGGTTGGGTGATGTAGGCCAAGTTTACATTAGACCGTATCTGTCTCGTTTTTTTCGCGGATGCACTGTCCGTTTACATTAAAACGCCTGGAAACGCCGGGAAACGGGAATCCGCCAGGGTCCACGTATTCAATCTAGATCGTGTCTGGTCCGGTGCTGTGTAAACATTGAGAATACGCGGATACGCTGTGCTGAGCTCTAGCTGGCGTCGTCATTGGACAATGTCACTGTGACATCCACCTTCCTGATTCGCTGGCGTTGGTCATGTGACGCGACTGCTGAAAAACGGCGCGGACTTCCGCCTTGTATCACCTTTCATTAAAGAGTATAAAAGTATGAAAATACTGCAAATACTGATGCAAATACTGCCCATTGTGTAGTTATGATTGTCTTTAGGCTTGCCATCCTTCCACTTGCAAGTAGTAAGTGATATGCACTGGGATCACACGCACAGCGGCTCAGTCCCGAATCACTGCTTGTGCACTTCACTCGCGCGCTCTGTGAGCTGCACAGGGCCGGAGTGCGCACCCTCCAGAGGGCACTCGCTGTTCAGGGCGGAGTGATTTGGAGCGCAGGATGCCTGCGGAGCCGAGCGTATCCGTGTATTGGCGTTGCTGTGTGCACGCGAATCGTGTATTGGTGTTGCTGTGTGCACACTAATCGTTTTAAAAACGTTAATCTGATGATCCGCTGATACGGTCTAATGTAAACCCCACCGTAGTCAAGTCAAGTCAAGTCTGTTCATATAGCGCTTTTAAGAATAGACATTGTCCCAAAGCAGCGTTACAGAATCTGAATGACCCAAGACATGAGCCAATTTTATCCCTAATCTATCCCCAATGAGCGAGCCTGTGGTGACGGTGGTAAGGAAAAACTCCCCCAGACGACACGAGGAAGAAACCTCGAGAGGAACCAGACTCAAAAGGGAACCCATCCTCATTTGGGTGACAACATGACTATAACATTAACAGTTTTAACATGAAGTCAGTTTCGTTGATGTTATAACTCTTCATTGATGGAAACTTGAGTGCAAAACTGTTCATGACAACCGCAGTCCTAAAGTTAGCAAGCCAACTGTAGTCCTCAGCCACAAAAGCATTACTGTAAGTGTCCAGAGCGTCCTCCAAGTGCGACTTTCAACTGTCCATATGGGACCGTCCTCTACAGGAGTGATGCGATGAGACTCCAACCAGACACAGGGCACCAGGATGGATCAGGCAGGTCCGAGGAGCAGAAGAGGTCAGCGTCTCGATCCCAGGATTGACATGTAACTCAGAGGGACAGACTGGAGAGTAGTCTGTATGCATTTTATTTTGCATGAGATTAGTTGTATCGTCGTTCAGGTGTAGCAGAGAGGAGAAGAAAAGACAGGAGAGAAGGACAGACCTCTGTTTAGGTTCCTGTCCAGGGGCTTACAATTTACTAATCCATCCCTGGATGGGAAATAATGTACTTGTATGAAAACAAGTACATTATGTAAATATGATACATTATGTGACCCATTTGTAATGCAAAATAAACTGAAGTAAACTACACAACCCACAAGTTTTAACTCCAGTCAAGGTTGTAAAATATGACCCCAGCTCTTGTGTGCACTACTGCAGTGCTGTCTGATAACAAGCGAAATACTAACAACCCGGGCTAATTTTCATTTCAACCCTTCAGTTAAATACTCAAGTAATATCCCGTCATTTCGCCTCCACTATTCGTGCTTGTATGGAAAACAAATCGGTCATGTTTTTATCATAAATCTGAGAAGCTGTCTGGAAAGAAAATGCACTTGTTTTTACTTTAGCTACCTTTTATTTTGGACGCGAGCGGCTAGTTCTAGGAAGTGGTGTTAGCATGCTAGCCTGTATGACCGCTTTGAAAACGTTTATACCCTGAGATTACCTTATCAATCGGAGCAGGGCGATGAGCAGCCAAGGACCGAGCTAAAGACAACACAGTGTTGAAGTAAAACCCCCGCGATCCACCTTTAGCGGCCATCGTTAGTTCATAAAAATAGGAAAATTTAATGTCGAAGCATCTCTAGGCAGTGATGACAGAGGCGATCAGTACGGAAAGCAAGAGAGACCAAACCTTGCTGGGGGGAAAAAGGCGATTAAAAAAAAAAAACCTTCCTCAGTTCATTCATGAGCAACATAACCGTAGAAATAATCAACACTACACTAAAAACCTTTTTCAGTCCATTAAATAGCTCCATAACAGTAGAAATATTCAACATTTTAAGCTAAAAAACCTTCCTCAGTTCATTCATTAGCAATATAACAGTAGAAATAATCAACACTACACTAAAAACCTTTTTCAGTCCATTAAATAGCTCCATAACAGTAGAAATATTCAACCTTTTAAGCTAAAAACCTTCCTCAGTTCATTCATGAGCAACATAACAGTAGAAATAATCAACACTACACTAAAAACCTTTTTCAGTCCATTAAATAGCTCCATAACAGTAGAAATATTCAACATTTTAAGCTAAAAAAACGTCCTCAGTCCATAAAATAGCTCCATAAGAGTAGAAATAATCAACATTTTAAGCTAAAAATCATCCTCAGTTAATTCATTAGCAATATAACAGTAGAAATAATCAACACTGTACACTAAAACCATTTTTCAGTCCATTAAATAGCTACATAACAGTAGAAATAATCAACATTTTAAGCTAAAAAAAAAACGTCCTCAGTCCATTAAATAGCTCCATAAGAGTAGAAATAATCAACATTTTAAGCTAAAAATCCTCCTCAGTTAATTCATTAGCAATATAACAGTAGAAATAATCAACACTGTACACTAAAAACCTTTTTCAGTCCATTAAATAGCTCCATAACAGTAGAAATATTCAACATTTTAAGCTAAAAAAAACCTTCCTCAGTTCATTCATTAGCAATATAACAGTAGAAATAATCAACACTACACTAAAAACCTTTTTCAGCCCATTAAATAGCTCCATAACAGTAGAAATATTCAACATTTTAAGCTAAAAAAACGTCCTCAGTCCATAAAATAGCTCCATAAGAGTAGAAATAATCAACATTTTAAGCTAAAAATCATCCTCAGTTAATTCATTAGCAATATAACAGTAGAAATAATCAACACTGTACACTAAAACCATTTTTCAGTCCATTAAATAGCTCCATAACTAGAAATATTCAACATTTTAAGCTAAAAAAAACCTTCCTCAGTTCATTCATTAGCAATATAACAGTAGAAATAATCAACACTGTACACTAAAACCATTTTTCAGCCCATTAAATAGCTACATAACAGTAGAAATAATCAACATTTTAAGCTAAAAAAAAACGTCCTCAGTCCATTAAATAGCTCCATAAGAGTAGAAATAATCAACATTTTAAGCTAAAAATCCTCCTCAGTTAATTCATTAGCAATATAACAGTAGAAATAATCAACACTGTACACTAAAAACCTTTTTCAGTCCATTAAATAGCTACATAACAGTAGAAATAATCAACATTTTAAGCTAAAAAACCTTCCTCAGTTCATTCATTAGCAATATAACAGTAGAAATAATCAACACTGTACACTAAAACCATTTTTCAGTCCATTAACAGTAGAAATAATCAACATTTTAAGCTAAAAAAACGTACTCAGTCCATTAAATAGCTCCATAAGAGTAGAAATAATCAACATTTTAAGCTAAAAAACGTCCTCAGTCCATTAAATAGCTCCATAAGAGTAGAAATAATCAACACTGTACACTAAAACCATTTTTCAGTCCATTAAATAGCTCCATAACAGTAGAAATATTCAACATTTTAAGCTAAAAAACCTTCCTCAGTTCATTCATTAGCAATATAACAGTAGAAATAATCAACACTGTACACTAAAACCATTTTTCAGTCCATTAACAGTAGAAATAATCAACATTTTAAGCTAAAAATCATCCTCAGTCCATTAAATAGCTCCATAAGAGTAGAAATAATCAACATTTTAAGCTAAAAATCCTCCTCAGTTAATTAATTAGCAATATAACAGTGGAAATAATCAACACTGTACACTAAAAACCTTTTTCAGTCCATTAAATAGCTACATAACAGTAGAAATAATCAACATTTTAAGCTAAAAAACCTTCCTCAGTTCATTCATTAGCAATATAACAGTAGAAATAATCAACACTGTACACTAAAACCATTTTTCAGTCCATTAAATAGCTACATAACAGTAGAAATAATCAACATTTTAAGCTAAAAATCGTCCTCAGTCCATTAAATAGCTACATAACAGTAGAAATAATCAACATTGTACACTAGAAACCTTTTTCAGTCCATTAAATAGCTATATAACAATAGAAATAATCAACATTGTAAGCTAAAAAATGTCCTCAGTTCATTCATTAGCAACACAACAGTAGAAGTAATGTTGTAAGCTAAAAACCTTCCTCAGTTAATTAATAAGCAACATAATAGAAATAATCAACATTGTACACTAAAAACCTTTTTCAGTCCATTAAATAGCTACATAACAATAGAAATATCAGTGTTGTAAGCTAAAAAAAACCCTTCCTCAGTCCATTAATAAGCAACATAACAGTAGAAATAATCAACTTAAAGATAATGAAATGCTGTGAAAAAGAATGTTTAAGATGTCACTTAAAGTAACTAAATTTAACATTTAAATGTATTTAAAGTCAGTACTACTTTTCAGAATACCAATAAAGGGTCTTAAACTTGAAGTTAAAGTTACGAGTATATTTAATGAATTTTAAAATGTTCAGTAACGGTATTTAAATTTACTACTAAATTTAAGGGCTAGTCTTAAAGGTTACTTTAATACACTACTAAATTTAAGGTTCCCTTAACGTTTAGATGAAATGCAACTGAATTCACATTTTCACGTCATGGTACACTAAAAACCTTCCTTGGTTCCTTCATTCATTAGCAACATAACATTAGAAATAATCAATGTTGTAAACTAAAAACCTTCCTTGGTTCATTCATTAGCTACATAACAGTAGAAATAATCAATGTTGTAAACTAAAAACCTTCCTCAGTTCATTCATTAGCTACATAACAGTAGAAATAATTGATATTGTAAATTAAAATCCTTCCTCCATTCATTCTTTAGCTACATAACAGTAGAAATAACTTAACATTGTGAACAAAAAAAACTTTTTCAGTCCATTTACTCGCTGAAAACTGTAGAAATAACCAGGTAGGTTCTTGTTAAAAATTCACGCAAGTTTATGTCCAGCTACCAAGATTTATTGAAAATTAAGAACATAAATTAAAGGCACATGGTATGATGAATTAAAAATAAATTTGTCAATATAATAGAAAGGTGTAAATGTTTTCAGTCTTGGATGACCACAAAAAAAAAAAAAACAATATAACAATATTCATCAGTATTTCCTTTTCACTATTAACTAGATACAATCATTCATGACATCTGGTATCACTAACATACAAGACATAGTCTTCTAAACGGTGAAATAAAGATGGGTCACGGCCAGAAACATTACATATGTACATGGAGAACCAGATGTACAACAGCAAAGGGTTAGAGACCAGAATAAAAACACCAACACTCAGTACAACATCCATTTTTAAGGTATAAACATTTTAATACAGCAGACAACCATATATTAATTAGGCACAAATATTATTCTTTAAAATACAGGCTAAACACAGTGTTATGCTCCCATATCACACACAACATTAAGTAGCACAAACATCTACATTTCTGCATTTGCTTTGCATCATGACACAAAAATGGCATTTTATGTTTTACATTTGCCAAAGATATTTTAATCCATATATAACGTATAACATATGCAATGTAACTAAGGGAGACACTGAGACAGAGGGGATTTCTTTAACGTTTCCCTCTTGACACTGGATTTGGGGGTAATTTCTTGAGGTAGGAAAAGTGACAAATCTGATGATGGCACTCAAAAAGGAACAATTTAAGGCAATTTCAGATCCATGAACAACTTTTCAAATCAAATCATTTTGGGGCAGTTTTAGGAATTTCATCATCATTAAAAATATTAAAAGAATAAAATACTCTGTAACACACTTACACACACACAAATCTAATGTCGACCGAACAAGACCCCACACTAGCTAGTAGCACTACTAATAGTTCTCTAGGTTGCATTTCGATCGTTGTTCATTTTTGATCAACAAAATTAAAAAGGAAAAATAAAAAAAGAAAGAAACTTGGCATCATTGTTACTGGCAAAAGTGTATGAGAAAAGCTACACACTGATCATGAGCACTAGTAAATACTGGTCAGGCACTTAAAGTAAATTCATTACTTCTCTTAAATTAGTACCAAATCCATTAAGGTTTTGAAAAAGTGCATGTATTTACTGGAGACACTGAGGAATGTTTGTTTCTGGGAGGTAAAGGCTTTGGTGGTGTGTCAGGATGGTTGAGTGTGTCTTTGGATCCAAGAATTTGTCTGTACTTGAAATAAAGAAATAAGCACGCAAACACTTTTGGAAATCACATCGTATTAGCTTAATCTGACCAAAAGAAAAAGAAATAAAAATAAAAAAATAAAAAAATCACCCAGACTATGGTATAATTTCACAGAAATCGCATTCCTGCTTATAGTGCTCAAATATAACCAGATATTATTATTATAATCATCATCATCATCATCATCATGCCTTTTTTTTTTTATATTAAACCTCCTTAAACCTTTTTTTCATGGCTATAACATGCTGCAATCCTATGCAAGGACAAGCTGTATTTTCTTCCTCTCACCACTGCACAAATATATATCTTTTTATTTATTTTTAATTTTGTGTGTCTATCACGCCACGGGATTTTTGTACCAGATGCTCAGTTTACAGAATGCGTAGAAACGGTGTTGAAAAGCACACAATATTTTGCGCCGTTTTCGCTGGCTGATCCAGTAACCGTCGACGAATAATCACCTCAATAGCGCCCCTACAGGATACATTTACCACTTTTAACATCATCTATGACTGCGTTGGACTGAGGCTGGTTCTAGAGGACTTGAGACAGGGACTCGTTTTAAATGACTACCGTGTAGTTACTATCCAGAACCGGAAATGAGTCAACACTTGACAGCGTCCATTCATTGTACATGTACCGACTGATTCGGAATCCTGGTCTCCATGTTTTCAACACTATGTTTAGAGGTTAGAAAGAATAAAAACACATTTTATGACTGACTATCTTGTATCAGCAACAGTTCTGGCTTTGTTGGCAACATTTTGTACAGGTTAAAGTCGGTCCCATGTCAGAAACAGAGTCGACTAATATTCTGGTATAACAGGAACAGTGCCAAAAATGAATGACATGGTGCCAACCAATCAATGAGACATTTAATTAAATTACCTATAACTGTTTTGCAAATCCATAGTAAAAGTCGTGTCATTCTGGCCCAAAAAAAAAAAAAAAAAAAAACTTTAGACCTAGCTGAATCATCATGTACGTCCTGGACATTTAAGGCTTTCTGCCTGGAAAACGGACCATTTGGGGTTGCACGCACGTGACTTCACATCAGATTTATAGCAGCTTCCCTTGGTCCAATTTCACTTTGGTTTGTATTTCCTGCCTACGGAGGTTTGGTAGTGTAATGTGTATAATAGGTATAACTCAAAATCCATAATCTGAGCATCTGATATGAAAATCTAGTGGACGGACACATATAGGAGGGTTAGTCAAAATTATGTGAACACTAATGGATTATTTTTCTCCTGCAGATAGACGTATGCAATGGCTGACAGATTAAATGGTACTGTTGCTTGCTGGGTTTTGTGTGTTGAACACGACGGTGAACAGGTTGAGACCGTCCTGTAAATCATCTTGCACATATGATGCATGTTTTGTGAATAAATGGTTTCTACCATTTAAGTGTTAACATAATTTTGACTAACCGTGTGTGTATTTTTTTTTTAGTGTCTTTACATGAGATCATATCAGAAAATAAACAATTCAAAGCAATCAGATTAACGAGTTGTCATTTCAAGTGTAAAATTAAAAAAAAAAAAAAAAAAAAAAGGTTCAAATACTAGAAACAAAACTATGACACAAAAAAAAAAAAGTTAAAAAGCCAGTTCTCCCCCTCCACATTATAAACATTTGGCTTTTCACAGACTCCACAACTGAAACCATTCCATGGAGTAAATCACGTTTTTTTGTTTTGTTTTTCTCTTCAACTAATTTTTCAAGTATTTTTTTTATTTCATCAAATTTTTTGAAGGAAAGGTGTTTTTTTTCTTAGTCTTAATTATATAAGGGAACTTAAAACACGTTCACAGCTCGTGTGATGTTGCTTTGCCCTGACAATCTTGTCTCACTTTCCCCGTGATACTGCAACGTTGTGAAGGTCTGGCCATGTTCCATGGGCTGCCTTCGCTGCACTCTCAGCATTAATCGGTCTTCCACACTATGTTAAGAACCTTCACCACCTCTTCGTAGATCACGAAGACGATAGCCACGTCCAAGCACACTCGCCCAAGTCTCGGAACGGTACCTTTGTAAAACCTGGAGCATAAAGATGCCATTAAATCAACATAACTAACGACTATTTACTGTATATATATTAACGTGCGTGTAACTGCTCAGTCAGTGTCAGCATGGACGTTCACTTACGCTGTTGGTCCTTCATGTTTCATAATCTTCAAGGCACAGTCCATAGTGTTCTTATATTTGTGCGCCTCCAGGCCCTGTCAAGAGATATTTAATTACACACCGGCATCAAATTTTACTTGTCATCCTGCTTTAAATACCTTAAAGCTTAAAAATTAGAGAAATATCACAAACACTTTCAATAAAGCCAGCAATTATTCCTATAACTGTTAACAATACGAGATTTGTCATTCCTTTATCAATAAAAATAGTTAGGAGTTTCCAAAAGCTGTGGTATAAGAGGAATAGAACACTCCACGGGCATGCTGCGACAGGAAAAAAAATTTATATAAATCAAATAAATTTCATGATTTAACTTCCATTATTTTTCAATAACAGCACACATCTTAATGTTTTATTTCTCTCATAGAGATTTGTAAGACTGTAGTTTTATTTACGAAAGAACATCATGTTTTTTATACTCATAGTATGGAGCATATGCAACACTCATTAGTTCTTCATAGTTATAAACAGACACTAGTTCAGCATGCTACATGGCATTACATACGAGTAACATGTTACATTAAAAGGGACTGTCTCACCTTTCCCAGAATCCAGTTCATTGTTTTTGTTTTGAAAGCACGTGAGCACTACTCTTAGCTCTCTGTGCAGTAAAAGCTCTGGAAATTCACTGTTCGTGATCCCTTTGAAACCTATATCGAACTTTTTCCTTCATCTACAGGTCATATTTTCTTTCCTTCGTGGCCACCCGCAAGATGATTGAAGCCTGTTGTGGTCCGTTACAATGGAATAATCATACGAGAACGGATCGGTCTAAAGAATTTAAAATATAGATACTTTGGGGGGGGGAAAATACAAGTACAAATTGTAAATAAAAACAGAATGCAATGATGTGGAAGTTTCAAAATTCCATATTTTATTCAGAATAGAACATAGATGACATATCAAATGTTAAACTGAGAAAATGTATCATTTAAAGAGAAAAATTAGGCGATTTTAAATTTCATAACAACACATCTCAAAAAAGTTGGGACAAGGCCATGTTTCCCACTGTGAGACATCCCCTTTTCTCTTTACAACAGTCTGTAAACATCTGGGGACTGAGGAGACAAGTTGCTCAAGTTTAGGGATAGGAATGTTAACCCATTCTTGTCAAATGTAGGATTCTAGTTGCTCAACTGTCTTAGGTCTTTTTTGTCGTATCTTCCGTTTTATGATGCGCCAAATGTTTTCTATGGGTGAAAGATCTGGACTGCAGGCTGGCCAGTTCAGTACCCGGACCCTTCTTCTACGCAGCCATGATGCTGTAATTGATGCAGTATGTGGTTTGGCATTGTCATGTTGGAAAATGCAAGGTCTTCCCTGAAAGAGATGTCATCTGGATGGGAGCACATGTTGCTCTAGAACCTGGATATACCTTTCAGCATTGATGGTGTCTTTCCAGATGTGTAAGCTGCCCATGCCACACGCACTAATGCAACCCCATACCATCAGAGATGCAGGCTTCTGAACTGAGCGCTGATAACTTGGGTCGTCCTTCTCCTCTTTAGTCCGAATGACATGGCGTCCCTGATTTCCATAAAGAACTTCAAATTTTGATTCGTCTGACCACAGAACAGTTTTCCACTTTGCCACAGTCCATTTTAAATGAGCCTTGGCCCAGAGAAGACGTCTGCGCTTCTGGATCATGTTTAGATACGGCTTCTTCTTTGAACTATAGAGTTTTGGCTGGCAACGAC
Source organism: Neoarius graeffei (assembly GCF_027579695.1). Taxonomy (NCBI): domain Eukaryota; kingdom Metazoa; phylum Chordata; class Actinopteri; order Siluriformes; family Ariidae; genus Neoarius; species Neoarius graeffei. The sequence continues at coordinate 13,757,482 of NC_083593.1, read as the reverse complement.
GGATGGCACGGTGAATTGTGTTCACAGATAATGTTCTCTGGAAATATTCCTGAGCCCATTTTGTGATTTCCAATACAGAAGCATGCCTGTATGTGATGCAGTGCCGTCTAAGGGCCCGAAGATCACGGGCACCCAGTATGGTTTTCCGGCCTTGACCTTTACGCACAGAGATTCTCCCAGATTCTCTGAATCTTTTGATGATATTATGCACTGTAGATGATGATATGTTCAAACTCTTTGCAATTTTACACTGTCGAACTCCTTTCTGATATTGCTCCACTATTTGTCGGCGCAGAATTAGGGGGATTGGTGATCCTCTTCCCATCTTTACTTCTGAGAGCCGCTGCCACTCCAAGATGCTCTTTTTATACCCAGTCATGTTAATGACCTATTGCCAATTGACCTAATGAGTTGCAATTTGGTCCTCCAGCTGTTCCTTTTTTGTACCTTTAACTTTTCCAGCCTCTTATTGCCCCTGTCCCAACTTTTTTGAGATGTGTTGCTGTCATGAAAATTCAAATGAGCCAATATTTGGCATGAAATTTCAAAATGTCTCACTTTCGACATCTGATATGTTGTCTATGCTCTATTGTGAATATAATATCAGTTTTTGAGATTTGTAAATATTATTGCATTCCGTTTTTATTTACAATTTGTACTTTGTCCCAACTTTTTTGGAATCGGGGTTGTATATCTCTCCTCAATTTAATGTTCTAATTTCAGATTGGTGGTGTGGGATGTAACCGATTGTTTTTGGCAATGAAAATGGCAATGAAATTGTGAGCTGGCCCCTTTAAAGATTCCATTAAAGACGGTATATTATGAAAAAAAAAAAAAAGGACTTTTTCAGTGCTTATGCATGTACTTGAAAGCTCTACATAACCTGGCTCCCCTCTACCTCAGTGAACTCCTGCCCCCTGACTCTACCCCTCGTTCTCTCAGGTCCTCTTCCTGCAACTAACTGTCCCATGCACCAGACTAACCACCTCTGGAGGCAGGTCCTTCAGTACGATGGCCCCCAATCTCTAGAATTCTCTCCTTCAGTCTCTCCATGATCGCTCTTCTTTCTCAACTTTCAAATCTAATTTAAAGAACTTCCTTTTCCATGAATACTTCTCTTCCACATTATCTGTTTTGTCTAGCAATTTTTTTTCCTGTAACGTGACCTTGGGTCTGTGAAAAGCACTATATAAATTAAACTTATTATTTATTACTTTTGGGTATCTGCCTACCAACACACACCCTCTGAACTAAGTCGATGCAGTCGGTTTCTTTTGAGCTGCCCATTTCAGAAAACATGCTTCAACAAACTGTCTCTTTGCTTCAACAAACGGTCTCACAATGGGAGCTCATGAGAATTATGGTGCCTCCGAGTATCTCCAAAACTGCCTTTGCGAGTGAATATTCATCAGGAAAGCACTACCTGATTGGCCAGCGGAAAAGGGAGGTGGGGTGAGCAGTGACTCATTATTTAAAGGACCAGGCCTCGAATCGGCCATTTTGAACAGGGCTGTTTAGACAGGGTAGAAGGGAGCTTAATCTTTGTGATATTTTGACCAATGCACGTCACAGACATTCCAGTAAGACCTCAGGGAACTGTCAACTTGTGGAAAAAGGGTACGTCACCTTTAAGTAAAATTATTTACTCTATTAGTTAACATTAATAAACCATAAACATCAGTATTAACACCCAATGTTAATGGAAAAAAAGTGTTAACACATTAATTGGACATTTGTTTAAATTAATATAAAACTAATATTTATTCAAGCGATGACTAAAAATAAGTCCACATAAATGAGCACAAATTAAAGAAGATACACAGATCCATGGCCTGACTTGCGTTTATAAATGCCTTGAGACCTCAAGAATGGCACAGGAATAGTTTTAAGCATTAACAATAAATCTAATATAGTAATTTTTACGATTAAAGTGATTCATATAGGTAGCAGTCTGAGTGAATGACCTTGACGTCCGTAACGTCACAGCAGGAAGGCGATCGGTCTCACTGCCATTTCCGCTGTACTAAAACACAGAGCTGACTGCAACTCTGATCCTCCATTTTGAGCTAATTTATCGCCATGCCACGTAGATGTGTTGCTGGCAGGTGCAGCAACACAACAGAAGGTGGATTTATGTTGCATTCATGGCCCAAGAATGTTCAAACTGCAACAATTTGGATCCGTTTTGTGAGAAATTCACAGATTGGGCGCCTATGAAGTGGTCTCTGCTCTGCACATTTTACTGAGGACTCATACGAGACCTCTGATCTGTTGAGCGTTGGCTATAAGCCCATATTGAAAGAGGGTGCAGTACCAACAAGTAAAGAAAACTTATTTTATTTATTTTTTAAAAGGAAAGTGAGTTCAGTTGCACCAGTTCTCCCGGAGTGAGCAAAGGGTTGTTGCTAAAACCCGGGAAGGAACAGGACGGGACACATCGCTCGGGCAGTGACCTCCCCGCGGTTGTTGCTCAAACCGGTGACATCCCGTTCCGTCCCGGGTTTTAGTAATTGCCTGAGCCGAGCAGTAATGGTGGAGTACTCAGTAATGGAGAAAATGGAGAATGAGTGGAGCAGCCATCTTATTTCTAACCTGGATATTGCTGCCATCTCGCCTTTACATGGAAGAAGCAAATGAACGGAGAACTGAACAAACAACTGAAAGTCAGATTGTTTCAAAAACAAATCGCCCACAAAATCGGCCTTCAAGAAGCGAGAATACAGACGGGTAAGCTCCGACTCTCACTTGGATACAAAACACTCGTTGTTGACCTGCATTTAGATTAAATACATGTAACTTGTATTGGTGTGTATAAGATTATTTAATTTGCTTCAGAATATATGATTGTCTCAGTTCATCTGATTATTTAATTAGCCTTTTACATTTTATCAGTGAAAATGCATGCATGTCCATATATGTTGCATAAGTGATGGCGCCTATCCTGTTTTAATGGGTCAACCCACAATCAATGAAGTCAAATCAGTCTTAGTTGAGCAAGTCGGTAACGGTATTTCTTACTTTCACCATAAATTTTTATTTATATGACTTTGGTCTATAGCTGTCAAAGGCCTCAGCCTTAAAACCGGTTACCGCAGAGACATCACGCACTCAGGGCTGGCTGGCTCAGCAGGGCGGCTCGAATGCCAACTTTGTGGTCGATTTTAATTAACACCAGCGTTTATCACCCACAAATGAACGGCTTAGACGAACGGTTTAATCGCACCCTCAAAAACATAATTAAAAAATTTGTAAGCGAGGGCACACGTAACTGGGATAAATGGCTCGAGCCCCTGCTTTTCGCAGTGCGAGAGGTCCCACAAGCCTCCATGGGGTTCTCCCCGTTCGAATTATTATACGGGTGTAAGCCACGTGGCATCCTAGATGTGCTGCGGGAAAATTGGGAGGAGGGACCTTCCCCGAGCAAAAATGAAATTCAATACGTTATTGACCTGCGCGCAAAACTCCACACACTCACACACCTAACCCAGGAGAATATGCGGCAGGCTCAAGAACGTCAAGTCTGCCTGTACAACAGGGGCACACGCCTTAGGGAATTCACACCGGGAGACAAAGTACTCATGTTGTTGCCCACGTCGAGCTCTAAATTAAATCGCCAGGTGGCAAGGACCCTTTGAGGTCACATGGCGAGTCGGGGATGTCGTCTATGAGGTGAGGCAAACGGACAGGGGTGGGGCGTTACAGATATACCACCTCAATCTGTTAAAATGTTGGAGTGAGGAGGTCCCCATGGCGTTGGTGTCAGTGGTTCCAGAGAAGGCGGAGCTGGGGCCGGAGGTTCAAAAGGGAAAAATCGGCATCACCCACCGCTCCGGTCCCCTGTGGAGCCCACCTCTCCCCGACCCAGCTCACGGAGGTCGCCCGGTTGCAAACAGAATTTTCTGACGTGTTCTCGCCCCTGCCCGGCTGCACCCACCTCATAGAACACCACATTGAGACGCCCCTGGGGGTAGTAGTGCACAGCCGCCCTTACAGACTGCCCGAACACAAGAAAAAAGGTGGTTCGGGAAGAACTCGAGGCCATGCTCGAAATGGGCATCGTCAAGGAGTCCTACAGTGACTGGAGCAGTCCGGTGGTCTTGGTTCCCAAGGCCGACAGGTCGGTCCGGTTCTGTGTGGGCTATAGAAAAGTCAACGCGGTGTCTAAATTTGACACATACCCAATGCCTCGTATTGACGAGTTGCTCGATCAACTAGGCACGGCTTGTTTTTATTCGACACTGGATTTGACAAAGGGATATTGGCAGATCCCCGTGACTCCACTATCCCGAGAGAAAACCGCTTGGCTTACACTAGTTCCACACCATTTGGCTTACACCAGTTCATCACACTTCCGTTTGGGCTGTTTGGGGCGCCCGCTACATTCCAGCGGCTTATGGATAGGGTCCTCCGCCCCCACGCCATCTATGCGGCCGCATACCTAGATGACGTTATTATTTATAGCAATGACTGGCCGCAGCACCTAAAACACCTGAGGGCCGTCCTGGGGTCGCTGAGGCGAGCGGGGCTCACAGCCAATCTGAAGAAGTGTGCGATTGGGTGGGTGGAAGTACAGTATCTGGGCTTCCACTTGGGCAATGGGCAGGTGCGTCCCCAAATCAATAAGACAGCAGTGATTGCGGCCTGCCCAAGGCCCAAGACCAAAAAGGGGGGTGAGACAGTTCCTGGGGCTAGCTGGCTTCTATCGTAGGTTTATACCTAATTATTCGGACATCACCAGCCTGCTGACTGATCTCACTAAAAAGGGGGCACCAGATCCGGTCCAGCGGACAGAGCAATGCCAGTGGGCTTTGTCTAAGGTAAAGGCTGCACTGTGTGGGGGGGCCACTGTTACACTCCCCTGACTTTTCTCTCCCCTTTGTTTTACAAATGGACGCATCGGACAGAGGGCTGGGGGCTGTTCTGTCCCAGGAGGTGGAGGACTGTCCAGTGCTGTACATTAGCCGCAAGCTGTCGGTGCGCGAGGGCAGGTACAGCACCATAGAGAAGGAATGCCTCGCCATCAAGTGGGCGGTCCTTGCCCTCCACTACTATCTAGTGGGGCGCCCTTTCACCCTCTGGTCAGACCACACACCCCTGCAGTGGCTCCACTGCATGAAGGATGCCAACGTGCGGATCACCCGTTGGTATCTGGCACTCCAGCCGTTTAAGTTCGAGGTGGTCCACAGGCCAGGGGCGCAGATGGTTGTGGCGGACTTCCTTTCCTGTCGGGGGGGGTCAGCTGCAGGCCGGACGGCTCCCCAGCCTGAGTCGGGCGGTGGGGGTATGTGGCAGCGGGGGCGTGGTCAAGCGTCGGTCTGTCAATGGAGGGCGGAGTCAGGGAAGGTAAGTGGCGGAATCACTGCACCTGACAGGAATTAACCTGTGTTTGTGTGTCTTCCCCAGTGACCGCGCCCTATAAGAGGAGAGGGAGAGCGGAGGAAGGGAGCTAGTCCCCAACCTGGATACTTGTGCGTGCGTAGTTAAAAGCTGAAAAGCTACAAAAAAATGAGTTTGAGAACTCAGTTCTGGCCTGCCGTGCTTCTCTGCTCCACCCACCTAGAACATTTGCTACAACTGGTTAATGAAGGTGTTCATTATTTGGCTTAACTGGGTTATTATTTAAACATTTTTTTTTAAATGTTATGTATAATACTGAAGCAGATAACTTTTCATGTTAACTAATGTCAGTTATGGGATACGTAATTTAAAGCATTACCCAAATGTTTACTGAACACTGTGATGGAAACTGCTGCGTAAACACAGCTGGGCAGTTTGTTTCTTTATTGTATCATATGAGAGACAGAAGTCCAGGAAGGAAATCCGGCCCTGACTATTGCATACAGACATGGTTACATGCTATGTGGTTTGGGTGACTAAAGACCAGCTGCATCACCACCTTTCATTAGCTGTAGTGGTTTATTAGTGCTGGGAGGCCAAATACAGAAATGCAGCTGTGAGATGATGATTTACTAGATACAGTCGTGTTAGAAGTGATCAAGACCAGAATAATAGTCCTTAACGTAGCTTGAGGAATAATAAGCATAGTCATAAATCTTTCTAATTCCTTATTAAAAATCTCACCTGCATTCGAGTCTTAATAACATCAAGCGGAGTGTTTCCAAACACGCTGGCAGCACCAGCTATGGCTCCAAAAACTCCAGTCAGCAGAGGGTTTATGGGTTTGTTCGGGTTGTCACCTGGTTTTAAAACAAAATGTTTGTAACCTCAAAATCAACAAATCGCTGTCCTGCACAAGCACCCTGTGTGAAATCCACAAACAGTAAATGCTTCCATTAAATACAGACCTTTGTACCAGTTTCTCAAGGAGGTCATAACGAAGAAGCGAATAGCCTGGTTGGAGCCTTGCTTTAATACTGTTGCGGTCAATCCCTGATACGTTCCCCTAAGTCCTGTGAGGAACACAATAAAAGGCATGAGACCTCAGGAGCACTCAAGTTTCTCTTGTGTATAAATGATCCTTAGTTTCTTAATTACTGAATTTATACATTGGTCATTTTGACCTGCAGTGATTAAATACAGTGGTGCTTGAAAGTTTGTGAACCCTTTAGAATTTTCTATATTTCTGCATAAATATGACCTAAAACATCATCAGATTTTCACACAAGTCCTAAAAGTAGATAAAGAGAACCCAGTTAAACAAATGAGACAAAAATATTATGCTTGGTCATTTATTTATTGAGGAAAATGATCCAATATTACATATCTGTGAGTGGCAAAAGTATGTGAACCTCTAGGATTAGCAGTTAATTTGAAGGTGAAATTAGAGTCAGATGTTTTCAAATCAATGGGATGACAATCAGGTGTGAGTGGGCACCCTGTTTTATTTAAAGAACAGGGATCTATCAAAGTCTGATCTTCACAACACATGTTTGTGGAAGTGTATCATGGCACGAACAAAGGAGATTTCTGAGGACCTCAGAAAAAGTGTTGTTGATGCTCATCAGGCTGGAAAAGGTTACAAAACCATCTCTAAAGAGTTTGGACTCCACCAATCCACAGTCAGACAGATTGTGTACAAATGGAGGAAATTCAGACCATCGTTACCCTCCCCAGGAGTGGTCGACCAACAAAGATCACTCCAAGAACAAGGCGTGTAATAGTCGGCGAGGTCACAAAGGACCCCAGGGTAACTTCTAAGCAACTGAAGGCCTCTCTCACATTGGCTAATGTTAAATGTTCATGAGAACACTGAACAACAATGGTGTGCATATGGCAGGGTTGCAAGGAGAAAGCCACTGCTCTCCAAAAAGAATATTGCTGCTCATCTGCAGTTTGTTAAAGATCATGTGGACAAGCCAGAATGCTATTGGAAAAATGTTTTGTGGACGGATGAGACCAAAATAGAACTTTTTGGTTTAAATGAGAAGCGTTATGTTTGGAGAAAGGAAAAACACTGCATTCCAGCATAAGAACCTTATCCCATCTGTGAAACATGGTGGTGGTAGTATCATGGTTTGGACCTATTTTGCTGCATCTGGGCCAGGACGGCTTGCCATCATTGATAGAACAATGAATTCTGAATTATACCAGCGAACTCTGAAGGAAAATGTCAGGACATCGGTCCATGAACTGAATCTCAAGAGAAGGTGGGTCATGCAGCAAGACAACGACCCTAAGCACACAAGTCGTTCTACCAAAGAATGGTTAAAGAAGAAGAAAGTTAATGTTTTGGAATGGCCAAGTCAAAGTCCTGACCTTAATCCAATCAAAATGTTGTGGAAGGACCTGAAGCGAGCAGTTCATGTGAGGAAACCCACCAACATCCCAGAGTTGAAGCTGTTCTGTATGGAGGAACGGGCTAAAATTCCTCCAAGCCGGTGTGCAGGACTGATCAACAGTTACCGGAAACATTTAGTTGCAGTTATTGCTGCACAAGGGGGTCACACCAGATACTGAAAGCAAAGGTTCACATACTTTTACTGCTCACAGATATGTAATATTGGATCATTTTTCTCAATAAATAAATGACCAAGTATAATATTTTTGTCTTGTGTTTAACTGGGTTCTCTTTGTCTACTTTTAGGACTTGTGTGAAAATCTGATGTTTTAGGTCATATTTATGTAGAAATATAGAAAATTCTAAAGGGTTCACAAACTTTCAAGCACCACCGTATGTGTTAGGTTTTGATCCGTCTGTACTGAAGGAGGATGAATTGACAAAGTATGATCTAGGAACGTAGACCTCTGCCACCCAAGAGATTCTGGCTCGCGGATCGATCCGGGAGCAAACAATCACTGAGACGGACACAACTGCTCAGAGATGTTTCTCAGTTTATTGTAGGCCAAACATGAGTATATTCAAGAGCGTGTTGTAGATATGAGATTGGATGATGATGATTTAATCGACGAAGCTATTTATCAGTGTATAATGTAAATGGGTGATGAAGCATTACATCACTGGATAAGACGACACTACTCTCTGAAAGAAGAGAGACGTTATGTACCATTAGATCACCCGTCAGGATTGTAGTCTTGTGAAAAGAAGGAAGATGTTACCGGTCAACATAACCTTCATTAAGCAGAGAGCAGAATGTGTGAGCGAAGATAAATCTCAAGGATTTAACTAACCAAAACGAGCAGCAATCAGACCAGCCTGTATCAGTTCAAGCATGCCAAACATATTTCTATCAACATGTTTGTTATACGTTATAAACCTGCATCTGTACCAAATCTGTCTGCATTTGAAGCACAGGGACACATTATTAAAATTTGCATATGAAGTATCTTAATTAAAATTTTAATTACACTCTTAAATGAAATAAACATGAAGGCAAGCTGTAAGCTGATCTCCAGTAGGGGGCAGCACAAACCTTGTGTTCTGACTATTTCTCTCACCCCATGGAAAAAGCCTCGGTACTTGGGGTTTGCTGAGGTCTGATCATGAATAAATTTAACCTGAAATCAGACAGAAAACAGACACTGACAATAAGTAAATAATGACTTTAATCATTAAAACGTGTCATCGTATTTCCTATTCCTGGATGGGTCTTAAACTATTCGATACAGGCTACACAGGCTATCCAGTGGAGGTCCTTGTGAATGAATGAGTTATTATACACAATAACGTATTCGAAATGCATTAACGTAAAACTGTGATGTGAATTACAGCTGACACTATTGCCAGAGCTGCCGTTATAAGAAATCTCAAACAGTCGAGAATTCAGCTCTGCTGTGGTTTGCGTTAGAAACAATTAATGCTTGTTCCTCGGTCAGTGAGGATGGATATCAAGATCTTGTGCACCTTTATCGTCTCCATAGGACACACCACAACTACAGCTTCGGCTACTCCAGCACCCAGACCGCAGATCAGGCCTCGAGTGCTGTCCAGCTTCCCAGATTCGTCCCTCATCTTGTTACTGAGGAACTCAAACATACCAAACCTGAGGACGAAAGGGACAGCATGCATCAAGGTTTCAACCGATTTGCACTAAACAATCCTATTTATATCCATTACATACAGCAACGTCAAGACACTTGGAGTAAGAGATAAAAAGCAGGGCATTCTGTTTCATCAGCTCGGCAAATAATTGCTTCTGAATCTCTAGGAGGTGCAAATGCTTTGGGAGAACTTTGGGTTGGAAATAAACTGAATTACAAATGTAGTCATTCCCTGAAGTCGTCTTCTGTAACTCAATTGCAGTAGAAGGGTCAGTTACCTTACAGCAGCTTTGGGAATGGAACCGTAGAGTAGAGAGCTGAGGCCTCTGTACAGACCTCTCACCCCATGACCTTGCACCGTCTGCTTCACGCAATCCACTAAGCACGAAAGGAAAAAAAAAAAAAAAAAGACAGAGATAAATGTTGTCAGTCAATGTTAAAGGAAAGTGTAGTGGTTATGTGCCACTTTGAATTTTCAATTATCTCAAAAAGCTTTGGAAGCGTACCCATTTGAGCAAAGTGTACAAATTAGGAGAAGAGAGCTGGAGCACTCGAGAAACTCGATAGAAAGGAATTGAGAGCCAATTCCTACAGCAGGTAGTCGAATGGTATTTTGCGTAAATAAGAACACCATGCTGACTTCAGTTGTTTTATGAGTCATCGGTGGTTCAGTTTGTATGGGACAGAGTGCTTGTTTTACAAAATCAGTCTGTGACTCAAGTGGTAAATCATTAATTACGTCAGTGAACCCTTGGTCCAGTGATTTAAAAAAAAAAAAAAAAAAAAACCAGTGAACATATTGTACCACTTGGTTCACTGCCATAGCAGAGCAAATTTCCCAAGTGGAATAATCAGTACTGGAAGAGGGAAAAAAAGAAAAAAAAAAAGTACCTTCGAAAGTTCAGGGACTATGAACCGTTGGTTAAGCTCTGATGCGTACTGGAGATATGAGAAGGGGCACATTTTGACCTTAGCATGCAATTGCTGTTCTTCTAACAAAACCTGCTCCGTGTGTCTGAAATCACTCACTATTCACTATATAGTGGACTACATAGTGGACTACATAGTGAGCTCGCCATTTTATCCGAATGTAGTGAGAATTACTACATCCTATATAGTGGACTCATAGTATCCCACGTGAAAAGTAGTGTACAACCGATGGTCACTAACCAAGCAATATATACTAATCAGGCATTGTGGTTGCGCTGAGAAAAAAAAAAAAATGTATTTGGGGTGAATGGATGGAGGAAGAAAACACATAAACGGACATTCAAGTACAACTGAAAATAGTCAGAGAATAAATTAGCTAAAACAGAATAAGACGTATAAAATATAAAAGTCCCAGTGCAGAGCGAGGAATTAATCAAAAGCCTTAATTTGATTTAATAAAAGGCAGCAGCAAAGAAGAAAGTATTCAGCCTTGATTTAAAAGAACTGGAAGATGCAGCAGACACAAAGTACTTTGTATTGATTAATGTGGGAAATACGCTCAGTATAATATGGATTTTTCACAAAAACACATGCATGTATTTATTATTTTGAAAACCCACCAGCCGACTGATCGGGCACGTTTTAATTGTGCGACAGTAACGACGTAAATAACATCCAAAAGTATATAGTGAGTAGTGAACGAGTGAGTGATTTCAGACACAGGGCTGTTTTCTTCACCCACATGGCCAGGTCACAATTGAAGCGTTTACAAAGAAACAGTTTGTCGGACTTGCATGCTTCAGAATAGTTATTGTTTAGGCAAGGCAAGTTTATTCATATAGCGCATTTCATATACAGTGGCAGTTCAATGTGCTTTACAGAGGTAAAAGCAAAACAGTAAACAATAGAAAATAAAATTACATAAAATAAAGGGGGAATAAGAGAGAAAAAAAACAATAAGAATTAAATAGTAGAAATACAATAATAAAATGAAGTAAAAGTTCAGTAAAAAAACAGCAGAATAAAATAGAATAAAAGTTAAGTAAAAGTTTAAAACATGCAGAGACTGTAAAAGTTAAGTAAAGTTTAAAACATGTAAAGATGATGATATACTACATAACTCTCACACTTCATCCTAAATATAATCGAAATGAAAGAGAGAAGGGTTAAAAGGAAACACGAACCGATTCCTCGGTAGCGTGGTGGGTTCGCTTTCTCGTCTAACTGCAGCTGGGTCTTCACATACTCTGTCGGGAAAGTGATGCAGATTTCAATTCCTCCTGCGAGTCCACCTATGAAAACAGAGAGGCCCATATTTACACACACCACTAATAAATTAAAAAAAAAAAAAAAAAATGTTCTCTGGAAACAATCCCAATAAGTAAAGAATGAAACAATTAGATAACTGTTGAGAGAAAATTTAAAAAAAAAAAAAAAAAAGACCAAACCCTTTCTATTATTCAGTAGTGCTTCAGATTTGCCATACTATTCATAAAAATTTGGGTTTTGATGAGCGTCTAACTACAAATGATGTTCAGAAGCAAAAACGAGCACAGATTCGAGCGCACAAAATATCATGTCTCCAATTCATGCAACTTATTTCGTACGACATCAAAACAAAATCAGCTTCAGTTGCACCGACACACACATCTCCCTCTCACTAGTCTCATTTACGTCACATACAGTACCAGTCAAAAGTTTGTACACCCCTACTCGTTCATAAGTTTTTCTGTATTTTGATATTTCTATTTTCTACATTGTCGAACAATATTGAAAACATCAAAACTATGAAATAACGTATGGAATTATGTGGTAAACAAAAAAAAAAAAAGTGTTTAAAAAAAACCTAAACATTTCATATTTTACATTCTTCGAAAATATCCAGCGTTTACCTTGATAATGCTTTGTACCGGTACACTATTGGCATCATCTTAACCAGCTTCATGAGGTCGTCACCTGGAATGCTTTTCAATTAATAGGTGTGCCTCGTCAAAAGGTAATTAGTGGACGAGTTTATTGCCTTCTTAATGCGTTTGAGATCAAACAGGAAATAGTAAATAATAAACATACAGTAAATAGCTCTATTCCACGACTGTAGTAAGACGAACCGCTGAACAAGTAAAGAGAAACGACGACATCCGTCATTACCATCCATCAAGACACGAAGTGTCTTTTACTTAATAAAAATAAAGAAAAAAAACCACTGAATTCGAAAGGGTGTTCAAACTTTTGGCTGGTACTCTCATATCTCATCTCATTATCTGTAGCCGCTTATCCTGTTCTACAGGATCGCAGGCAAGCTGGAGCCTATCCCAGCTGACTACGGGCAAAAGGTGGGGTACACCCTGGACAAGTCGCCGGGTCATCACAGGGCTGACACATAGACACAGACAACCATTCACACTCACACCTACGGTCAATTTAGAGTCACCAGTTAACCTAACCTGCATGTCTTTGGACTGTGGGGGAAACCGGAGCACCCGGAGGAAACCCACGCGGACACGGGGAGAACATGCAAACTCCACACAGAAAGGCCCTCGCCAGCCACGGGGCTTGAACCCAGACTTTCTTCTTGCTGTGAGGCGGCAGCGCTAACCACTACACCACCGTGCCGCCCATATTTTTTTATATATATATATATATATATATATATATATATATATATATATATATATATATATATATATACACACACACACACACGTGCATCTCAAAAAATTAGAATATTGTGAAAAAGTTCAATATTTTCCCATCAGTTATTTAAGAAAGTGAAAATGTTATATTATAGACTCATTACACATAAACTAAAATGTTTCAAGCATTTTTCTATTTTAATCAGTATGGCATACAGTACAAAAACATTCTAAAAAAAAATCTCAAAATATTAGAATATTTCATTTCGAGTTTGAGTAAAACAGTATGAACACAGTGTATCTCTCGGTCTAGTTCAGTACACACAACCACAATCATGGGGAAGACTGCTGACTTGACTGTTGTCCAGAAGATGATCACTGATGCCCTCCACAAGGAGGGTAAGCCACAAAAGGTCATTGCTGAAAAGGGTGGCTGGAAAAGGTGCACCAGCAACAGGGATGGCTGCAGTCTTGAGAGGATTGTCAAGAAAAGTTGATTCAAGAACTTGGGAGAGCTTCACAAGGAGGGGACTGAGGCTGGTGTCAGTGTATCAAGACCCATCACGAACAGACATCTTCAAGAAAGGGGATACAACTTTTCGCATTCCTAATATCAAGCTACTCCTGAGCCAGAGACAATGTCAGAAGTGTCTTATCTGGGCTAAGGAGAGAAAGTCATATAAAGACTGTTGCTCAGTGGTCCAAAGTCCTCTTTTCAGATGAAAGTACATTTTGCATTTAATTTGGAAATCACGGTTCTAGAGTCTGGAGGAAGAGTGGAGAGGCACAGAATCCAAGGTGTTTGAAGCCCAGTGTGAAGTTTCCACAGTGTGTGATGATTTGGGGTGCCATGTCATCTGCTGGTGTTGGGCCACTGTATTTTATCAAGTCCAAAGTCAACACAGCCATCTACCAGGAGATTTTAGAGCGCTTCATGCTTCCATCTGCTGACGAGCTTTTTGGAGATGCTGATTTCCTTTTCCAGCAGGACTTGGCACCTACCCACAGTGCCAAAACTACTACCAAATGGTTTGCTGACCATGATATTACTGTGTTTGATTGGCCAGCCAACTTGCCTGACCTGAACCCCATAGAGAATCTATGGGGTATTGTCAAGAGGAAGATGAGAAACACCCGACCCAAAAGTACAGATGCGCTGAAGGCCACCATCAAAGCAACCTGGGCTTCAATACCACCTCAGCAGTGCCACAGACTGATCACCTCCATGCCACACCGCATTGATACTGTAATTCATGGTAAAGGAGCCCCAACCAAGTATTGAGTGTATAAATGAATATACTTTTCAGAAGTTGGACATTTCTGCATTGTAAATCCTTTTTCTGATTGATCTTAGGGAATATTCTAGTACTTTGAGATACTGGATTTCTGATTTTCATGAGCTATAAGCCATAATCATCAAAATTAAAACAAAAAAGGCTTTAAATATTTCACTTTACATGTAATGAATATAGAATATGAAAGTTTACCTTTTTGAATTAAATTATGAAAAAAGGAACTTTTTCACGGTATTCTAATTTTTTGAGATGCACTAGTATATAAGGAACAAATACATTTCAGTGGTGAAGTTGAGACAGAAGTGCTTTTATCCAACATTGCTGCCAAAAAGGTCATGAAAGTGCGCTTTTTTTTTTGCATGAAACTGTTTATGATGACAATCAGGTAGAAAACGTAACCCTTTTCCAGCCTTACCTACAAGTAGTTATGTGAAATCTATTTATATCCAGGTGTTTATTCATTTTGGAATAAGTCAGATTTAATTCAGGTAAGGTTTAATTACAGCATTAATTAGGCTATAAATATAGCAAAGTGGAGCCAAGCTTCCATCCTGATGATCCAAATAAACAAATCCTCATTTCATGTCACCAAGATACTGAAAGAAATAACTCAAATGTGATAAATCAGATGACCCGTATGACAGTACTGCTCTGAAATGATGTAATAAGCTACGTAAATGAGGTGAAGTGATCTCAGAGTGTTTGTACAGCCCGCTGCTTAAGACCTGTAGTGCGTTTGGAATGCAAATCTCATGATTTGCAAGGAATAACGAGACCCACTGATCATTCAAATTTGCGTTTACAAAACGCATTCGGATATTAAACCGCACCGCTGCAGGATTTGTGCAGCTGTGACTATTAACATTGGTAATAATTATACTGGCTAACTTGATATCGCTATAATACTTGGTGGCACTAATCTCATCTCATTATCTCTAGCTGCTTTATCCTGTTCTACAGGGTTGCAGGCAAGCTGGAGCCTATCCCAGCTGACTACGGGCGAAAGGCAGGGTACACCCTGGACAAGTCGCCAGGTCATCACAGGGCTGACACATAGACACAGACAACCATTCACACTCACATTCACACCTACGGTCAATTTAGAGTCACCAGTTAACCTAACCTGCATGTCTTTGGACTGTGGGGGAAACCGGAGCACCCAGAGGAAACCCACGCGGACACGGGGAGAACATGCAAACTCCGCACAGAAAGGCCCTCACCGGCCACGAACCCAGACCTTCTTGCTGTGAGGCGACAGCGCTAACCACTACACCACCATGGTGGCACTAATATTTATTTTAATTATTTAATTCAAACCTCCCCCATGGTGTTTAAATTTACATGAACTTTGTCAAGATGCGAGTTTGATCGTAAAGATGTGCCAAAGATGAGAGTGATGCAGAAGAAAACGGTCAGGGGATTTCACCTTTGCTAGTTTAATGATTAGTTTTTGACTGTACGACACTTGAATTAGGGTCACTGATTTAAAGACTGGGCGTCACGGTGGTGTCATGGTTAGCACTGTCATGTCACAGCAAGAAGGTTCTGGGTTCGAGCCCAGTGGCCGACAGGGTGTAGAGTTTGCATGTTGTCTGCGTGGGTTTCCTCCACAGTCCAAAGACATGCAGGTTAGGCTAATCGGTGTGAATGTGAGTGGTTGTGCGTCAGCCCTGCGATGATCTGGCGACTTGTCCAGGGTGTACCCCGCCTCTCGCCCATAATCAGCTGGGATAGGCTCCAGCTTGCCCACAACCCTGCACAGGATAAGCGGCTACGGATAATGGATGGATGGATTTAAAGACTTCTTAAAAAACATCTGCACTTGATGAGAAAACACACACTAAGCAAGGACATGAGAACTTTTTACGATTTATATAAAAATAGCAATGAATAGAAATGGTACAACAGTGAATTGGATGATATTATGAAATAACCTTGAAAAAAATATCATGGCGAAATCTTAATCATGGCTTGTTTTTAGCTAAAATGTTTCCAGAGATGCAATCCACTAAGATGGAGCCTCCTTAAAAATTCCAGTTCGGGGCATCTGCTGTTGATGAGCAAACAGCAAAGGGACTGAGATTCTCGTGTGATTGGCTCGGAGCGATTCTCCCCATAGGAAACACCCACTGGCCTCTTGTCAGGTTTGAAGGGGTGTGTCGCCAAGCCGCAAGTCCTGCTGTTTAACAGTGTAGGAGGAAAACAACCAAGACGGTTCCGCCACAGTCACAGCACATGCTCTTTACTCTCTTTGCATGCCTGTTACATTACAGCAATGGATAATGACACATCACAGTCCTAGACTGCTTATTAGGTACCAAAAAGGCACACCCATGCATGTTATTTATTCAGTCCCAAAGACAGAAGGATTTGGATCAATGTACATTAACATCACGTTTAAATTAAACCTGTCTCGTTGTTTGTCCTGAACACATTAACATTTGGATGCAACATTAAGGATATTTCAACAGACTTCAATTTCAAATGAGGAATCTGTGCTTTTAAAATGTGAATAATAAACTGAGAGGAAAAATTATTATCCATTTGGTAAAAAGAAGTATAGACCACGGCCCAAAGCCACAATATTTTTAACTATATAATGTACATCAGAATAGTTAGCTTAACTGCCGAGTCTCCATGAGATGTGGGACTGGAGTACCCTGTTACTGTAGTTTTTCACCTAACAAGCCAAGTTCGATTTCGATTTACGACAATCCAAAATAAAAACTCCTTTCTACTCATGACATTTATACAATATACAGTTTATTATATTAGATTTTAGCATAAAAACGCAGGTGATTATAGAAAATCACGTGTGCCGATGAACAAGAAATAGTCCGGATTTCTTGACCAACCACCTCAAGTGATTCAGCAAGATGACAGCAAATGCCAAGCGCTTCGTCACCGTAAGTGAGGAAGAATTACAAATTATGAAAGAAAATGCTGTTCCTAAAAGCACTGAAGATGCCACGAAGTTTGGTCTAAAACTACTCAAAGGTCAGGTAGAATTGGGATTTATTTTATCCATTTCAAACCAAAGTATTTTACGCGAGTCGGCATAGATAAGTGACAAGTCTGCATGCATTACATTTGTACGCTGCTTTTGAAGTTTAAAACCAATGATTTTTAATACTTAAAAAAAAAAAAAAAAAAAAATCACCTGTGTATTTATACTAGAATAATTATCCACCTCAGGCTCAGTAAATACCAGTGAATAATAACCTCAACTTCGTTGCGGCTATTATTCACCAATCTTCACTTTGCCTTCCTTCGGTGGATGACTGATTGTATAAATGGATGTATAAATAATCAGAGACAGAAAAAAGTACCCAACTTCATTACTTAAGTCAAAGTACAGATCCCACTGGTCAAATGTTACTCCGATACAAGTGAAAGTTGTGGAGTCAAATTTTTACTTAAGTACTTGCTTTTAAAAATACTTAAGTATTAAAAGTACATTTTCTGTCAACACATCGTTGTATTATTGCCACAACGCTTACAAAACCTAACGCCGTTACCAAAGACAGAAATGTGAATTCACAAAATGAACACGTGCTGTGCCATCATGGTGGTTTAACATTTAGCTAGCTAGTCAATGAAACTCCACCTGACATGCTAGCAAACCCTCTTCAAACTCGAAATCATATTGGGTAGCTAACGCTACTAGAAAAGAAACATTTCTACACTTTATTTGGCAAAATTATGCTAAAACATATTTCTGAAAGGACTTCAGATAAGTTCACGTTATTCATGTTAGCGTAACTCCATTTTTACATGCTAACTAAGAGTGTCCAAGTTAACGTTAGCTGTGGACAAGGTGATGGCAACTTGGCAGGCAAATCCATAAAAAGTCATTTGACTAACCAGACTGCATAGCTATTGCAACGTTATCGCTAGCTCGAAAACCACAGACAACTTCGTTGCAAGCTATCTCTTAGAATAAAACGTTTATATACCTCAACGTACTTCCGCAGGTTGGATGGTGAGTTTTTGTAGGCCGTGATCTGGTTCGTTTTCAGCAAACAAAGCAAACATTTGAAACGAAATGAATCTTTAATCCTTTCAGAAAACTGAAACATGGGTTCTCGGTATAGCCATGGGTGCGTGCATTCTCCAGAAGAACCGCCTCCTTCCATTATGCCATCAACTGATCATGTTAAATAATGCTGCTGAGAAATCATTGAACTTGATTTTATTCAGTCTATGGACGTGACGTGACCCTAGCGATTACTGATAGGCTGTCTCAGTGTCACCTGTGAAAAACCCAAATCACGTTTTATCAAAGAAAAGAAAAAAAAAAAAAACACCCACTTTCAAAGCTGCTTCAGAATAACAAGGACGTTGATAGAAATGTACTGGAGTGAAAAGTACGATATTTGTCTTTCAAATGTAGTGAAGTTAAAGTCATAAGTTGCCAAAAAAAAACTAAAGTAAAAAGTACAGATACTCAAAAAGGTGTACTTAAGTACAGTACTCAAGTAAATGTACTTCGTTACTGTCCACCTCTGGAAATAAATAAAAAAAAAAAAAGTGTGTGCGTTTTAGCCTTCAAGGAGTTCATCTAAAATGCTAACAAATCTAAATTAAGAGACGTAACAGAAAGAATGAGCGCCAACTCAGAGGGTGGCGTAATACACTTGACTGGTCACGATTGGCTAGTTTCACTGCAATTGTTCTCTTGGACCCTTGACCATGGATGGCTGTGGCATCACCAGGATTCGACCGCACGATCTCCGGATGAGAAGGCGAACACTTTTGTTGCGCCACTCAGCAGTCCCCTGTGGTTTTACTTTGCCCACCTCTAGCCAGCAGTGCCCTTAAATCCATGCCGGGTTTTACCCCCATGTACAGTAAATATAAGGAATCGGTGAGAACTCCGTGATAAGATGTTGGAGTACTGATTGGAAGGTTGTCAGTTCAAATCCTAGCACTGCAAAGCTACCGCTGCTGGGACCCTTAACTTTACAGATATAGAACTGACACAAACATGTCACTCTGGATACCAGCGTCTGCCAAATGCCGTCAACGTAAAAGTAAGAATCATCCTGTTTCAGTGATCGCCAACTAACTGCAGCTGGACAAGAGTGAAGCCCAGGGTGGTTTATTCCAGGTTTATCCTGTTATATGTTCAAAAATGCTTTCTACACACCACTACGAGCTGTACAAGTGCTACAGTTTTATTGAATATTTTTGAGATTTGAGTTCATTTCCTCCCAACCACCCTCACTAAGAAGAGGTTTTCACCTCACGTCACCCTTCCTGGATGTTTTTTTTTTTGCCAATCGCTCCCTATAAACTCTACAGTCTAATTATACTGTTTCTACCCATGATTTTCCATTCGGAAGGTTGTATAAACCCAGCTTCCTTTTTAAGGTGTCTATTACATGCAGCACTCTGCATATCCTTCTCAGAAAAGGCACTCTTATAATTCCTTTTCTTTTGAACAGGACGTTCAGACAAACAGATCAAACTGAACTCACTCAAACGTCATAAAACAGGCATTCGTTATCATTTACAGGACCAGTTTGGACACATCTTCGAATTCAATGTTTTTCCGTTTTGGTGTTAATTAAAAAAAAAAAAAAAAGTCACTTCATGCCTTAAAGTAAAGTAATGATGGATGTTGTTTCTCTCTTTACTTAGTTGAGCGGTTCTTGACATAATATGGATTACTCGAGTTGTGGAATAGGGCTATTTACTGTATTTTCATTATTTACTATTTGATCTCAAACGTGGTGGCATGGTGGTGTCGTGATTAGCACTGTCGCGTCACAGCAAGAAGGTCCTGAGTTCGAGCCTAGCAGCTGACGAGGGCCTTTTTGTATGGAGTTTGCATGTTGTCTGCGTGGGTTTCCTCCGGGTGCTCCAGTTTCCCCCACAGTCCAAAGACATGCAGGTTAGGCTAACTGGTGGCTCTAAATTGACCGTAGGTGTGAACGGTTGTTTGTGTCTATGTGTCGGCCCTGCGATAACTTGGCGACTTGTCCAGGGTGTACCCCGCCTTTCGCCCGCAGTCAGCTGGGATAGGCTCCAGCCTGCCCGCAACCCTGTAGAACAGGGTAAAGCGGCTACAGATAATGGATGGATGGATCTCAAACGCATTAAGAAGGCAAGAAACTCGTCCACTAATTAACTTTTGACGAGACACACCTATTAATTGAAAAGCATTCCAGGTGACTACCTCATGAAACTGGTTAAGATAATGCCAATAGCGTGCAAAGCGTCAAAGTAAACGCTGGCTACTTTGAAGAATCTAAAATATGAAACTAACACTTTTTTTTTGACCACGTTATTTCATAGTTTTGATGTCTTCGGTATTGTTCTACGTTGTAGAAAATAGTCAAAATACAAGTAGTGGGTGGGGCGGCACGGTGGTGTAGTGGTTAGCGCTGTCGCCTCACAGCAAGAAGGTCCTGGGTTCGAGCCCAGTGGCCGGCGAGGGCCTTTCTGTGCGGAGTTTGCATGTTCTCCCCGTGGGTTTCCTCCGGGTGCTCCGGTTTCCCCCACAGTCCAAAGACATGCAGGTTAGGTTAACCGGTGACTCTAAATTGACCGTAGGTGTGAATGTGAATGGTTGTCTGTGTCTATGTGTCAACCCTGTGATGACCTGGCGACTTGTCCAGGGTGTACCCCGCCTTTCGCCCGTAGTCAGCTGGGATAGGCTCCAGCTTGCCTGCGACCCTGTAGAAGGATAAAGCGGCTAGAGATAATGAGATGAGATGAGACAAGTAGTAGGTGTGTCCAAATTTTTGACTGGTACTGTATGAGTCTTGATATAAAAACTCAGTAGTGACATGTGCCTCGGAAATATGTCTTGCGTGTCCTGAAACTGTCTCACGCTCCCTCACAAATTTCCTAATTTGTGCAACGTTCAAGGCCACGTAAACATACCATGTATTGAACCTGAGAAAGCCAAAACAGTTCTCCAGGAACCAGCATACCGGTTTAACAGGAATTTATTAAAATTAAAAACAGACCAAAAGAGATTATGTTTTTCAACTTGTTTTGCAGGTTTATTTAGTATGGGAATGGGGTGGTGAAGGAGCGTTCATGCTCATGCTCATTCCATCTTATCAACATCATCTTCTGGTTGTTTTTTGAAAACATTTCACTCAAATGATAGTGTTCACTGGAGTGAGTCGAGTTCAATCCCAGGAGGAGTATGACTTTAAATCAGCTCCTGGGTTGAACGAAAGGCTCATCACTCTTCTCGCTCGTTCGGTCTCTATAACTGTGCTGACTACAGGACTATCAGTGTGAGTGTAAAGGTTAAACTCCCAGCACGCATCAAACTAAGGGACTGGCAAACTATAAAAGTCACATAAACTCCAACTTTAGGCAGGACGATGTACGATCACACAATGAACACATTCCAGTATCATTTATCAATATTATACTGTTGTTTTGCTCCGACTGTGTGTGCAGTTGCCAAGCCAGAAAAGAGTGATGTGTCTTTGGAAATGCTGAGTCACTGGTTCAAATCACTGAAGCACAAATGCTGAATGTTCACATGCCCACATCGATTACCATCAGGATTAAATACAGCTGAAAAATGTTTCTATTTCCAGGATGAATTCGTATGCCTTAATTTGCATACCACAATGCTTCCTCTTCGCCTTAGAGCTAAAAAACTGACATGTATTTAACTTGAAGTTGCGCTAAACCGACTGATTAAGCAAATTAGTATGCAAAAACAAAGCAAAGAAATCATACCTCGAGAAAAGCTAATGTCAGTCACGGAGTTAAAGCACTGAAACTAATTATTATTCACATTCACATGAACATAATTTTATTAAAATAGGAAGGTGATGCGGCGGCACAGTGGTGTAGTGGTTAGCGCTGTCGCCTCACAGCAAGAAGGTCCGGGTTCGAGCCCCGTGGCCGACGAGGGCCTTTCTGTGCGGAGTTTGCGTGTTCTCCCCGTGGGTTTCCTCCAGGTGCTCCGGTTTCCCCCACAGTCCAAAGACATGCAGGTTAGGTTAACTGGTGACTCTAAATTGACCGTAGGTGTGAATGTGAGTGTGAATGGTTGTCTGTGTCGGCCCTGTGATGACCTGGCGACTTGTCCAGGGTGTACCCCGCCTTTCGCCTGTACCGTAGTCAGCTGGGATAGGCTCCAGCTTGCCTGCGACCCTGTAGAACAGGATAAAGCGGCTACAGATAATGAGATGAGATGAGGAAGGTGATGCATTGCATTCCGGTGCACGCACTTCATCCAATTAGCGAAGCCAGGTTTCCATGATCGTATAAAATTCAATCTTTTAAATGGACTACAGACGAAGAAAAGGTCAAACAAACCAGAGTCAACTTATAAAACTAATCACGTAGCGCTCACTCTGTGCTTTTGACAAAGAACTGAAGGACAACTAGAGCTCCAAGAACGGGTCTTTATCTTAAAATAAGCGACAGATCCTGGAATAACATTAAGACGATTTAAAATACACTCCCAATCTGATTTACATTTCACGTCTTGCATCTTTGAGAGCAAACTGAACTGAGAATGGTGGTACATGTTCATAGTTATAAGATTAAAATGATATAATAGTATAGTATCGATGATAATACCACAGAAAATATTATCTTCGTTGCTAAGACTGTCCTGTCTCTTATTCACAATGTGCTCAAGCTGAACATCCTTTCAACAGACATACTGCGTCTTTACTCTTCTAATCCTGGACACTGTAATGATTTATAATCTCATTATCCGCCGTCACCCAGAAGAGGATGGATTCCGTTTCGAATCGGGTTCATCCAAAGGTTTTTCCTCCTCATCTCGACAGTCGCCTCTGGCTTGTTCATTAAGGATCTATCTGCATCTCGGTTTCCGTACAGCCGGTTTGTGATGATGATGATGATGATGTCTTTCGTTAAACTCGCGACACAAAAGAATTATGATTGTGGTTTGCAAATATCCGAGCTGTTTTTTCTAAGGAACTGTTTATCTGCTTAGGAAAGAAATCCTGTCCAGTTGTAGGTCATGTCATACACCATGCTATATGATCTCCTGTAAGGTTATTACTGTCATACTGGAAGATTTTCCATCCTGTTCTACACCGAGTGAAGATGTAGGTGACAGGTAGAAGAAAGTTATCTATCCATCCATCCATTATCTGTAGCTGCTTTATCCTGTTCTACAGGGTCGCAGGCAAGCTGGAGCCTATCACAGCCGACTATGGGCGAGACGCGGGGTACACCCTGGACAACACAACCACTCACAACCATTCACACTCACATTCACACCTACGGTCAATTTAGAGCCACCAGTTAGCCTAACCTGCATGCCTTTGGACTGTGGAGGAAACTGGAGCACCCCAAGGAAACCCACGCAGACATGAGGAGAACATGCAAACTCCACACAGAAAGGCCCTCACTGGACACTGGGCTCGAACCCAGACCTTCTTGATGCGAGGCGACAGTGCTAACCACTACACCACCGTGCCGCCCCCAAAGACATGCAGGTTAGGCAAATTGGTGGCTCTAAATTGACCATAGGTGTGAATGTGAGTGTGAATAGTTGTGTGTCAGCCCTGCAATGATTTGGTGACTTATTTGGTGTACCCCACCTCTCACCCATAGTCAGCTGGGATAGGCTCCAGCTTGCCTGCAACCCTGCACAGGATAAGTGGTTACAGATAATGGATATCTAATATTTCTTCCATCCATCCATCATCCGGAGCCACTTATCCTGTGCAAGGTCGCAAGCAAGCTGGAACCTATCCCAGCTGACTATGAGCAAGAGGCGGGGTACACCCTGGACAAGTCGCCAGATCATCACAGGGCTGAACAACCATTCTCACACACATTCACACCTACGGTCAATTTAGAGCCACCGATTAGCCTAACCTGCATGTCTTTGAACTGTGGGGGAAACTGGAGCACCCGGAGGAAACCCACCCAGACATGAGGAGAACACGCAAACTCCACATAGAAAGGCCCTCACCGGCCCCAGGGCTCGAACCCAGGACCTTCTTGCTGTGAGGCGACAGTACTAACCACTACATCACCGTGCCGCCCCCAAACACATGCAGGTTAGGCTAATTGGTGGCTCTAAATTGCCCGTAGGTGTGAATATGAATGGTTAGGTGTCAGCCTGGCAATGATTTGGCAACTAGTCCAGGGTGTACCCCGCCTCTCACCCATAGCCAGCTTGCCTGCACAGGATAAGTGGTTACAGATAATGGATATCTATATATCTCTTCCATCCATCCATTATCCATAGCCGCCTTATCCTGTGCAAGGCCAGAGGCAAGCTGGAACCTATCCCAGCTGACTATGAGCAAGAGGCAGGGTACACCCTGGACAAGTCGCCAAATTATCACAGGGCTGAACATCCATTCACACTCACGGCCAAATCAGAGCCACTGATTAGCCTAACCTGCATGTCTTTGGACTGTCGAGGAAACCCACGCAGACATGGGCAGAACATGCAAACTCCACACAGAAAGGCCCTCGCTGGCTGCTGGGCTTAAACCCAGGACCTTCTTGCTGTTAGGCGACACCACCATGCCACCCCTAAAGGTATCTAATTTTAAACTAGAAAAGCACTCGGAGAGTGCAGACCTCCACCAAGAATCCTTTAAAAAAAATCCGGGATCCAGAAGGTGATCCGGATCACCGCCAAAATTTAATAGACTGTTACTTGTACCCAGTCACACCGCTGGAAAAAATTTCAGAGAAAATCTGTTCATAATTTTTTCCGTAATGTTGCTAACAGACAAACAAACAAACGCTACCGAAAACATAACCTCCTTGGTGGAGGTAATAAAGGGACCAAAATCAGGGGCGGCACAGTGGTGTAGTGGTTAGCACCGTCGCCTCACAGCAAGAAGGTCCGGGTTCGAGCCCCGTGGCCGATAAGGGCCTTTCTGTGCGGAGTTTGCATGTTCTCCCCGTGGGTTTCCTCCGGGTGCTCCGGTTTCCCCCACAGTCCAAAGACATGCAGGTTAGGCTAACTGGTGGCTCTAAATTGACCGTAGGTGTGAATGTGAATGGTTGTGTGTCTATGTGTCAGCCCCGTGACTTGTCCAGGGTGTACCCCGCCTTTCGCCCGTAGTCAGCTGGGATAGGCTCCAGCTTGCCTGCGACCCTGTAGAACAGGATAAAGCGGCTAGAGAGAATGAGATGAGGACCAAAATCAGATGCAGTGAAATGCATGGCATATATGTCGTGCTGCATAAACAGATTTGTCTGCAAGCAATACAGGCAGAGCACACTTGTAAGGGTTAACAGCTTCAGATTTAAGAAAGAAAACTCATCAAGCATTTCTCTCCACACAGTGTTGAACATGTCCATGCCAGATCACAGGGAGATACTTGCCTGCAGTGTACTGGGGTGGACAGAACACAGTCCTGTTGAAAGCACCACTTGGGTTACTCTTACAGCTGTGAGACAGTGCAACGCGTGTGCATCTGATTCAGTCCCGCTTCAGACTCTACCAGGCGTGCTGGAAAGGATTCAGCCACTAAACTATTAGCTGAGAGAATGATCTTACCGGCTAAAATGGCTTTCCCCGGGTGAGTGAGTTTTGCTTTTCCAGCGGTTGCAGCTGCAGATAAACAGTGGGGTCTGTGGAAAGGGTTCACGAACTTCCGCTCTCCTGCCATGGTTTACTCGGTCACAATGAACACCTACAGCTTCTCGCTAACTGAACTTCGACTTGTATTCAGCACTGATCCCTGAGCGTTCTCTCCGGAGCTGCGGAACGCTGCGGTCTGACAGCCAGGAGTTCCTGCTTCCTGCCAGCGCTGGGCCGGACATCAGCCGAGTGGGCGGGGCTTCTGCTTTCACTGACACGCAGCGCTGGATTTTTCAACAAACAAGCGTTTAAGGTGGAACGGCGGAGTTCTCACTGTGTGCTTTGCTTATTAGGAAGAGAAATGCCGTGTATAAGCAATAAATAAGGAAATAAAGATCTTAAAAATGTCGACAGTGCCCTAATTTCTGTCTGCTTTTACTGAAAAAAAATATATACATACACTACCGTTCAAAAGTTTGGGGTCACTTTGAAATGTCCTTATTTTTGAAAGAAAAGCACTGTTCTTTTCACTTTAAACTAATCAGATACATTGCTAATGTGGTAAATGACTATTCTAGCTGGTTTTGTATAGAGGCCCATTTCCAGCAACTCTCACTCCAGTGTTCTAATGGTACAATGTGTTTGCTCATTGCCTCAGAAGGCTAATGGATGATTAGAAAACCCTTGTACAATCATGTTAGCACAGCTGAAAACAGTTGAGCTCTTTAGAGAAGCTATAAAACTGACCTTCCTTTGAGCAGATTGAGTTTCTGGAGCATCACATTTGTGGGTCGATTAAATGCTCAAAATGGCCAGAAAAATGTCTTGACTATATTTTCTATTCGTTTTACAGCTTATGGTGGTAAATAAAAGTGTGACTTTTCATGGAAAACACAAAATTGTCTGGGTGACCCCAAACTTTTGAACAGTAGTGTATATATGGTGGTGTACTGGTTAGCACTGTCACCTCACAGCGAGAAGGTTCTGCGTTCAAGGCCGGCGAAGGCCTTTCTGGCCCATGTCTGTGTGGGTTTCCACCACAGTCCAAAGACATGCAGGTTAGGCTAATTGGTGGCTCTAAATTGACCGTAGGTGTGAATGTGAATAGTTGTTTGTCTCTGTGTCAGGCCTGCGATGACCTGGCGACTTGTCCAGGGTGTGCTCCGCCTCTCCAGCTTGCCTGCGACCCTGTAGAACAGGATTAGCAGCTACAGCAAGAAGGTTCTGGGTTCGAGGCCGGCGAAGGCCTTTCTGTATGGAGTTTGCATGTTCTCCCCATGTCTGTGTGGGTTTCCTCCGAGTGCTCCGGTTTCCCCCACAGTCCAAAGACATGCATCCATCCATCCATCCATCCATTATCTGTAGCCGCTTCTCCTGTGCAGCCTATCCCAGCTGATTATGGCCGAAAGGTGGGGTACACCCCGGACACGCCAGGTTATCGCAGGGCTAACACAGAGACAAACAACCATTCACATTCACACACATTGACTACGGTCAATTTAGAGCCACCAGTTAGCCTAACTGCATGTATTTGAACTGTGGAGGAAACCCACACAGACACAGGGAGAACATGCAAACTCCACACAGAAAGGCCCTTGCCAGCTGCTGGGCTCGAACCCAGGACCTTCTTGCTGTGAGGTGACAGGTCTAACCATACACCACCGTGCCGGCCCCTATATATTTCTTATAGATGTTTATTAAATACATACATACATTCACATGAATGTGTGGCTGTATGAATTGTGTTTATTATTTATTATATTTATATAAAGTATATATATACACACACAATACAATAATCACAATAATATGGATCATACATACATAATAATCCATAATGACAAACAATCTTTATACAGTGCCAGAAGACCACACTGGGTTCTACTTCTGTCAGCCAAGAACAGGAATCTGAAGTTTCACGAGGCACAAGATCACAGAAACTGAACACTGGGAAGAATCGTCTAGCTCTTTTCCATTCTTGAATCATTTTGTTTTGGTGAGCTTGTGCCTACTTTAGAATCAGAATCATCCATCCATCCATTATCTGTAACCGTTTATCCTGTGCAGGGTCACAGCTGATTATGGGCGAGAGGTGGGGTACACCCTGGACAAGTCGCCAGGCGGTCATCACAGAGCTGACACACAGAGACACACATCCTTTCACATTCACACCTACGGTCAATTTAGAGCCTGAATCAGAATCAAGTTCAGGTACGTTCTGTTCTGACAGGAGTGAAACCTTTTGCTGTTGTAGCCCATATGCTTCAAGGTTCATTCAGTTATGTGTTCTGAGATTCTTTTCTGTTTCGTTTCCTGCGAGCTCAAACCAGTCATCATCAAGGTGTTTCTGCCTGCACAACAGGCCAGCAACAGTCCAACAGCCACTCACTGGATGTTTTTTTTTTTTTACCCCCTTTAAAATTCTTTGCAAACTTTACAAATTGTGGTGCTTAAAAATCCCAGGAAAACAGCAGGAGATACAGTACCATACAAAAGTCTTAGGCATGTGCAAAGAAATGCTTTGAAGCAAAGATGACTTCAAAATGAAACGTTTTTACATAATTAAAGGGGAGTAAACAGTAATATATTTGGCCAATAATAAGTCAACATGGTGTTAGACTTTTGGACCCTGATCTGTGTGTGTGTGTGTGTGTGTGTGTGTGTGTGTGTGTGTGTGTGTACAGTACTCACCATGCACTTTATTTGGAACGCCAATAAAGCAATACAAAAATCATGCAGATACAGGACAAGAGCTTCATGTTCACGTCAAACATCAGAATAAAGAAAAAGTGTGATCTCTGGGTTTTGTTTGTTTGTTTTTCAGTTTTCAATTGTCCAATTTTGGTGAGCCTGTGCCCACTGCAGCCTCAGATTCCTGTTCTTGGCTGACAGAAGTGGAGCCCAACATGGTCTTCTGCTGTTGTAGCTCATCCACCTCAATGTTTTTATGTGTCGTGGATTCTGAGACGCTTTTCTGCTCACCACAGTTATACAGAGTGGTTATCTGAGTTACTGTAGCTTTTCTGTCAGTGAAAAACAGTCTGTTCATTTTTCATTGACCTCTCTTATCAGTAAGGTGTTTCCATCTGCAGAACTGCTGCTCAGTGGATGCTTTTTTTCTTCTTTATTGCACCATTCTGAGTAAACTCTAGAGACTCTCATGTGTGAAAATCCAGGCGATCAGCAGTAATAGAAGTACTTACACTAGGCTTTCTGGCACCAACAATCATACCTCAGTGAAAATCACTGAGAGAGATCATATTTTTTTCCCTCATTCTGATGGCTGGTGTGAACGTTACATGAAGCTGCTGCTGCCTGTACCTTTATGATTTAATTATTAGATAATATGAGAATTGTATATATATATATATATATATATATCATCTCATCTCATTATCTCTAGCCGCTTTATCCTGTTCTACAGGGTCGCAGGCAAGCTGGAGCCTATCCCAGCTGACTACGGGCGAAAGGCGGGGTACACCCTGGACAAGTCGCCAGGTCATCACAGGGCTGACACATAGACACAGACAACCATTCACACTCACGCCTACGGTCAATTTAGAGTCACCAGTTAACCTAACCTGCATGTCTTAGGACTGTGGGGGAAACCGGAGCACCCGGAGGAAACCCACGCGGACAACATGCAAACTCCACACAGAAGGGCCCTCGCCGGCCCCGGGGCTCGAACCCAGGACCTTCTTGCTGTGAGGCGACAGCGCTAACCACTACACCACCGTGCCGCCCATATATATATATATATATATATATATATATATATATATATATATACAATGGTGCTTGAAAGTTTGTGAACCCTTTAGAATTTTCTATATTTCTGTATAAATATGACCTAAAACATCATCAGATTTCACACACGTCCTAAAAGTAGATAAAGAAAACCCAGTTAAACAAATGAGACAAAAATATTATACTTGGTCATTTATTTATTGAGGAAAATTATCCAATATTGCATATCTGTGAGTGGCAAAAGTATGTGAACCTCTAGGATTAGCAGTTCATTTGAAAGTGAAATTAGAGTCAGTTGTTTTCAATCAATGGGATGACAATCAGGTGTGAGTGGGCACCCTGTTTTATTTAAAGAACAGGATCTATCAAAGTCTGATCTTCACAACACGTTTGTGGAAGTGTATCATGGCACGAACAAAAGAGATTTCTGAGGACCTCAGAAAAAGCGTTGTTGATGCTCATCAGGCTGGAAAAGGTTACAAAACCATCTCTAAAGAGTTTGGACTCCACCAATCCACAGTCAGACAGATTGTGTACAAATGAAGGAAATTCAAGACCATTGTTACCCTCCCTAGGAGTGGTCGACCAACAAAGGTCACTCCAAGAGCAAAGCATGTAATAGTCAGCGAGGTCACAAAGGACCCCAGGGTAACTTCTAAGCAACTGAAGGCCTCTCTCACATTGGCTAATGTTCATGTTCATGAATCCACCATCAGGAGAACACTGAACAACAATGGTGTGCATGGCAGGGTTGCAAGGAGAAAGCCACTGCTCTCCAAAAAGAACATTGCTGCTTGTCAGGAGTTTGCTAAAGACCACACAGACAAGCCAGGCTATTGGAAAAATGTTTTGTGGACAGATGAGACCAAAATAGAACTTTTTGGTTTAAATGAGAAGCGTTATGTTTGGAGAAAGGAAAACACTGCATTCCAGCATAAGAACCTTATCCCATCTGTGAAACATGGTGGTGGTAGTATCATGGTTTGGGCCTGTTTTGCTGCATCTTGGCCAGGACGGCTTGCCATCATTGATGGAACAATGAATTCTGAATTATACCAGCGAATTCTAAAGGAAAATGCCAGAACATCTGTCCATGAACTAAATCTCAAGAGAAGGTGGGTCATGCAGCAAGACAACAATCCTAAGCACACAAGTCATTCTACCAAAGAATGGTTAAAGAAGAATAAAGTTAATGTTTTGGAATGGCCAAGTCAAAGTCCTGACCTTAATCCAATGGAAATGTTGTAGAAGGACCTGAAGCGAGCAGTTCATGTGAGGAAACCCACCAACATCCCAGAGTTGAAGCTGTTCTGTTCAGAGGAATGGGCTAAAATTCCTCCAAGCCGGTGTGCAGAACTGATCAACAGTTACTGGAAACATTTAGTTGCAGTTATTGCTGTACAAGGGGGTCACACCAGATACTGAAAGCAAAGGTTCACATACTTTTGCCACTCACAGATATGCAATATTGGATCATTTTTCTCAATAAATAAATGATCAAGTGTAATATTTTCGTCTCATTTGTTTAACTGGGTTCTCTTTATCTACTTTTAGGACTTGTGTGAAAATCTGATGATGTTTTAGGCCATATTTATGCAGAAATATAGAAAATTCTAAAGGGTTCACAAACTTTCAAGCACGACTGTATATATATATGACTATAACATGATGATGATGGGTGGCACGGTGGTGTAGTGGTTAGCACTGTCGCCTCACAGCAAGAAGGTTCTGGGTTCGAGCCCCGGGGCCGACGGGGGCCTTGCTGTGTAGAGTCTGCATGTTCTCCCCGTGTCCATGTGGGTTTCCTCCAGGTGCTCCGGTTTCCCCCACAGTCCAAAGACATGCAGGTTAGGTTAACTGGTGACTCTAAATTGACCGTAGGTGTGAATGTGAGTGTGAATGGTTGTCTGTGTCTATGTGTCAGAACTGTGATGACCTGGCAACTTGTCCAGGGTGTACCCCGCCTTTCACCCGTAGTCAGCTGGGATAGGCTCCAGCTTGCCTGCGACCCTGTAGAACCGGATAAAGCGGCTAGAGATAATGAGATGAGATGACTATAATATGATGATGATGGGCGGCATGGTGGTGTAGTGTTTAGCACTGTCGCCTCACAGCAAGAAGGTCCTGGGTTCAAGCCCTGTGGCCGACAGGGGCCTTTCTGTGTGGAGTTTGCATGTTCTCGCCGTGTCTGCGTGGGTTTCCTCCGGGTGCTCCGGTTTCCCCCACAGTCCAAAGACATGCAGGTTAGGTTAACTGGTGACTCTAAATTGACCGTAGGTATGAATGTGAGTGTGAATGGTTGTGTGTCCATGTGTCAGCCCTGTGATGACCTGGCGACTTGTCCAGGGTGTACCCCGCCTTTCGCCCGTAGTCAGCTGGGATAGGCTCCAGCTTGCCTGCGACCCTGTAGAACAGGATAAAGCGGTTAGACATAATGAGATGAGATAAAATGACTGCAGTTATACTAAGTCGTGTGTAGCTCATGGCGCCCCCTAGAGGTCAGGTGAAAAGGTGCAATGATGATCAGCATAGATATAATTTATTGCGTATTTTTTTAAGTTTTATATTATCTGTAATTTATCTGTCTTTTTTTTTTTTTTTTTTACAATTTTGGTTGATCGATTTCGCCCTTAAAATGTCCGTGATATGATTTTAGACGGGCTGAAACACTTTTAATTTGAATCCTGGTGTATAAATTGTCTGCCTTCACATCCATTTCTCTTTTGAACATCAGCGGCCCCTTCTGATTGGGCCTGGAAACACACTACCGTACTAGGTAGTATGTCAGAGTAGTACGCAGTACACATTTGTGTGGTTTTGGAGCACACTGCTTTCCGTACTGTTTAGTACGGAAGTGTGGGGACTCCCTTGTGGCTTCATTGCGTAAAAGCTAGCAAGCATAGCTACCACAGAAGAGCTAGTGGATTGCGTCAGAAGGACAAAAGCTTTTGTGACAGTGCCGGTATGAAATTTTTATTATTTCACACACACACACAAAAAAAAATAAAATATAAAAAAATAAAATATTTGAGTTAATGTGTCGCGTCAGGCTTCATAAATACCGTTTGTTACAAACGCCTGAGGTTATTTATGTGAGACTAGTATTATCAAGGAGACATGCTAAAGGAGTTAGCATGTCAGTTCTGTCATATTTTAAAGGTTTTAAAAGATTTACAGTGCAGGAAGTCAAGAAAATTTTTCTTAAGAATGCTCCAGCCTTTTTTTTTTTAAATAAAAACAGCAGGTCATTTTATCTTTCTTTGTTATTCGTGTGGTATCTTTTTTGCATAAATAGCAACTGCTAAATACAGATAAAGATCCGTTGCTTAGTTACAGAACGACTGGCTGCTTAAACTAGATAGAAAGGCAGTAGAAAAATGGCAAAACTGTCCTCCATTTGAGCATTATTATTATTTTTCAACCTGAATTAGTCTAATTTTACAGTCTGGGGAGACCCAATAGACAATATGACGCCATTTGAAAGTGATAAAATGCATTTTTGTAGCTCCTCTGATTTAAAATGTTGCTTTAAATGAGGTGGTGTGTATTTGTGACCCGGATTTAGTGTCATGTCTAACAGGCCTCTCAGGGTACTTTTGTCCTTGAAGGCTTTCTCATCATGATCCTCTTGGCAGCAAAAACCACGTGACTTGGGTTCAAGGTTCGCATGATGATCAAGGTTTTTTTTTTCTCCTTTATAAATCTGCAACTACGTATTAACAGAGTGCAGAAATAAATAATTTTGTACTGAAGTAACTTGGTATAGATAGTAAAAGACAAATCTGTTTCGTTTCCCACAGCCCTTGCTGGTAAGGAAGACGAAACCTTTATTTATCACATGCGCACATCAAGCACAGTGAAATTCATCCTCTGCATTTAACACGCATGCGCACGCTCCCGGGGAGCAGTCGGGGGTCAGGTACCTCACTCAAGGCCGCCCCACGTCAGCCTAACTGCATGTCTTTGGACTGTAAGGGAAACCGGAGCACCCGGAGGAAACCCACGCAGACACGGGGAGAACATGCAAACTCCACACAGAAAGGCCCTCGCCGGCCGCTGGGTTCAAACCCGGAACCTTCTTGCTGTGAGGCAACCGTGCTAACCACTAATGATCTGATCTGCACTTCCTCTTTCGCTCTCTGTGAGCATCTAATCCCAAATGATGTAAAATATTACAACAATCACAGCATGTTTTAACCCGAGGTGTGTCCTGTGTTCATGTGCATGATCTGTATTGTCAATCAACATCACACGCATTAAAGCTAGACTGCCTTTCGATTTCATAAAATCAGTGAAATTTAGTTCCTTCGAAAAGACATGTTTAGTTCTGCAATATTTTAAAAAAAAAATTAGGCCATTCTGTGGCTGGGACGTTAATCTGAGGGGTTTTCTGAGCAAATGACGTGCATGAAATCGCTCACTTTGCACAGTCAAGCAGCCAGATGAAGTGCGTATGCGCAGATTTATCACCTTTTGGGTTTTACGGCAGCTGGCACCCACAGTGTTGCATTACTGCCATCTACATTACAGGTTTATCTTGACCGTGCACTGACCGTTGCATCATTCTGTCGCTAAACGAACAGCTGATCATACCAAGGTGCTCGCTGACTGTTGATATTTATTAGTTTGGTCCTGCGTTTCCTTTTCTTTGCATATAAAATGACGTCTTTTCTTCTCGCTTTCTGTTACTGTAGTCAGTATTTCACATTTCATTCGCATCCTCCATTTTCAAGGTCATTTTGTCATTTCAACCATATACAGTACACAGTTAAATTGAAACTGTGATTCCAGTAAGGATTGCTGATCACTGACAAGTGTCTATTGTGACAGGGTCAATACGCTTTAAAAAAAAAAAGGTTATATGCTGAAAATTGTTTTTAATATTTGGGATAGAGGTGTTTGTTTGTGGTGGGTTGGATGCTATGTAAAGTATCTAGTCTTCAGAACCAGTGTTAGAGATTCCTGTTGTCCATGTTGATTGAAGCCTTTACTTTATTAGGTACAATGTCTGTTCCTCCTTCCTACTCTGACCTGGGAAAAGCGGCGAAAGATATCTTTAGCAAGGGCTATGGTAAGAGTATACCTGTAGTATGGGTTTAATTAGAGAATCAAACATTGTGTTTTATGAAACAGCGTTTCTAGCCTGGTCTTGTCTTTTGCTTTGTTTGTAGGCTTTGGAATAGTGAAGTTGGACCTCAAGACCAAGTCGCAGAATGGAGTTGTGAGTTCATCTGATGCCTTTCTTTCCTTTTTACATTTTTGTTTTTCTTTTACCCTTAACCGGATTTCTTATTGCTGCCAACTTCCTTTGTTTTGGTCTTTGAAGCTGATGGCTATAGTGAAGTTTCACCCAGTTCCACATATTCTGTGTTCAAAGATTCATAAGAACTAAATCTGGCTCTGCAGCTGTTAAAATCGTGCTGTTAAAAGTGCTGTACAAATCAAATCGAATTGAATACATGATGCATTTCTTTAAAATTCACATCTTTCTGTAGAACACGTCTGATTGATTTGGCATTCTGCGTATTGTACTAAAATAATGTATGAGTGACCCAGAAGACCCATGTTGAAGAGATGATGAGAGATTTATGTTTTTCCAAGTAAGTGCTGCAGATTGAGGAGATGATAAAATCAGTATTGCAGTTGCGTCTTGTAAAAACACAGACATCACCATTTTAAGTGGTACTACCTCCTACTGTGGGTTATGCACATAATCGCTGATCAGATGACTGGGGGAAAAGAGAATTTTGTAAGCAAAAAAGTAGTGAGAATTTTCTTACATGAAATGTTGCATAATTATTATTGTTTGTGTTTGCTACATCCAATAATAGATGCTTAATATTTTGTGCATTTTATAATTCTTTTATACTTTTGGTATCGATACTGGTAGGTCAAGGTTTTATAAACCAAATTCTTGATAACTTCACTTTTCTGGAATTACTCCTTTTTAATTTTCTTTAGGTGTGGTTTATTTGGTTCAGTCATTCAATTTTCTTTCGTATTTGCCTCCAGGAATTCAACACATCTGGCTCTACTAATATTGACACTGGCAAGGCTGGTGGAAGTTTGGAGACCAAGTACAAGCTGACTGAGCTGGGCCTGGGTCTCAATCAGAAATGGAACACGGACAACACCCTCACTACTGAACTTTCGGTGGAGGACCAGGTCTGAAAAAATTCTTCATTCATTTATTTTGTCAGATTATTCCTAATAACATCTATGGTGTAAAATGATTTGTCTCTCTTGAACAGCTGGCAAAGGGCTTGAAGGTGGCTCTGGACACGTCCTTTGTTCCAAACACAGGGTGAGTGGTTTTCATGAAATCCAGGAACAGTGTCGGAGGTTTGTAGATGGTATTGTGAGGTATGTAATGTATACACTGATCAGCCCTAACATTATGACCACTGACAGGTTAATGTGAAGTGCACATTGATGATCTCATTACAGTGGCACCTGTCAAGGGGTAGGATCTATTAGACAACATGAGAGCAGTCAGTCACTCACTTCTTGAAGTTGATGTGTTGGAAGCAAGAAAAAGGGGCAAGCATGAGGACCTGAGCGATTTTGACCAGAGCTACTGTAGCACAAGCTGCTGAAAAAGTTCATGCTGACACCTTTCTGTTTTAGCCAGCATTAACTTGTTCAGCAGTTTGTGCTACAGTAGCTCTTCTGTGGGATTGGACCATATGGGCTAGCCTTCGTGCCCCATGTGAATCACTGAGCCTTCAACACCCATGACCCTGTCGCCGGTTCACTGGTTGTCCTTTGGATCACTTTTGGTAGGTACTAACCATTGCATATCGAGAACACCCCACAAGATGTACCATTTTGGAGATGCTCAGACCCAGTCATCTAGCCATCACAATTCGGCTCTTGTCAAAGTCGCTCAGATCCAGTGGCGTGCACAGACATTTTGGGGGCAAGTGCTCTGGGGGGAAAAAAGGGTACTTTTTTGCGCATGTGGAATACCTTATTATAAAAGTCTGAGATTTAACCCTCCTCTTGTGTTCGGGTCGCCACTGACCCGTTTTAGTTTTTAAAGGTGTAAAACAACCACTTAATGTTAATTTATTACATCAAGGCTTTTTGACTTTGCCAGGAATCTCTAGTTGAACAAAATAGAAAAAGAAATCTTTGTTTTCCTAAATCTGAAAATGGCCTAGCAAAAAATATAATACTTATGTGCAGTTGTTTCTGTATGCGACGGGCTACTTCACGACAAAATAATTACAGCTTGGGCTTAGAGGGCAAACAATACATTTTCACTCGATTCATGTGTTATCTGGCTGGTGGGGCAGGGGAAGAGCTGACTGACTGCCCGATGTGTTGTCTGCGCTACGACAAGGCCGTGGCTTCCAGGACGCTATGCTGCTGCAACCTCACATTGAATGCACTGCACGCTTGTTCACGTGACAGAGCAAGAGAGACAGAGGTCCGGTGTGTGTGCAGAGGGGGCACACATCGGGACCTTATTTTCACACATGCTTTTAATGCCGCGGCTTTTCTAAAAGATCATGTCGACATTGGCCTCAGTAAACTGTAAAAAAAAAAATTCAAAAGGGCACTTTTTTGGGCAGAGGGGCAGGTGCTTGAGCACCACCTCGTGTCTATCTGTGCACGCCACTGTTCAGATCCTTACACTGGCCCATTTTTCCTGCTTTCAGCACATCAGCTTCAAGAACTGACTCTTCTCTTGCTGCCTAATATATCCCACCCCTTGACAGGTGCCATTGTAATGAGATAATCACTATTATTCACGTCACCTGTCAGAGGTCATAATGTTATGGCTGATTGGTGTATATAAACAAATTGGCATAATTTCCAGGATATGCATAATTCAGTTTTCTTATTCAGCTTCTTGAGTACGTAGTTCCGAATGCGCCCGATATAACATCCTATTGTAAACAAGAGAGCTTTTGGAATTTGTGAATGCAGCCATTGGAACGTGCCAATATAATCAGACATTATTTCAACCATATGAGAGCCTTTAGTATTCAAACACTATTTGTGCCAAATAAAACTGCTTTTTGGACCAAAGTCAAATAACATGCTGAAAAAAAAAAACCCTCCAGAAACTAAAATATTAACTACACGCACAAGATCAGAGTCTAAAACATTGGTTCCCATTACTAGAAGATTCTTACCTTGAAGAGTACACAGTCAACCCAAATTGATTCACTTTTAATAAATTTAGCAACACAGGATGCAAATGGGGGGGGGAGTATTTTCTTCAAAGTATATATGACTAATATATTTACTGATTGCTGAAGCATCATCATATCAGTCCTGCACGTCTCAACATTTACCTTGCTGGCACGAGGAAGCAAATGCAGTTTGACATCTGGATCAGCAAGGCGATTAGAGTGCATTGGCTTGAGGCCCTTAACCAAAGAGATAATGCATTGTTCCCCACAGAGCGCTTTTGTGTGTCGGGGCCTTTAGTTTCATGCTGACGCGCTTTTTTTTTTTTTTTTTTTTTTTTTGCTCGGACACTTGTTGAAAAGTCATGTCAAATTCCTACCTTGCAATGTTTGGGGCATATTTTGAAGTGAAAATCAGTGTTTTGGGCCGGTTTGCTGCCATGATGCACTCAGGCAGACCGGAAATACCCAATCACAATAAACGCCCTCAGTCACTTTGCTTCTACACTGGTACCATGATGCGCCATTGTGTGGGCAAGATTGTTGTTTATGGTTTTTGTATGGTGGGTAAACATCTCCACGTTTCAAACATGCTGAAAAGAGGCGTGAATGGTGCTCAGCGCCCCATGTATTCATATTTGACAGCTAAATGAGAGTAGGACAGAAGAGCCAGAAAGGGAAGAGAAAAGACATGAAACTGAAGATGCTGTTGGCACGGTAACAATACTAGTATCGGTATTATTGCTCAAACATGTTCTAAAAAGTGTTTTAAAGTATTAAGTAGGCCCAAGTATAAAGGTGCTACTCAAGATTGTGGCATTTGTGCAGTAAATGCAGTCTGCGGGGGGTATTATTATTTTTTGATCCCCCGCTCACCGAAAGGCCCGAAGGGGTATTATGTCGTGGCGATGTCCGTCCGTCTTGGGAAGGGTACTCACCTTCTGAAATCAACTCCCCTCTCAATTTTTGGAGGAATTTCACAAAACTTGACATAATTCTTTGTTATAACTCGATAATACGCATATTGCAATTTTGTTCAATTCAGTTGCATTTTACCAGAGTTATGGCATAGTTGCCAGCGGGGGATATTGTGCCCTCAGAGTGCTCGTTTCTAACTGCAACTGAACTCATTTTAAACTTTTTTTTTTCTTTTTAGTGGTGTTCTGGCAGTGGTTCAGGTAATAAAACAGCATTATGTACTACATTGTTATCAGATGATGACTGTTTATTGTTCATGCAAACCCCATGCTGCAAACCACAGCATCACAGACCTCCACTTGTTGTAGCAACCTTTTGCTGTACAAACGCGAAGTCATTTATTATTATTATTATTGTTGCTGCTGCTGCTTCTTCCGTGTTGTTTTTGCTTTGATATTCACGCCAAGGTTTATGCAAACGTAGCGACGTAACTGACGTATACAGCGACGTCATGACGTGGCTTCCCTTAGCACCGCGAGCTATGGAAAAGCAAACTGGTTCTCAGCTGGCTCGCAAGTTGAACGAGTTGTGAACCAGCACCAGCACTGGCCCCGAACCAGCCCTGGAACTGATTTGGTGGAAAAGGGGTATCTGAGAGCACAATATCCCCCACTGGCAACTATGTCATAACTCTGGTAAAATGCAACTGAATTGAATGAAATTGCAATATGTGTATTACCGACATATAACAAAGAATCCTGTTAAGTTTTGTAAAATTCCTCAAAAAAAATTGAGTTGATTTCACAAGCTTCCTGGGACGGACGGATGGACGGACATCGCAACAATACAATCCTCCTTCGGGCCTTTCGGCCAACGGGGGATAAAAACTGACAGTGTCAGTACCACCTTAAAATGCTCCTAAAAGTCATCAGATGCCACCAAATGGGCTCCCCCCCAAAAAAAAAAATTTCCCAGGGGAACCCCCCTCTCATACTGTCCCCCTGCGCACCTTTGACACATCACATGGCCCTGCAGGACAAAAGTTAGGGCTTTATTTTAATCCTAGGGAGAACACTGTAATGATAAACAATTTCAGAAGCTGTGTGTGTATATACACAGTGAGGTCCAAAAGTCAGAGTGCTGACTTTTGAAAATTTTACATTATTTCTCACTTAAAATAGAAATTTTTCTGTTATTGACACCAATTTGAGTGAAATTGAAGAGTCTTTGAAATGTTCTCTTGCTGCTGAGAGGGGAAGTGAATAACACTGGCACCTCTCAAGTTGTGGCATTTCACAACTTGAGAGGTGCCAGTGTTATTCACTTCCCCTGTCAGTAGTCATCGTGTTATGGTATACTGGGTTTGTTGTAGCTAATGTTAGTACGCTGGTGTTATTACTACATTTGTGAATGAAAATAAACGTTATTAGTTTTAGTTACAGCCAGTGTTTGTTTGCTTCGAGACATGTGAAGCCACCACTGTGTTTCAACCTGGTGCTCATGTTCTTGGAGAAGAAGCTAACTGCTGTCTTTTGTGTACAACATAACATGTATAACAGATGGCTGGAATTAGCATCACTTCGACAGGGACTGAGGAAAACATTTCCCTTCTAAGCTAGAGAACATAGATGGCTGTGGCTTCCTCAGGCTTCAACCTTGCACTCTCACAGTGCTTGTGTGAACGCTTCCATCTGCTACACCATTTAGGAGCCGTTTATTGATGATGAAATGGAGAAAAGTTCTTCAGTTGAGACAGTGATAGGCTGGATCGGTATTATTATTATTATAACTAGTTTGTATAGCATGACAATAAAGACAAACTTTGACAGGAAGCTAACTGACTCAGGACTCACTAATATATTCTCTTATTTTTACCATAGCAAGAAGAGCGGCAAGCTGAAGACTGGCTACAAGCGGGACTACATTAATCTGTCCTGCGACGTTGACTTTGAGGGCCCAGTCGTGCATTCCGCAGCAGTTTTGGGCTATGCAGGCTGGTTGGCTGGTTACCAAATGGCATTTGACACAGCTAAGTCCAAACTGGTGCAGAACAACTTTGCTCTTGGCTACAAGGCTGGTGATTTCCAGCTTCACACCAACGTGTAAGTTTCAGGGGCTGAATAAAAGGCATCAAAAATGTTAACATGGCTCATATTTAGTGAAGGCTAATGACATTGTGCAAATCATTTCCAAATTAGCTCTCGTTTCAGTTGATTTATTTTGGGATAAACTTTTAGCTCTCTTAAGCCTAGGTCACAACCGGACGTATTATTTTTTGGCATTTCCCAAATCGCTGCGTTTTTTTTGTTTGTGGAGAAAGACGCACGTTGGCCGTAAGTTTGTCTTGCAACCTGAAAAAACCGTAAGCGCCCGTAGAGTTTGTTTGACATGACAAAGAACCTCTGCGGCCAGTCTACGGCTCGAAAATCAGCACGTCACACGCGCGCCCTCCGTGCGTTTCTTGCGTTTTTTGCACGTAGACCGGCCGTAGGAGCACGTACGGCTGGTTGTGACCGAGGCATTAGTATGAGATGATAAGCAGGCAATTCCTCAATATGACTTTCTTTGGTT
Source organism: Neoarius graeffei (assembly GCF_027579695.1). NCBI lineage: Eukaryota > Metazoa > Chordata > Actinopteri > Siluriformes > Ariidae > Neoarius > Neoarius graeffei. Next base: position 13,716,333 of record NC_083593.1, on the reverse strand, counting down.
CAGAAATGATGGAACCGAGTTTGGAGGCTCGGTCTACCAGAAAGTGAACAATCAGCTGGAGACTGCGGTCACTCTGGCCTGGACTGCTGGCAGCAACAACACACGCTTTGGCATCGCTGCTAAGTACCAGCTGGACAGTGATGCTTCTTTGTCTGTGAGTTAGTGGGCTTGATGTGAACTCATGGTACCACTTATAAATAAGCAGAGACTAAGGCTTGTGAATAAATCTTAAGATCTGTAAAGTCCTTTATCTCTTTGAAAACAGAGCAGTTGAAAGTTTGGCAGTTTTGGTATAGAAGTGTAGATTATTCTGTATGTAATAACCCGAAAATCCTATTCCACCCTAAAACACAATGTATTAGTTTGAATGATTTTAGTGAGTCTGGTACTAATTTAATTGGTTGGCTCCTTCCTTCCCCCCGGCTGTGTGCTGTACTGGTGTCCCAGACAGCATCGAATCGAATTAACATTCGGCCATCCCAAACCGAAGTGGTAACAGTGAGGTTTCGTTGTTGGTGCCGAAAAACAGAGCGAGTGCTTCTTGAAGCAAAGTTGAACTCAAGTTCCAGAGCACAGTGCTGGATGTGATTGGCAACCAACAAGATGTCAAGCATGATTGCTTTGATTGAGGATAAAGCAGATACGCAGAACCTTTATTTTTAAAATAAATTTGAGTGGATAGTATCTCCATCCTTGACTCTTATATGTTGCATAAATGTGAATAAAATATATATATATATATATATATATATATATATATATATATATATATATATGAGTGATTCCACGCTTATGGGTACTGAAATGGGGACATGAACTTATTCACCTAAAACCATTTCTTTTTTTACCATCAGGTCACAAAACATGTAATCTTTAATGAATGATATGTTAAAAGATAACTTAAATTTTCTGAGATGTAATAAAAACATTTATATGCCAAAGTCAAGCCTATGAGTTCCAAAATGATGTCTGTTACATTACTTCTGTTACGATTGTCCATCTCGCGTCTGTTACAAATTAATTACAATCTAGCTATATACCATGTTAATCTTATTGAAAGAATGTGTATGTTTATTCTACTACACATGTTTATTAATTATATTTGCTAAAACATCACCTTCCTATGTTTCAAAAAGTAATTCTACATTGTTAAAATTGAGAATATATATGTCCACAACACTTCTGTTACGTTCTGACTTTGGCATATAAATATGTTTTTATTACATCTCAGAAAATTAAAGTTATCTTTTAACATATCATTCATTAAAGATTACATGTTTTGTGACCTGATGGTAAAAAAAGAAATGGTTTTAGATGAATTTTTAAAAATAAGTTCATGTCCCCATTTCAGTACCCATAAGCGTGGAATCACTCATATATATATTTGAGAGTTAAAATCTACCACAAAGTTGGCATTCGAGCTGCCCCGCTGAGCCAGCCAGCCCTGAGCACGTGACGTCACTGCGGTAACCGGTTTTAAGGCCGAGGCCTTTTACAGCTATAGACCAAAGTCATATAAATAAAAATTTATGGTGAAAGTAAGAAATACCGTTACTGACTTGCTCAACTAAGACTGATTTGACTTCACTGATTGTGGGTTGACCCATTAAAACAGGATAGGCGCTATAACTTATGCAACACATGTACATGCATGCATTTTCACTGATAAAACGTAAAAGGCTAATTAAATAATCAGATGAACTGAGAGAATCACATTCTGAAGCAAATTAAATAATCTTATACCGGTAACTTAAACACACAATACAAGTTAGATGTATTAATCTAAATGCAGGTAAACCTGTTGTTTTGTATCCAAATGAGTCGCTTCTTACCCATCTGTGTTCTCGCTTCTTGAAGGCCGATCTTGCGGCAGATTGTTTTGAAACAATCTAAATTTCAGTTGTTCGTTCAGTTCTCCATTTATACGCTTCTTCCACGTAAGGGCAAGATATTGCTGCTGAGGCAAGCATATCCAGCGGAGAAATCAGACAGCCGGTCCACTCATTCTCCCTTTTCTCCATACGGAGTACTCTGCCGTTACTGCTCGGCTCAGGCAATTACTAAAACCCGGGACGGGATGTCACCGGTTTTAGCAACAACCACGGGGAGGTCACTGCCCGAGCGATATGCCACATCCCGTCCCGTTCCGTCCCGGGTTTTAGCAACAACCCTCGGCTCACGCTCCAGGAGAACTGGTTCAACTGAACTTGCTTTCCTTTTCTTGTAGTTTTCTCATCTCATCTCATTATCTCTAGCCGCTTTATCCTTCTACAGGGTCGCAGGCAAGCTGGAGCCTATCCCAGCTGACTACGGGCGAAAGGCGGGGTACACCCTGGACAAGTCGCCAGGTCATCACAGGGCTGACACATAGACACAGACAACCATTCACACTCACATTCACACCTACGGTCAATTTAGAGCCACCAGTTAACCTAACCTGCATGTCTTTGGACTGTGGGGGAAACCGGAGCACCCGGAGGAAACCCACGCGGACACGGGGAGAACATGCAAACTCCACACAGAAAGGCCCTCGCCGGCCCCGGGGCTCGAACCCAGGACCTTCTTGCTGTGAGGCGACAGCGCTAACCACTACACCACCGTGCCGCCTCTTGTAGTTTTCTTTTCCTTTAATTGTTGATACTGCACCCTCTTTCAATACGGGTTCATAGCCAACACTCCTCAACAGATCAGAGGTCTCGTACGAGTCTTCAGTAAAATGTGCAGAGCAGAGGACAGGCCACAATGTGCCCGTGAACTTCTTGCAAAACGCGTCCAAATTTTTGTAGTTTGAACATTCTTGGGCCACGAATACAACATAAATCCACCTTCTGTCGTGGCACTGCATCCGCCAGCAACACATCTACGGGGCACGGCTATAAATTAGCTCAGAATGGAGGATCGGAGTTGCAGTCAGCTCTGTGTTTTAGTATAGCGTAAATGGCGACGAGACCGATGGACTTCCTGTAGTGACGTCACAGATGTCAATGTCATTCACTCAGACTGCTACCTGTTTGAATCATTTTAATTGTAAAAATTACTGTATTAGATTTATTGTTAATGCTTAAAACTATTCCTATGTCATTCTTGAGGTCTCAAGGCATTTATAAACAAAAAGTGAGGCCATGGTTCTGCGTATCTCCTTTGTTATTAGTATGGATGTTCAGGAGGTGAGAGAGCTGGACAAACTAAAAGACTAAAGTGCTGCCGCACCAGTAGATTAAGACGGAGATGAAACAAGGGCTCTGGCACCACTATCACCATCCTACTGAGTAGTAATTAAATGATAAATTGCTCTGTATGTAAACGTACATGGGCACAGATGGATAGCCAGAACTACATGTATCTTGCCAGTTGGACTTTTCTTTCTAAAGGGGTGTTCACACGGCAACTTTTACTCCGGTGTAGCACCGGGGCTGCCCCGGTAGAGCGTTCACACGGTACAAAGTTATACCGGTGTAGCCCCTGAAAGCTGCTTTAACCGGTGCAAATCTAACCTTGCTCGGGAGGTGGTTTAAGAAATTTACTCCGGAGTAAATGCTAGTTTGCGGGGCAGCACCGATATAAAATGGGACGTCTGAACGCTACAGGGGTAGACTCGCTATGTGTGAGGAGAGTTGATTACATACGGGCATTGCCTAATTTGCATCCTGGTATTTTGCGCTTCCAAAATGGCGAATATCAACAACAACAGAACTGCGTGTCTTCCAGTGTTGCCAGATTGGGCGGTTTTAAGTGCATGTTGGCGGATTTGAACATATTTTGGGCTGGAAAACGTCAGCAGTATCTGGCAACACTGGTGTCTTCATCCACATTGTTTTCCCGGCGCTTGGTGATGCCATGACAACCGGGAAAAGGAAGTACATTTTCACGCATATTTCATTTCCGCATTATTACTATCGTATAGCACGGTCGCAAAAACTGCCGTGTGAACACAAGTGGGCCTGCACCGGTGCTAACACGCTTCTCTCTAGTAAGCAGGTTTGTGACGTGTGAACGCTCCACAAAATTTACACCGGTGTAAGATATATCGCAACAAAATACATCGATGCAAATATGTGCCGTGTGAACACCCCTTAACATTTTGAGTTGAACATTTTCAGTAAATGTCTTGCAGCCTTTCTCAGGAGCCAGCAATTAAGTTCACAATGATTTTATAATGAGGAGGGAATGAAGCTCCTGATAGTTTGTCTCTAATTTTGCACTCCTAGGCCAAGGTGAACAATGCTAGTCTGATTGGAGTTGGTTATACTCAGCGTCTGCGACCAGGTAATAGTTGCATTTATAATCTTTCGCTCAGGTGGTTTAACTGTTTCTTCCAGTTCAAAACATGTGAACTTAACTCAACTCCTCCTGTTCCCCTTACCCCACCTTCCTTATCTTGTTTAGGTGTGAAGCTGACGCTCTCTGCGCTCGTCGACGGCAAGAATTTCAACAGTGGAGGTCATAAAGTTGGACTGGGCTTCGAACTCGAAGCATAAATGCCCACTCCAGTGATATTTATCCTCCATGTTCCATTGTTCTTTGTACACAACACAAGCATTAATCCCATCACGTCACTTGATTGCCGAACGAAGACGTGATAATCGGTGCTGTTTGGAGTGATGCAGTCAACAGTGCTAAATGCTTCCATCCACTAAATAGATGGTCCATTAATGATAGGAATGTTCTGAGGTCTGTGAACTTAAAATATTGTTACAAATAATAATGTTATTAAAAAACACTGCACTACAATCAGGTTTCATGGTGTTTAATGGCAGTCGAAGTTGGTATGGGTTTCGTTGAACTTCCCCCTTTTCGATTACTGAAGATAATGTATTGGAAATGAAGCATTAGCTCTTGTCTTCTGGGAGACTTCGGTATAAAAGTAGGCATGCTATTAGGTTACAGTATATCTTATAGTTGGTACACAATTTTAAACATGTAGAAAAATTCCTTCATCAGTGTCCTACAATAAACGTGAACTGAAAACTGGTGTTAAGAGGAGCAATAAATGCCATTTACTTTGAGTTGAACATGTTCATTCATGTGTATTATTATTCAGACCTGACTCTGTTCTGAAAGTTTACTTCATGTTTTCTCACGACAGCTAAACACTGTGGCGATTTTTCCACACAAAACAAAAAGACCAGCTTATTTTCAGGTTAGACTCTTTTGTTGTATAGCTAAGATAAACAAAAGACCGTCGTTGAAATGACACAGGATCACTACTTAGAGTTGTACTTGTGTATTATATAATTCTGCAATAATAATGTTCATTCAATCCTTCAATAATCATATACATTGGAGCAAAGCAAATTTAGATAACGCAGTAGTTCCTACTGAATTATCAGAATGTACTATGCTGTAAACCAAAAAAAAAAAAAATCACCAAGGCTCTGGTCTGATGTATGCTTTTACAGTGCAAGCTGTGTGTGATCTCGATTCCAGAGCTGTACTAAAAGTACAGATGTTGTAGAGGAACATCTTCCAATATGATGTAAAACAAGAACTTAAAGTGCCATTCCACCATTGGATGTATTCTTTGGCATAAAATACAATATATTTTATGTAGTGCTGTCAAAAATGTCGCGTTATTAACGCGTTAACTTGACTCAATTTTAACGGCGATAATTTTTTTATCGCGAGATTAACGCTCTGTGACATAATGCCACGCCCCGCACAGCCAGAGTCCTCTGCCCTCCCCCGAAGAGCCACGGTGCTCGGCTAAGGTTTCGTTTTCCCATCGGCGGCTCCAGCCCGACTTTGCAGTGGCTGTGACAAGACGCGTTATGCTCTGCAATAAAAAAAAAAAACATTGGTACAACCAGTGTTCGAACTATGCTGATATTTTCAGGGGGCCCCTTTATTCCCTTGGGGGGGTGCTTGCGCTTGTCTCAGAGCGCGGCTCTCCATCGCGCGCTCACTTCGGATATGCAAATGCTTCCCGTTACACACGATTGCTATGTCAATAAACATCATTTTGACAATATTTTAGAGACCCCCCCCCCCCAACATTTCCCAAGTCATGTTTTCAAGGGATCTCATGTCTGTTTCAGGGGATCTCGGATCCCCCGAGTACCCCCGTAGTTCGAACGGTGAGCAAGCCCATTCACTTTTTTATGCTGGTAAGAGAATTACAATGGTTTTTCATGTGACAAAAATGTGCGATTAAATTGCGATTAATCGCGAGTTAACTATGACAGTCGCGACATTAATCGCGATTAAATATTTTAATCGCTTGACAGCACTAATTTTATGACAACATGACTAGACAGAGAAATCTTTTAGCTTCAAAATGATATATCAAACATAATTTTTTGACAACGACAAGTATATTAATTTTGCGACCAAAGTCACCTACCCTTTTAATTTCCGCACGGTAGTGAAACGTGATGTCATCGGCAGGTTCCCCTTCTTGTGTACCACGTCACGTGTGACGTGGCACAGATTATCAGCAATGGCGGATAGAACGCGATTGTCAGCTTCGGAAAAGAAGCGAAGGAAAATAGCAAGTGATGCCCAAAGGAGACGGTCGATGGTGAATATCGGCACAGCAATCGACAAGTGGAAATCGCGTTCTATCCGCCATTGCTGATAATCTGTGCCACGGGGAACCTGCCGATGACATCACGTTTCACTACCGCGTGGAAATTAAAAGGATAGGTGACTTTGGTCGCAAAATTAATATACTTGTCGTTGTCAAAAAATTATGTTTGATATATCATTTTGAAGCTAAAAGATTTCTGTCTAGTCATGTTGTCATAAAATATATTGTATTTTATGCCAAAGAATACATCCAATGGTGGAATGGCGCTTTAAGGCAATCCAGTACATGCTTAACCTGATCTAAAATGGGGGACTGACACCAAGACACAGAGGTACAACTTATTCACATATTCAAAGAGGTTTAACACTGATCCCAAGAAATTCCCCCCCCCAAAATGGTCGAGTTTCAGTACTTCCACTTCAGTTTTGTTTTACTCCTATCTAATGTCACTGAAACCTTTAGCTTTGTAGGTCTGCCCTGAAATATTACACCGATTTCCCCCCCCGAAAGGTCTCTCAGCTAGCTGCACCACCTGAGTTTCTCTTGTAAGAATTTACCATTTGTTGACATTCCATCGTCTGTGCACGCGTAAGAGAGGAATAGTCGTTGACTCTCTGCATTTAACAAAAAAAAAAAATCTAACTTTCTTTAAAATTCAGCATTCATAACATTCCTCTTTAGAGTTGTAAAAACAACAAAACCATGCCAGTCTTTTCCAGATATTGCAGACGAGTACTGATCTTGATGCATCAGTGTATTCCTTAAATATTCTTCTAAAAGTACTCACTCCTGAAAGAGCTCAGCTCACACAGTCTTTGGTTTCACAGAAGATTCACTTTTGCCACCACTTGCTTACATCCAGTGCGTGAAAACTCTCGTTCACCCACGGAATAGTAACCCAGCTCATCTGCTAGTCTTTCTACATGAGAGCGATCTGGGTAAAATCCTTCCCGGGACATCTCGTCGATAAAACATTCCATCACGTGGCTTTTTTCCAAAAGTGTCAGAGGCAGCAACTCCGCCTCCAGCCAAAGCAAGTGGTGCTTTCGGAGATTACGATGCAGCAAATTGTTCAACTCCTTGCTAATGCGCCCTCGGCCTGAAACGGTGATGTTCGTGGAGTTTTGCAGCACAAACTTTGTGATCTCCTCTTGCTCCAGGTTGCTGATAAGGATGTAGATGGCATTCAGATACTCGTTGTTGTCTTTTTTCATGATGAGACTATGCACAGTGTCCAGCAGCTCAATAGGCATGTGCTCTATCTCATCAAAGATGAACAGGGGGATCTTCTCCTCTTCTTCGGCCTGAGTGACCATGTCAGAGACTTGGGAGGTCAGCGTTTCGGCACAGAGTGGGATTTCTCCTTCTGTGGGACAGTGATGGAGCACGAAGTATTGCATGACCAGCTGCTCACCCACCAGAGAACGGAAATGCTGAGCCAATAGCCTACCTATATGGCTCTTTCCTACACCACTGGGGCCAAGAAGAGACACAACCAAAGGTTTACTGTGAACATATGTGGACAAGTAATCTTTTAAATGTCCCAACAGGCCATCAGTTGCTTCCTGTTGTCCGAAAACCTCTCGTTTAAGGGTTTTCTCAAGTCCCTCCAGATCGTATTTGAGCACATGGTCGTCTAGGTTTTCGATGGCATTGTAAACCTGCAAGAAAACCACAACACAGAGCAAAACCAGGCAACTCTTTGCACGGCTCTGCTGCTTGGTCGGCAAGGCTCGGCGGCTACTATTAGGAAACAGGACCCGTGCTTTTTTCCTTCTCTTTTTCTTGCCTACGTTGACGAGACTATTACCATCAACGACATCAAATGTGAAGATCTTAGGGCTGGTGGAGCGCTGATCGCTACGCAGAGACGTTAAATGAACACTGTGCTGGGATATTGACGTTGTCTGCTCCAAGCGGCGCCTTTTCATCGCTTGGTACTTCTGGCGAATTCGTACCACGGCTCGTATGGTCGAAGAGAACTGAGGGAACGTCTTCTCTCCGGTCCCGTTTTCTTTCATCTCTTCTAATTCATCGTCTGAAAACATGGCAGTCAGGTTTTGGTCCTCCATCTGTGAAAACCAAATGGGAGAATGGGTTTGAATCACAACTGATGCATTTTTTTTTTTTATACCCTGTCCACACTAGGGATTTTGTACCGATACAAAACTACTTTCGTACCGCAACACCTGTCCACACTAGCAACTATACCGGTACTGTAGCGGTATAACTGTATTGGTACGAAACCCACAAATGTATGGGTTTCGTACCGGTGCAGTATCGGTACTGTAGCGCCTCGCTGTAGTGTGGACAGATGAAGCGGCTCTGTATCGATACAAATATAATGCGCATGCGCAAAGTCACACACCTCAATCGATGTCTTCGCTGAATAAAATAGTGAAGAACGGAAATTCGTTTGTTTCTTTCTCAACTGCCTCGCGCGTTTTATACGATTCGACTGAATAAATGACCACCAGAAATACAGACTGTACATTGACAACAAAAAGCGCACACACACGTTGTTTCATCCGTACGGAAGCCGCGAGAGGCCGGCCCTTCATATAATCCTTTTTTTTATTCACCTTGTTATCCCGAGATAACGACATAATTAATTCAGAATCTTGAGAAAACAAAACCGTTGTTTCGAGATCTCGAGAAAACAAAACAATTATTCCGTGATCGAGTAAACAGCTGAGAAATGGTTCATTCAGGTGCGCCAAGAGACTTGTGATATGCTGACTTTGGGGCTATTTCTCATTCTGTATAGACGCAACTTTGGTCATTAGAATGTCTGGAATAATCGATCACCTAATAAGGCAATATTTTGATCAGGGGTTGACACAGGGAGAGATTGCATTAAGTCTTTTAATAAGGGATAATTTCAAAATTAGTCCGCGGCACCTCCGCAGAAGACTGGCCCGGCTTCGTCTCTACCGACGGAGATACAGTGATCCAGCTGAGATCATGAAATAATTGTTTTGTTTTCTCGAAATCATGGAACAATTGTTTTGTTTTCTCGAGATCTCGAAATAACGGATGCCATATATTCTCGGAAGGAAGTTACTCGGTAACCACGGAAACATTTCGCGCACGCGCATTCCAACTACCGTGAAAGAAAACCACAAACATTTCTTGCTAGTGTGGACAGATGCACTAAACTGTACCGGTATACTTTGTATCGATACAGTTATACCCTGGGTGCGATTTGCTGGGGGGGATGGGTGGGGATCATCCCCCCCTCTGGTTTTTATCTCTGCTGAAAAAAATCCTTGGGGACAACCCCATCAATAAAACAAACAAACCAAAAAAAAGTTGACATGACAGGCATGTTGTGACACAGTTTTCTATGGTCTACATTGCATTCACTTTCAAAATGACCCGAAAGTGGCAGCTTTGATGTTCACGAACGTCCCCAGCAAATAGACACATTGTAGATAATAACAATATCTTTGCGTTCTCATAGAACGCAAAGATATTGTTATTATCTACAATGTATCAATGTATCTGCAGGGATGCAAACAGTGCGCCTTTTGGCGGATGCCGCCTTTTTCACGGCCGATTTTTTTTTTAGGGGGGGCGTTGGAGTGTCTGATTATAATTTCAAAGTAAATTCTGTATTAAAATTACTAAATAAGCAAATCCGTTACAGTCCATGAAACAGGAAGTATAAGGATGAGAAAAAAAAACAGTTTAAATCGGAAAGCTGCGCACAATGTGAACTGCGCCATCAGAGCAAACTGTTCATTTAGTATTCATGTATTTTAGTGATTTTCGAGTCACTGTCCATTTAATCCGGAAGGAGAGAAACATCACAGCAACGCGACAAGCAATGCGAACTTTGTTGTGTTAGTGTTCGTGTATTTAGTCAGAGAGATAGGAAGATGAATTTACTGTACTATCTCTGGTTTAGTGTTCGTTTTCATTTAGTGTTATTCATTTGATATCATCGGATGTTATTGAGCTGTTAGCCTATTGTTACCTTAATTTTGTGACCTTTCATGATTAAAAAAAAAAAACATCCCCCTTCTGGTTTTTTGACAAATCGCATCCTGGTTATACCACTTTCGTACCGGTATAAGTGTGAACACAGCATTTTACAAACCTGGATAGACTCAAGCTGGAGGTATGACGTAATGGTGTTGGTCCACGCCCCCTAGTGATCTTTCCCCGCCCTGTTTGAGCAAATGTAAACGCAAAAGAAAGTCAGAGGCTAAAAAAAGTAGCAGGAGGAAATGAAACATAAACCGAAAGCCTTTGTCAGTGCTGGAACTCACTTCATGTTTGCCAGGTCGTCATTTTTAACTGCGTTTTTTAGAGAAAGGATAAGACTTGTTTAGGCAGGCACAAGTGTGTGTGTGTGTGTGTGTGATCATACTTATTTGATCAGTCGGTGCTTTATACAAAAGACCTCACTGGCTTGTTGCATTACATATGAAGCAGGTTAGTCCGGTTAATGAACAAATTACAGCAAATGAGAGTCATTTTGGAATAATATCCCATGCATAAGTGTCTCTCTCTCTCTCTCTCTCTCTCACCTGAGGAATGCACGTTTTTCAAAAGAGCTCACGCACTAGACTTGTGCTCTTTCCTCCAGGCTTTCACAAGTTCACCTTTTCCTCCACTGAGATCTCTAACCCTAGTGCACAGCAGATAAAGCTGGTTTCCTTCCTGGAAATCCTGCCCATGTATCAACATGTACTAGTGCATGCAGAATTGCACACATTTCATCCAGTTACTCTGTGTTCTGAACCTGACCATAACAGCTGATCAGTTCAGCCTACCTGGAAAACTGAGTAGTGGTGGTGGTGTCTGCTAGTGCTGTCTGACTAACCACTAAGCCATGGGAAAAAGGAAATCGAAATTGTAGAGACAAAACTGCAAGGGTGCAAAAACTTGTTGCACGCACTCATCCATCCATACGCACAGTTCTCTTACCTTCAGCAGATCACCACAGAGAGGGCTGGGAAAGTCTTCTTAGAGTATACAGACCAGGATAGAAGAAGTCGTACCGTAGCAGACCAGGAAGGAGGCAATTCTTGAATCTTGCCTGACCTCGACTCAACACATTTTCTGAACTCCACCTATCTGCACGCCTCTCCACTAAGCTCCTCCCCCTTCCTCTTCTCCTCCACATCTAACCACAAAGCCAGGGTTGAGTAATGCACTGTATGATTACTGCAAAACTGTTCCAGCCTACTAAATACCAATAATGCTGAGATAAGTTCTGTACAAATCCTCAGATTGCCATAGTAAATAAAAATGACAAACTAGTAAGCTATCATGCATGTCCAAACACACACTTGATGCAAATTCCAGCTCTATTCGACTCATTTCACCCCAAAAGAATCGACTCTTTTGACTCCCTAAGCTGTCTTTGTGATATTTTGACAAATGATAGTTATTTTCATGATTTTGTTAGTTCATATGGCATTACAAATGTGCACTAAAAAACAGTTAAAAAAAATAATTAATATATATTATCCATGGGGGTGGCACGGTGGTGTAGTGGTTAGCGCTGTCGCCTCACAGCAAGAAGGTCTGGGTTCGAGCCCCGTGGCCGGCGAGGGCCTTTCTGTGCGGAGTTTGCATGTTCTCCCCGTGTCCGCGTGGGTTTCCTCCGGGTGCTCCGGTTTCCCCCACAGTCCAAAGACATGCAGGTTAGGTTAACTGGTGACTCTAAATTGACCGTAGGTGTGAATGTGAGTGTGAATGGTTGTCTGTGTCTATGTGTCAGCCCTGTGATGACCTGGCGACTTGTCCAGGGTGTACCCCGCCTTTCGCCCGTAGTCAGCTGGGATAGGCTCCAGCTTGCCTGCGACCCTGTAGAACAGGATAAAGCGGCGAGAGATAATGAGATGAGATGAGATATTATCCATGTTAACGCATTTACGCGGAACCATGGCCTCACTTTTTGCGCTACAAATAGTTTTAAGCACTAACAATGAATCTAATAGAGTCGTTTTTACGATTCAAGTGATTCATACAGAGTACGTAGCAGTCTGAGTGAGTGACCTTGACGTCCGTAACGTCACCGCAGGAAGGCGATCGGTCTCATCGCCATTTCTGCTATACTAAAACACAGAGCTGATTGCAACTCTGATTCTCCATTTTGAGCTAATTTATCGCCATGCTACGTAGAAGTGTTGCCGGCGGGTGCAGCGACACGACAGAAGGTGGATGTATGTGGCATTCGTGGCCCAAGAATGTTCAAACTGCAAAGATTTGGGCACGTTTTGCGAGAAGTTCACGGGCACATTGGGCGCCTACGAAGTGGTCTGTCCTCTGCTCTGCACATTTTACTGAAGACTCATACGGGACCTCTGATCTGTTGAGGAGCGTTAGCTATAAGCCTGTATTGAAAGAGGGTGCAGTATTAACAATTAAATAAAACTACAAGAAAAGGAAAGTATCTCATCTCATCTCATTATCTCTAGCCGCTTTATCCTGTTCGACAGGGTCGCAGGCAAGCTGGAGCCTATCCCAGCTGACTACGGGCGAAAGGCAGGGTACACCCTGGACAAGTCGCCAGGTCATCACAGGGCTGACACATAGACACAGACAACCATTCACACTCACATTCACACCTACGGTCAATTTAGAGTCACCAGTTAACCTAACCTGCATGTCTTTGGACTGTGGGGGAAACCAGAGCACCCAGAGGAAACCCACGCGGACACGGGGAGAACATGCAAACTCCGCACAGAAAGGCCTTCGCCGGCCACAGGGCTCGAACCCGGACCTTCTTGCTGTGAGGTGACAGCGCTAACCACTACACCACCGTGACGCCAAAAGGAAAGTATTTTTTTTTTTTTAAAAGGAAAGTGAGCTTAGTTGCACCAGTTTTCCTGGAGTGAGCCGAGGGTTGCTGGTAAAACACAGGACGTGACATATTGCCCAGGCAGTGATCTCCCCGCAGTTGTTGCTAAAACCGGTGACATCCCGTTCCGTCCTGGGTTTTAGTAATTGCCTGAGCCGAGCAGTAATGGTGGAGTACTCAGTAATGGAGAAAATGGAGAATGAGTGCACCATATGTCTTATTTCTAAACTGGATATTGCTCCCATCTCGCCCTTACGTGGAAGAAGTGAATGAACAGAGAACTGAACGAACAACTGAAAGTCAGATTGTTTCAAAACAATCGGCCACAAGATCGGCCAGAATAAAGGCCAGAATAAAGTTCAATCATTTGTTTATTTTGCTCTTTTCAGAATCAAAACTCGCTCTCTTCCATGCACACGCGCACACACACACACACACACACACACACACACACACACACACACACACACACAAGTCGTCGGGTTCAGGAGAGATCTCTCTTCCTCTGCTCTCTCTCTCTCTTTATATAGGGCGCGGTCACTGGGAAGACACACAAACACAGGTTAATTGACATCAGGTGTAGTGATTCTGCCACTTACCTTCCCTGACTCCGCCCTCCGGTCACAGACCGGCGCTTGACCACGCCCCCGCTGCCACATACCCCCACCACCCGACTCAGGCCAGGCAGCCGTCCGGCCTGCAGCCAACTCCCCCCCACCCCCTTGGCGGGAGAGAAAGTCCGCCACAACCATCTGCGCCCCCGGCCTGTGGATCACCTTGAAGTTAAAGGGTGGGAGTGCCAGATACCAACGGGTGATCCGCGCATTGACATCCTTTATGCAGTGGAGCCACTGGAGGGGCGCTTGGTCCGAACAGAGGGTGAAAGGGCGTCCCAGCAGGTAGTAGCGGAGGGCAAGGACCACCCACTTGATCGCGAGGCACTCCTTTTCGATGGTGCTGTAGCGCCCCTCGTGTACCGACAGCTTTCTGCTGATGTACAGGACTGGACGGTCCTCCCCCTCCACCTCCTGGGACAAAAAGGCCCCCAGCCCTCTGTCTGACGCATCCGTCTGTAACATAAAAGGGAGAGAAAAGTCAGGGGAGTGTAACAGTGGCCCCCCGCACAGTGCAGCCTTCACCTCAGAGAAAGCCCGGTGGCATTGCTCCGTCCACTGGACCGAATCTGGTCCCCCTTTTTAGTGAGATCAGTCAGCGGGCTGGTGACGTCTGAATAATTAGGTATAAACCTACGATAGTAGCCAGCCAGCCCCAGGATCTGTCTCACCTCCTTTTTGGTCTTGGGCCTCGGGCAGGCCGCAATTGCTGCTGTCTTGTTAATTTGGGGAGGCACCTGCCCGTTGCCCAAGTGGAAGCCCAGATACCGTACTTCCACCCGCCCAATCGCACACTTCTTCGGGTTGGCTGTGAGACCCGCTCGCCTCAGCGACCTAAGGACGGCCCTCAGGTGTTGTAGGTGCCGCAGCCAGTCATTACTATAAATAATAATGTCATTGAGGTATGCGGCTGCATAGGTGGCGTGGGGGCGGAGGACCCTATCCATCAGCTGCTGAAACGTAGCGGGAGCCCCAAACAGCCCAAAAGGAAGTGTGACAAACTGGTGTAAGCCAAACGGTGTGGAAAAGGCCGTTTTTTCTCGGGATAATGGAGTCAAGGGGATCTGCCAATAACCCTTTGTCAAATCCAGTGTCAAGTAAAAGCGAGCCATGCCTAGTCGATCGAGCAACTCATCAATACGAGGCATTGGGTACGCGTCGAATTTAGACACCGTGTTGACTTTTCTATAGTCTACACAGAACCGGACCGACCCATCGGCCTTGGGTACCAAGACCACCAGGCTGCTCCAGTCACTGTGGGACTCCTCGATGATGCCCATTTCGAGCATGGCCTCGAGTTCTTCCCGAACCACTTTTTTCTTGTGTTCGGGTAGCCTGTAAGGGCGGCTATGCACTACCACCCCCAGGGTCGTCTCAATGTGGTGCTCTATGAGGTCGGTGCAGCCAGGCAGGGGCGAGAACACGTCCGAAAACTCGGTCTGCAACTGGGCAACCTCCGCAAGTTGGGTCGGGGAGAGGTGATCTCCACAGGGGACCGGAGAGGTACGCGATGCCAATGCTCCCTTTTGAACCTCCGGCCCAGCTCCGCCTTCTCCGGAACCACCGACACCAACGCCACGGGGACCTCCTCGTTCAAGAGATTGAGCAGATTGAGGTGGTAAATCTGTAGCGCCCCACCCCTGTCCGT
This sequence comes from Neoarius graeffei, assembly GCF_027579695.1. Taxonomy (NCBI): domain Eukaryota; kingdom Metazoa; phylum Chordata; class Actinopteri; order Siluriformes; family Ariidae; genus Neoarius; species Neoarius graeffei. Next base: position 13,700,728 of record NC_083593.1, on the reverse strand, counting down.
TCACCTCACCTCGTAGTCGACGTCCCTGACTCGCCGTGTGACCTCAAAGGGTCCTTGCCACTTGGCGATCAATTTGGAGCTCGATGTGGGCAACAGTACGAGTACTTTATCTCCCAGTGCAAACTCCCTAAGGCGCGTACCCCTGTCGTACAGGCAGGTTTGCCGTTCTTGGGCCTGCCGCAAATTCTCCTGGGTTAGGTGTGTGAGTGTGTGGAGTTTTGCACGCAGGTCAATAACGTATTGAATTTCATTTTTACTTGGTGAAGGTCCCTCCTCCCAATTTTCTCGCAGCACATCTAGAATGCCACGTGGCTTACGCCCATATAATAATTCAAATGGGGAGAACCCCGTGAAGGCTTGGGGGACCTCTTGCACTGCAAATAACAAGGGTTCGAGCCATTTGTCCCAATTACGTACATCCTCACTTATGAATTTTTTAATTATATTCTTGAGGATGCGATTGAACCGTTCAACTAAACCGTCCATTTGTGGGTGATACACGCTGGTGCGGATCAGCTTAATACCTAATAACTCATACAGTTCGTTCAGTGTACGTGACATAAACGAGGTGCCTTGGTCAGTCAGGATCTCTTTCGGGATTCCAACTCGGGAGATGACACGGAAGAGCGCTTCCGCAATACTGCGTTCTGAAATATTGCGAAGAGGCACTGCTTCCAGGTATTGCATTGCATAGTCCACCAGAACTAAAATAAAGCGGTACCCTCGTGTTGACCGATCTAATGGCCCGATGAGATCCATCCCAATTCTTTCGAACGGGGTCTCGATTAATGGGAGAGGGTGCATAGGCGTTTTTGGAATGGCCGCTGGATTTACTAACTGGCATTCGCGGCACACCGTACACCACCTATGGACATCGCCGCGAATCCCTGGCCAATAGAACCGGGCCATTAGTTGGGCTAGTGTCTTATCCTGCCCTAAGTGTCCAGCCATGGGATTAAAGTGAGCCGCCTGGAATACCAATTCCTGGCGGCTCTTTGGAATCAAAAGCTGTCTGACTTGCTCTTTAGTCTGAGTGTCCTGCGTCACTCGGTATAATCTATCCTTCATAATAGAAAAATAGGGGAAGGACGGGGTGGCGTTCGGCTGGAGCATTTGACCATCGATTACTCTTACTTGGTCAAATGCATGTCGCAGAGTCTCGTCTCGCACCTGCTCTAACAGGAAATCCGCAAGGGATTCCCCGAGAGAGGGAGGAGGAGCCTGCGGCTCCTCACTCTGACGCAGAGATGACGTAGACGGCTCTGTGACAGCTGCTCCCGCCAATGCGACACCGGGACCTCCCCCTGCTGAACTACGGCAGGACCCACTCTTCACTAAATGACTCATTAACTCCCCGAATCCCGGCCAATCAGTCCCCAAAATTATCGAGTGGGTGAGGCGAGGATTAACTGCCGCCTTTACTCTAAATTTTTCCCCTCGGAAAAAAATGTGAACCAACACTAAAGGGTAGCTGTGAACATCCCCGTGCACACACAACACCTTCACCCCCTGTGCTCCCCCCAATGCCTCGTCTTGCACCAGGCTTTGGTGAATTGAGGTCTGATTACAGCCAGAGTCCACCAATGCCTGATATGTATCCCCTTGGATACTCACCGGTATGCGATACCCTCCAGCCCGATCGAGGGCGGCTCCTGGCGCGTTGGGGATCCGAACCACCATGCCCACTTCCATTGCCGAGCACTGCTGTTGGAGGTGGCCCGGCTCCCTGCAGTGCCAGCAAACCTGCCCAGGCTTCCTCTCTGCACCGGCGCTCTGGGGCTCACTCACCTGAGGGGGGGAAGAGACAGACACAGAAGGGGAAAACGGGAGGGCACCACAGGTGTGACGGGCCGGCTGGGATGGGGCCGGCCCCCGCCTCTGCGGTGGGGGAACGGGGCGAGGACAAGACACAGGAGGAGAGAGGGGGAGAGAGAGAGAGGAGAGAAGAGGATGTCCGCTGTCCTGCCGTCGGAACAGCCGCCAAATGGTCCTCTGCCAACTCGATGGCCTGATCCAGTGACGCCGGATGATGGCACTGGACCCACTCCGCGGTTCCCTCTGGTAGGCAGTCCAGATTGTCATCAAAAGACGTTTTTTTTTTTCAATAGATGCAGGTGATGTTAAAGCCTGTTGGCAGTCACGAGGCAGACTACAAAACCCCAAAACCGCAGGGCATCAAGGCCACTGTGGCCTTATGGCAGATATTTTTTTTCCAAGGGCACAAGGCCAAATTGAGAGAGCACGAGGGCCATGACCCTCGTGGCCCTTGTGAAATTCCTGCCCTGCTTATAGGTATAATGTTATGACTTCTGTTGAGAATAATGATTTTATTTTTGTATTAATTTTTGGATAATTTTATTAGTATCAGGTTTATATCTCTCTTTGATGTCACATCTTGTATTATTGGGACCACAATGGAAATAAGTTTTTAACTTTTTTGTGTTATCCCGGGTAATATCTACAGTATTTTATGTATTTTTTTATACTCATGTTTATTTGGGATTATTTTGTTACATTTATCATTTTTACGTACTGTATTATTGCCAAATAAATCAAATCAAATCAAAAATATTGCACATCTTTGTGTCTGTACTTCATTTGCAGCTGTGCTGGCAACTCTCCCTGTCACACTGCATCCTAGAACCTGAGAAACACCTTTGCCTCACCTTTCACATTCAGATATGAAAGATTGAATACTGATTCAGTTACACTGCAAGACAAAAAAGAGTTGACTCGTTCATCTAAAAATAGTCGACTCGTTCGTGATAGCCACATTGCTCCGACTACAGCTACTTCCTCTGATAACGACTAGACAACACGCCTTCCGAGAACTTTCTTTATATGAGAGTTGAACTTGTACATTTCATTTAAAATCATTTATCAAACACTTTGCAGCCTGCCAGTTGTCGTTTTCATGATTTAAAGGACAATATTTAGGAGACATACTGTAAAAACAGACCCCCCAAAAATTGGTATGGTTTGTCCTTGATGCTTCCTTCAACTTCATAGATCAGTCCTGTGATGTGTTTAAACATATCCCCATACCCATATGGGAGAAAAACGCATATTCATTAGCAATTTTATCAGGTAAACTTTCCACATTCATGCACTTTAGGCTATTTGTGAGGCCCCCAGCAAGTCCATCAAGTGAAAAGACACCACCACCACTGCACTACTATTATTACAATGATATGGTGTGTATGGATTTGGTGTAAGTGTATCAAGTGCATAGGCAGTGCTGGGAAATGACACTACTGTGTCGTCCCCCACCCAGTAAAAAATACCCAGCCAAGAGCAGTCCTGTGAACAGAAACCGACATTGAGAAAGGGTTGAAGTGGGGGTTCTCAAGGTTTTTGCAATCACAAGCCCATTATCTGTAAAATAACCATATAACTTTCAAATACCATCGACTCCCTGGTTTAGTTCATGAACAATCCAACAACTGAAATATTAGGCTCATTATTTACATTTGTAGAATAATATTCTGGCTGTTTATTGAAGCCATAGAGCATTTTTATTCCTGAATAGAAGGCATTAAAAGGCATCCAAATTCACAATCAATCAATCAATCAATCAATAATTAAATAAATAAATGGGCTACTTGTTTTGGAGTTAGTGAGGTTTAGATCAAACCCATTTCATTCAAGTGACTGGACAAACCAAGCCAAGAAATAAATATTTAGTAATAAATATAATTAGTGAGATTGTGATTTCCACCACTGAAACACACACACACACACACACACACACACACACACACACACACACACACACACACACACACCAACCACTTACCCTCTGGCTATGCTTCACAGACACCACTTTGAGAACCAGTATGTTCCATGGACACACACTGGTGTGTCCAGTAATGTAGGCAGTAAAATAACACAGTGTTTAAAAAAGGCTGCTGTACCTGTTACACTTGGAACAGTGTAACACATTAAAATGCTGACAATTTGTTGGTGTCTATGCTGTGCTGAGAATGGTCCCACCTACTCGGACTCCAAACGTCCAAAACATATGAGCAATATTCAGTATATCATGGCATTGAAATATCAAACATCTTTTATATTTGTATATATATATATATATATATATATATATATATATATATATATATATAGAGAGAGAGAGAGAGAGAGAGAGAGAGAGAGAGAGAGAGAGACAACCCCGATTCCAAAAAAGTTGGGACAAAGTACAAATTGTAAATAAAAATGGAATGCAATAATTTACAAATCTCAAAAACTGACATTGTATTCACAATAGAACATAGACAACATATCAAATGTCAAAAGTGAAACATTTTGAAATTTCATGCCAAATATTGGCTCATTTGAAATTTCATGACAGCAACACATCTCAAAAAAGTTGGGACAGGGGCAATAAGAGGCTGGAAAAGTTAAAGGTACAAAAAAGGAACAGCTGGAGGACCAAATTGCAACTCATTAGGTCAATTGGCAATAGGTCATTAACATGACTGGGTATAAAAAGAGCATCTTGGAGTGGCAGCGGCTCTCAGAAGTAAAGATGGGAAGAGGATCACCAATCCCCCTAATTCTGCGCCGACAAATAGTGGAGCAATATCAGAAAGGAGTTCGACAATGTAAAATTGCAAAGGGTTTGAACATATCATCATCTACAGTGCATAATATCATCAAAAGATTCAGAGAATCTGGAAGAATCTCTGTGTGTAAGGGTCAAGGCCAGAAAACCATACTGGGTGCCCGTGATCTTCGGGCCCTTAGACGGCACTGCATCACATACAGGCATGCTTCTGTATTGGAAATCACAAAATGGGCTCAGGAATATTTCCAGAGAACATTATCTGTGAACACAATTCACCGTGCCATCCGCCATTGCCAGCTAAAACTATATAGTTCAAAGAAGAAGCCGTATCTAAACATGATCCAGAAACGCAGACGTCTTCTCTGGGCCAAGGCTCATTTAAAATGGACTGTGGCAAAGTGGAAAACTGTTCTGTGGTCAGACAAATCAAAATTTGAAGTTCTTTATGGAAATCAGGGACGCCGTGTCATTCTGACTAAAGAGGAGAAGGACGACCCAAGTTGTTATCAGCGCTCAGTTCAGAAGCCTGCATCTCTGATGGTATGGGGTTGCATTAGTGCGTGTGGCATGGGCAGCTTACACATCTGGAAAGACACCATCAATGCTGAAAGGTATATCCAGGTTCTAGAGCAACATATGCTCCCATCCAGACGACGTCTCTTTCAGGGAAGACCTTGCATTTTCCAACATGACAATGCCAAACCACATACTGCATCAATTACAGCATCATGGCTGCGTAGAAGAAGGGTCCGGGTACTGAACTGGCCAGCCTGCAGTCCAGATCTTTCACCCATAGAAAACATTTGGCGCATCATAAAATGGAAGATACGACAAAAAAGACCTAAGACAGTTGAGCAACTAGAATCCTACATTAGACAAGAATGGGTTAACATTCCTATCCCTAAACTTGAGCAACTTGTCTCCTCAGTCCCCAGATGTTTACAGGCTGTTGTAAAGAGAAAAGGGGATGTCTCACAGTGGTAAACATGGCCTTGTCCCAACTTTTTTGAGGTGTGTTGTTGTCATGAAATTTAAAATCACCTAATTTTTCTCTTTAAATGATACATTTTCTCAGTTTAAACATTTGACATGTCATCTATGGTCTATTCTGAATAAAATATGGAATTTTGAAACTTCCACATCATTGCATTCCGTTTTTATTTACAATTTGTACTTTGTCTCAACTTTTTTGGAATCGGGGTTGTAGATAGAGAGAGAGAGAGAGAGAGAGAGAGAGAGAGAGAGAGTCTGAAATATATAATTTAAATAATAGTGGAAGTTTTATGATTTCCAAGTCAGAAACATGCAAATACTTTTTCTTTGCATACGGGGTTGCAACAGTACAGCAGTAACACATAAATCATTTAGAGTGTAAGTGTGAAGCTATGAAAGGAGGTGAGAATAAACATATAAAATTAGATTTTTTTTTTTTTTGTGTGTGTGTGTGTGTGTGTGTGTGTGTGTGTGTGTGTGTGTGAGAGAGAGAGAGAGAGAGAGAGAGAGAGAGAGAGAGAGAGAGATCACTCTGGGTGATTTATGATCTATCGCATAATGTTCCAGGAAAAAATGCTGTGAGCTAAATATGCAAATCAAGTCCCTGGGTATTAAAAAAAAAAAGCCACATGAACAGACATAGGCATGTCTGTGGTATGAGCTTGCTTATGCCTCTGTGTGTTTTTGAGTGCGATTTCATGTTTTCAGTATGCTGTCAAGTGTGTTCAGCAACTTCCTGTTGCAGTGCAGTCTCTACAAACATGCTAGTGTTATTTAGCACAGTCTCAGCGTTTAAGTCTAGGCTGAAAACATATCTGTTTAGTCAAGCCGTGTGTTAATGGTGTTTATGAGGTAAAGGTGTAGATCTGGAGGGTCCTCAGACATAGAGTGTTTTGGTAAACTGGGATGTATGGATGCTGTCAGTCCCCCACTCGCTTGCTCACTCGAGTTTGTTGACGGTGTAGTGGCTGGCTGCTTTATGTCCCAGGGCTCCCTCAGGCCTGTGTTACCTTCTGGCTCTCCCCTTTTAGTTATGCTGTCATAGTTAGTTTTGCCGGAGTCCCTGCTTGTACTCACTGCAATATGTATACTGTTCCTACTTATTCAGGTGACATTGGGCATACCTAACAACCTGTGTTTTCTCTCTCTCTCTCTCTCTCTCTCTCTCTCCCCCCCAAAAAAAAATCTGTCCCTCTGAGTTACATGTCAATCCTGAGATCGAGACGCTGACCTCTTCTGCTCCTCGGACCTGCCTGATCCATCCTGGTGCCCTGTGTCTGGTTGGAGTCTCATCGCATCGCTCCTATAGAGGACGGCCCCACGTGGACAGTTGAAAGTCACACCTGGAAGACACTCTGGACACTTACAGTAACGCTTTTATGGCTGAAGACTACAGTTGACTTGCTAACTTTAGGACTGCGGTTGTCATGAACAGTTTTACACTCAAGTTTTCATCATTGAAGAGTTTATAACATCAACGAAACTGACTTCATGTTAAAACTGTTAATGTTATAGTCATGTTGTCTGTTGTTGCCCAAATGAGGATGGGTTCCCTTTTGAGTCTGGTTCCTCTCGAGGTTTCTTCTTCATGTTGTCTGAGGGAGTTTTTCCTTGCCACCGTCGCCACAGGCTCGCTCACTGGGCATAGATTTGGGATAAAATTAGCTCATGTTTTAAGTCGTTCAAATTCTGTAAAGTTGCTTTGCGACAATGTTTATTGTTAAAAGCGCTATACAAATAAACTTGACTTGACTTTTATGTACGCACTGACAGAAGCAGTCCAACACCCAATCCAACCTGCTGCTGTTGCAAATGAGTGTAGATCTCAACATTAAATCTTCACAGATACAGAGGCCTACACCATTACTGGTATAACATCAAATTCACTCATCATGGTATATCATTTGGGTTATTATAGTGTCACGGTTTCATGGATAGTCACAGTGAATGATCAGACGGTTACTGTTGACAGTTTGAAAATACTGAGTAATTCTGTCTATCCGTTCATTTTTTTAAAACTGATTTTTACTTCAGTGCTTCTCAGTATCTGTATGTTGCCCTGTTGGCATTTGTTTGTCCATGCAGGAGAAGCAGATTGCACTGAAAACTTTTTGTCTGTGTAATCCACTTCTGTTGTAAACAGATGCTGGGTCATTGCAGCACATCCTTTTTATCTTCTTCTTCGTCCATCCAGTGTGTTCTGGGTTGGGTCCCTTTCCTAGGCTTTCTTGGCGAAGTAAGCACAGCTGGCTATCCACTTGGTCATGGACAATTTAGAGTAGCCAGTGAGCCTAACTGCATGTCTTTGGAATGTGGGGGAAACCGGAGCACCCGGAGGAAACCCATGCAGACAGGGGGAGAACATACAAACTCCACACAGAAAGGCCCCTCATCAACCATGAGGTTTGAACCCAGAACCTTCTTGCTGTGAGGCAACAGTGCTAACCATTCCACCACCGTGCTGCCTGTATGCATTGACACGTTTGTCCAAAGATTTGGTGATAAACAAAACCTTTAATTTTCACCACAGGCTTGTGTGTGTGTTTTAAATAGTCATTTAATACTGTGATACCTTGAAACCGTGATATTTTTAAAGTAGGTTATCATAAGAAAAAATGTCTGCACACTTAGATCCTATTATTCATATAATTGCCAAGCTTTCGGTCAAAGACCTTCCTCAGGGCACAAACAGATGGAGCATACAACAAACTAATCAATTAAGATTCATTAAGGTGCTCAGTCACACCTACACAGATGAGTTGTAGTCCAAGTGTGGAAGTTGTAGTTTTTCTGTTCTTCCTGGTTTCATATTTCCTCTACCCAAGGTAGCTGGCATTAAATTGACCCCAAATGCACCAATAAAATTCTCATCTCATCTCATTATCTCTAGCCGTTTTATCCTTCTACAGGGTCGCAGGCAAGCTGGAGCCTATCCCAGCTGACTATGGGCGAAAGGCAGGGTACACCCTGGACAAGTCACCAGGTCATCACAGGGCTGACACATAGACACAGACAACCATTCACACTCACATTCACACCTACGCTCAATTTAGAGTCACCAGTTAACCTAACCTGCATGTCTTTGGACCAATAAAATTACCCACCACAAAAACATACATCTTTTTACATACAAACTTGAGTACACACACACATATAAGCAAGTGTAAGTTCAAGATAACTGCATAAACATCAGCAAAAACTTCATAAACTGCAGTTTCAAGACTTAACAAATGGTATACCTCCAATCATAACATAACACTCACGTCAAAGTCTACATTTAACCCTTTGGGTTGTAGGGCATCTAATGTATAGATCCAAAACAATTCCCTTTGACATAGCACTTTATCAATGTTCCCACCCCTTGACAATTTAACTTGCTCAATTCCCTGAAACCGTAGGGAAGAAACAGGGTGGGCACACTCTACAAAGTGACAAGCCACAGGGTAATTAAGATCAGCCCGTCTAATCGAACTCTTATGTTCGCTGATCCTTTGTTTTAAGCTACGTGTAGTTTTTCCCACATAGACCTTATCACAGGGACATCTTAACAAATAAACAACATTCTTTATATTGCATGTAATAAAACCCTTCACATTGTAACTTTTACCAGACCTGGAGTGTTTAAAAGTATGAGTCTTATGTGTACTGTTACATTGGGCACAGTTGCCACAGGGGTAGTTACCATCCCTCAGGGGTGCTAAGAGTGTTTGAGCAGGAGCAGATCTTATACATGCTTTGACAAGCTTATTCCTGAGGTTGGGACCCCGTCTGGAGACAAACAACGGGGGGGTCCTTAAATTTACCCTGGAGTGAAGGATCGTCACATATTAAATGCCAATATTTCATGACTGTGTTTTTAATTATGTAGGATTTAGGAGTAAAAGTAGTAATGCAAGAAACTGAAAACTTTTTATCTTTTTTAACACTTTTTTTCAAAAGATGTGTCCGTGGCGTGGACAGGGCAATGTTATATGCCTCCTCAACAGTCTTCATGGAATAACCCCTAGCCAAAAATCTTTGTTTCATTTCTAATGCATTCTCCTCATATTCTTCAATGGAGTGACAGATCCGTCTGAGTCTGTAGAACTGACTCTTGGGCAATCCGTTTTTTAGGGCACTAGGATGTGAGCTGCTTGCCAACAGGAAAGAGTTACGGTCTGTTTCCTTTCGGTAGAGGGTTGTGGTCAGTTTCCCATCTTCTAATCTGATCCACATATCTAAGAAATGCACACGTTTAGAGTCAGACTCCACAGTGAATTTCAAGTCAGGGCTCATTTTGTTCAAGTGTGTTGTAAATTCATTCAGCTCATTTTGAGACCCTTTAAAAACACAAAGAACATCATCTAAATATCTAAAATATCTGATGATGTTACTGTAAAATGGATTTCTGTCCTCATTGAAAATAAACTGTTGTTCAAAAAATCCCACATACAAATTAGCATAGCTGGGGGCAAAGTTACTCCCCATACTTGTGCCTTTAACTTGGAGGTAATACTCTCCCTGGTGGAAGGAAAAGAAATTTAGTCTGAGGATAGATGATGCCAGATCACAGATAAAGGTATTTGGGGGGTTCTCATCCTCCGAGCGGTTCTGCAGATAATATTCAAGTGCTATAATACCTCGTTCGTGAGAAATGTTCGTGTAGAGACTTTCTACATCAAAAGTGGCAAGGATGGTATCAGTAGGGAGATCTTGAAGTTCAGATATTTTATTTATGACATCAGTAGAATCTTGTACATAAGCAGGTAGCTTTTGTACAAAGGGTTTGATAAAATAATCCACAAAGTTCGATAATGGCTCAAGTAGGGACTCAATACTGGCAACTATGGGTCTGCCCTTAGGTTTAATTAGGCTTTTATAAATTTTAGGAAGCATATAAAATGCTGGGGTGACCGGATGTTGTTTATTTAGATAATTAAATTCATCTTTGGGCGGCACGGTGGTGTAGTGGTTAGCGCTGTCGCCTCACAGCAAGAAGGTCCGGGTTCAAGCCCCGTGGCTGGCGAGGGCCTTTCTGTGTGGAGTTTGCATGTTCTCCCCGTGTCTGCGTGGGTTTCCTCCGGGTGCTCCGGTTTCCCCCACAGTCCAAAGACATGCAGGTTAGGTTAACTGGTGACTCTAAATTGACCGTAGGTGTGAATGTGAGTGTGAATGGTTGTCTGTGTCTATGTGTCAGCCCTGTGATGACCTGGCGACTTGTCCAGGGTGTACCCCACCTTTCGCCCGTAGTCAGCTGGGATGGGCTCCAGCTTGCCTGCGACCCTGTAGAACAGGATAAAGCGGCTAGAGATAATGAGATGAGATGAATTCATCTTTGGTTATCCAGTGTTGTTCCAATGCTTGAGTAATCAGCTCAACAATTATGTTTTTAAAGTCCATAGTGGGGTCAGTCTTAAGCTTCCTATAGAATGTTTCATCATTCAGTTGACGGTATGCCTCAATTATATAGTCAGTGCTGTTCTGGATGACTATAGCCCCACCTTTATCGGCTGGTTTTATTATAATTTCAGGGTCTTTTGCAAGCTCCTGAATGGCATGTCGTTCATCTTGACTCAGATTTTGCTGATGTGAGTAAGGTGCATTCTGTAACTTCTCAAGAATCTCCTGTTCAACAACCCTACAGAATGTATCAATCGAGGGATGGTTTACATGGGGCACAAAGGTACTTTTAGGCTTAAACTTAGCTTTGTTTACATTTTGATTTTCATTTCCAGTCCCAAACATATATCTTAATTTAATTCTCCTAAAAAAAAAAAACATGTAAGTCTTAATTTCAAAAGAGTTTGTATAGTTGGTGGGAACAAAGCTCAACCCCTTACTCAGGGCTGACAAATGTTGTGGGGTGAGTACCTTGTCAGACAGGTTCACAACCGGACTCTGGCCTGTTGGTGTGTCACTGTCCCCATTGCTCCTCTGTTTCCTCTGTCCCCTCCTCGTCCTCTTCGTCCTCCTCGTCCCCTTCTGTTTCCTTGCAACTTCTTTCCGTTGTCCCTTTGATCGTTTTTTGGAGGCTGACGTGTTTGGGAGTGATGGGAACTATGGTAGGAGTCGGAGTCACTCGGGAAGTCACTTTCAGAAGTAAAGCCAAACTGTTGTCTGTGAAGTCTTTGTGGTGGGTCTCGTTGCCTCTCCTCGCCATACATCCATTTATACACTCTTCCAATTTGGTAATCATTGGCATCTCTCCTGTATTTCTTCAATTTGATGGTCATCAGGTCTTCTTCAAAATCTCTCAATGTCTGTTCAATGGAATCACATGTGTGGGTATAATCATCTCCCAACATCTGTTTGTGCCCTGAGGAAGGTTTTTGACCGAAAGCTTGGCAATTATATGAATAATAGGATCTAAGTGTGCAGACATTTTTTCTTGTTTTAACAGTCTTTTGGTTTTGTTTTGCACCTTTTTATCGTGAGTGCGGTGTGATCCGTTTAAATGCAAAGTAGGTTATCATAAAATGAACATTTCAAACAACTAAATTCATCACCGTCACGTGACCCCATAGCAACAGTAAATATGCCGCCATGACGGGGGTACGCTTGTTAGTTAGATGTTACTGGGGACAGCACGGTGGTGTAGTGGTTAGCACTGTCGCCTCACAGCAAGAAGGTTCTGGGTTCAAACCCAGAGGGGCCTTTCTGTGTGGAGTTTGCATGTTCTCCCCGTGTCTGCGTGGGTTTCCTCCGGGTGCTCCGGTTTCCCCCACAGTCCAAAGACATGCAAGTTAGGCTAATTGGTGGCTCTCAATTGACCGTAGGTGTGAATGTGAGTGAGTGAGTGTGAATGGTTGTTTGTCTCTATGTGTTAACCCTCCAATGACTTGGCGACTTGTCCAGGGTGTACCCCGCCTCTCACCCATAGTCAGTTGGGATAAGCTCCAGCTTGCCCACGACCCTGCACAAGATAAGTGGTTATGGATAATGGATGGATGGATGGTTGTTATTGGGAAGGTTTTGCTGATGTGCAAATCATTCTGAATGAAACAAAGACATCAGATTTTTTTAATTTACCAAAAATAATTCATCATCGGGGGGGAAAGAAATTTCTAGACGTAGAAGGGAAAATGGTGGAAAAAACATTCAGCGGGACGCAGTGTCGAACAAAGAGCATACCATAGGGTTTTTGACATCTCCGTTTGACACCAAGTCCCACTGAATGTTCCCTCATTTTCCCTTCTACGTTTAGAAATTTCTCTAGTTTTTCCCCCTGATGATGAATTATTTTGGTAAATTAAAAAAACCTTCCCATATCGACCAATAACAACTAGCTTAGCCGAATGAAGCAAAAGTAGTGACGTAATCTAAGAGATAGAGCTTTTATTTTGAAATGGCAAATCACTAGTAGTGTAGTGGTTAGCACTGTCGCCTCACAGCAAGGGGGGTCTGGGTTCGAACCCAGCAGCCGGCGAGGGCCTTTCTGTGTGGAGTTTGCATGTTCTCCCCGTGTCTGCATAGGTTTCCTCGGGGTGCTCCGGTTTCCCCCACTGTCCAAAGGTTGACGTGGGGTGCCCTTGAGCGAGGTACCTAACCCCTGACTGCTCCCCAGGCACTCTAGTGTGGCTGCCCACTCTTCTGTGTGTGTGTGTTCACTGCTTCAGATGGGTTAAATGCAGAGGATGAATTTCCCTGCGCTTGAAGTGTGCATGCGACAAATAAAGGTTTCTTCTTCTGTCATGGCGGCGTAGTTACCGTTGCTAAGGGGTCACATGACTGTGATGAATCTAGTTGTTTGAAATGAATTTTTTTTTAATTTTCACTGTATTAAATAATAATAATAATAATAAAAATCCCTTGGGGGCGGCACGGTGGTGTAGTGGTTAGCGCTGTCGCCTCACAGCAAGAAGGTCCGGGTTCGAGCCCCGTGGCCGGCGAGGGCCTTTCTGTGCGGAGTTTGCATGTTCTTCCCGCGTCCGCATGGGTTTCCTCCGGGTGCTCCGGTTTCCCCCACAGTCCAAAGACATGCAGGTTAGGTTAACTGGTGACTCTAAATTGACCGTAGGTGTGAATGTGAGTGTGAATGGTTGTGTGTCTATGGCCCAATCCCAATTCTAATTTCTACCCCTACCCCTCCCCCTTCCCCTTGGCCCTTCCCCTTGAAACTGAGCTACAAGGGATAGGGCTTGAAATTCAACCCTTACGTATTGGGATAAGCCCTTCAACGATCGCATACGTCATCGCATACCTCCGTCAGCGTTTACGTTAGCAAAACGCGACCAAATGCGTCATTGGCTGCGACCAGCCGCTACAGTCAGAGCCAGAGGCAGAACCAGAAATCTCTGCTGGCAGGGTGTGATTTGTTAACTAACACCACTGAATGGGATATCTTTGGCGCTTCGTGCACCACATCCGACAGAATGAGGTGTCAGAACACTCATGTAAACAATAAAAGCGAGAATAACAGAACAAAACGTATGCAGTCAAGCAACCGAAAACAATACTCACTCCCAAAGCTTTTTAGCAGCAGCTTGGATTTCAGAAATCGCTGCTCATTCTCAGCTCGAAAGCGAATCAAGCGGCGTGTTTCCTCTGGATAACAACTTAAAACACGTAAATAATGGAGAAAATACATTTATGACAATCTTTCGCCGCGGGAACCGCCATCTTTCTGAAATCCGCATGAAATCTCGCTGAAATCCGCATGGCATTGTGGGAAATCACTCAAACCCCTTCGTTCGGAGTCAGCTCCAGGAAAATCTCCGTTTGGAGGGGTACAGAAGCCCTACCCCTTCCCCTACCCCTCCGCGTTAACTGGGATTGGGATACCCCTACCCCTTCACGTGAACGCGCAAAATGGAGGGGAAGGGCCAAGGGGTTGGTCCAAGGGGTGAAATGGGATTCGGCCTATGTGTCAGCCCTGTGATGACCTGGCGACTTGTCCAGGGTGTACCCCGCCTTTCGCCCGTAGTCAGCTGGGATAGGCTCCAGCTTGCCTGCGACCCTGTAGAAGGATAAAGCGGCTAGAGATAATGAGATGAGATGAGATGAGATGAGAAAAAAGCCCCTTGAAAAGTAGTGACGTAATCTAAGTGATAGAGCTTTTATTTTGAAATGGCAAATCACGTGACCCGGAAGAGAATGATGGCAGCTAATATTTTTTCCCCCATTCCTGAGATTCAGTGATTATTTAGTGTTTTTTTTTTATTCTAAAACTACACATAATGACTGGAGAGTGAAGCAGTTTTTTTTTTAAAGTTGCATGTAAATTAAGAAAACTCAGTTTTGATGGCTGGCTGTTGAATTGAAAGCGTTAATGTTTTATTGACGCTGGTGGTGTTTGTTTGTGGAGGTCGCGCTTTGTTTTGCTAGAAAAACCTCCCGAGTTTAGCGTGTAAGCTAACAGTTTAACACATGAGCGTTTCACTTGTAGTGATCCGTCTGGAGCTCGGGGACCAGTCACTCATGCCACAAGGCTTTCAGTACTGTGCTGGTAAGCTAACAAGCTAAAAATAAAGCTGGTGTTAATTTAATAACCACCAGAACGCACTCATTCAGCGTTGTAAGTCCTCAGTAGCTAAGGGAGAGTGGATACTCCAGACTCACTAACATGTTAAACAGACTAGAGGAAACATAATAGGTTTCCTCTGGTTTCTAGAACTTTCCTGGAGTTCCATACATTTCTCCTGAGTGAGTGAGTGAGTGAGTGTGCAGTTTGCAGGCTACATCATGTGACTTCTTCACAAGGCACAGTGTTCACTGTCCTGTTTTTGTCTTTTATATAAAGTCCAGTCTTGTTCTTATCACAACTAGGTGGATCTGGATGACTGGGGGAAAAAAAAATATCAGAAGTGAAGTGCTTTCTGTCTGTCCATTCGCCCACAGATGACATGTCTGAAGAAGAGATGCGAGACAAGGCCCTAACCTCTGCCAGGACGGTATTAGGAGGCAAGACGGAGCGAGAGAAGGCTGCCATCCTTCATCAGCACATCGGCAGTCGTGCGATGTCCGACATGGTGATCGAGACTCTTGCTGCGAGCTCAGGTTAGAATCAACTCTGTGTTGCCCAGTTCACTTTTTTGGTGTTTTCTACATCCTAGCATCACCCCAACACATTGATCCAGAACACCGTTGTGGTAGCTGGGAGACAGCAGACTGATCATGAGGTTGGACCAGAGATGCCTTGCCCTAACCAAACCTCTAAAACCTACCTACAGCGTCTTGCAAACGTATTCATCCCTCTTGGTGTTTTGTTGCATTACAAGCTGGAATTAAAATGGATTTTTTTTTTAAAATGGGTTACCACTATTTGATTTACACAACAAGCCTACCACTTTTAAAGGTTCACTCCATTTCGTATGAAACCCCTAAATAAGAGCTGGTCTGACCAGTTTACGTCATAAGTCAGACAATTAGTTGATTTAAGATCCACGTGTGTGTGCGCAATCAGTGTCGCATGATGTCTGTATAAATCAACCTGTTCTGGAAGGACCCTGATTCTGCAACACTACTAAGCAAGCAACATGAAAACCAAGGAGCACTCCAAACAGGTCAGAGACAAAGTTGTGAAGAAGTATAGATCAGGATTGGGTGATAAAACTATCCCAGAAACTTTGAATATCCCACGGAGCACCGTTAAATCCATTATGGCAAAATGGAAAGAACATGTCATTACTATAAACCTGATGAGAGAAGGCCACCCACCAAAACTCACAGACCGGGCAAGGAGGGCATTAATCAGAGCTGCAACAAAGATAACACTGAAGGAGCTGCAAAGATCCACAGCAGAGATGGGAGTATCTGTCCATAGGACCAATTTCAGCTGTACACGCCACAGAGCGGGGCTTTATGGAAGAGTGGCCAGAAAAAAGCCATTGCTTAAAGAAAACACATTTGGAGTTTGCCCAGCAGCATGTGGCAGACTCCTCAAACACATGGAATAAGATTCTCTGGTTAGATGAGATTAAAATTGAACTTTTTGGCCATCATGGGAAATGTCATGTGTGGCATGGCACCCTGAGAACACCCAACACCCTGAGAACACCATTCCTACAATGAAGCATGGTGGTGGCAGCATCATGCTGTGGGGATATTTTTTCATCTGCAGGGACAGGAAAGCTGGTCAGAACTGAAGGAAAGATGGATGGCGCTAAATACAGGGCAATTCTGGAGGAAAACCTGTTTGAATCGGCCAGAGGTTTGAGACTGGGATGAAGGTTCACATTCCAGCAGGACAATGACCCTAAACATACTGCTAAAGCTACACTGGAGTGGTTTAAAGAGAAACATTTAAATGTCTTGAAATGGCCTAATCAAAGCTCAGACATCAATCCAACTGAGAATCTGTGGCATAACTTGAAGATTGCTGTACACCAACACAACCCATCTAACTTGAAGGAGTTGGAGCAGTTTTGTCTTGAGGAATGGGCAAAAATCCCAGTGGATAGATGTGCTAAGCTAATAGAGACATACCCCAAGAGACTTGCAGCTGTCATTGCAGCAAAAGGTGGCTCTACAAAGTATTGACTTGGGGGGGAATACCAGTGTTCTCCACTGTCGTTAATGACTCGGCGGCCCGCTGAGTCATAACGGCTAGAAGAGCTATTACCGCCGACTCATAAATGCGCCGCCGAGCCTTAATTTTTGGCCGCCCAGTCAAAAATAAAAGTTTACTTCAAAGAAAAGTAAAAAAAAAACCACGCCAATACAAACACCAAAGTAATTCTCTGATCACAGATCGTTGATGTGCTTTACTTTACAATAGGTTCAACAGAGGCCCTTAACGCTTGCTCGCTCACTTGTCACTACGCATGTGTTGTGCGGCGACAGAGGAGTGCGTGTCAGTTAAGTGGCTCCGATTACCTCAGACCTCCGAGAGGAGTACGGTGGAAAGAAAAGACACATACTGCACATCAAATGAAAGGTCATTTTGTGTAGAATTCAACTAAAAACAAATATTCTATTCAATAAACATTTCAGTAACGGAGTGACAAAATAAATGTAAAGTCGGCTCCCGGTGTCAGAAGATTTTGCACAAAAGCAGCTACTTGCGAAATAAATAACATGCAACTTAGATGCCAGGAAATGGCATCTGAGGGGTTTCTTATTTCAAAATTTTCTGGTGCGAGGGGGGACACCCCCCTCGCGAACCCCCCCGGCGACAGCCGCTCAATACTATGGCCGAGCTATGACTTCAGGTAGTGGAGAACACTGAATACCTATGCACACTCTAGATTTCTGTTTTTTCAACTAAATATTGTTTGTGTCATCATAAAAAAAAAAAAAAAACACTTTGCACCTTTAAAGTGGTAGGCATGTTGTGTAAATCAAATGGTGTTACCTCCCCAAAAATCCATTTTAATTCCAGCTTGTAATGCGACAAAACAGGACAAACACCAAGAGGGATGAATACTTTTGCAAGACACTGTATTCTACAAGCTGAAGACTCATTGATCACTTTTGAAACTACATACTTTCCCTATTAGTTTTGCTTTAGTTGAGGATTCTGATTCCGATTCTGATTCTATCATCTAAAGCAAAACTAATAGGGAAGGTATGTACCGTAAAATACCAAATAATAGCCCGGGCGATTATTTGTCTCAATCACGTAAGAGACCCGGCGCGTATTAGAGACTAGGCGGCTATTTGGAACAGGCGATTAATTCCTTCTTCACAAATACCTTCCCCAAAATCTACCTCAAAACGGGGAAAAAAATCATTCTCAGATAGGCCTACTTTTAACCAGTATAACTTACAGTTTGTTTAGAGTTAGATTACAGATAGCACGGTGCCGACTTCGGGGAATTTTGAAGACGCAGAATGCATCTTCGCATGGCACAGTCGGGGTGGATAAAGGATAAATCACACACCTTTTCCTGTTAATGACTAGTTAAGCGCATGCTTTACAAAATAATCAAGAAACCACACCATTGTCTGTGCGCAGCACTGTGATTTAATTACTCTGCAAAGTTATGGTCACTTGCTATCACCCTCACCCATGCAGCCTCCACCCTTTGCGCTTCGCGATGTCTGTCAATCTGAAATTGCACGGAGGGCGCGACGTTGAAGCAACATAATTAGGGTGCGAAGTGTCAAACCAAAGGGTTTTTTCTTATGCTGAAAAATAAGTGACCTGCAGTGGCTACATACTGTCATCTTGCATCACGTTTCTCTCCAAGACGTCTCCCTATTTGGCCGATATGAGCCTATTCCCCGAGTGAGTTGGTACGATGGCTCGACCCCGTAGAAAACTTAAAGTTCGGATGAAAGTTAGTTGAATAGGTTACTGACTTGTAGGCCTACATGTTGCCTGCCTGACGCGTGCTTCTGCCCAACTTGCACGACAGATTACTTGTTGAAAAGGCCCCTTGGATTAGATTGGCCGCGAGCAGACTGAAATGCATGTTAGAACGCTCTCACCTTTTTTGTAAAGCGTCTTCCAGATCCGAATGGGTAAGGGCAAGTGAAATGGTATAAGGTCTTTAATAAAACTCAGTGTGTGCTTTGACGCATGCATTCGGCAATTTAGGTCGTTTAACAGAAGCAGCAGTCCAACCTTGGAAACCCGCAGTCCTCAATGTCACCACACACGCTGGCTTTCGTTGGGTATACCCAAAGGGGTGGCTAAGACATCTGTCAAAAGTTACGGAGTTGCATTCCTCAAGAAATATTACGGTAGACCAAGATTATAACATTGAAATGGCATGTTTATTATCACGTAACAAAATGTTGTAAACAGTATTATAGAAATAATTTCATTCATTCATTCATTCATATTGTTTCGGTAGAAAACTATGCAATGCAAAATCGTTTAAACACCAGAAAAGTGCTGGGCCTCAAGATTCTAGATAGAACGTTCGGATGCTTTTTTTTTTTTTTTTAGACCCCGGCGAGTATTCGGAACCGGCCTTTATTTGTCACAACACACGCGTACACCCGGCCGTTAAAGGGAACTCGGCGGTTAATTGGAACTCGGCTATTATTTGGTATTTTACGGTAGTTTCAAAGTGATCAATGAGTCTTGAGCTCATAGAATGAGTTTATGGGGTTTGGTTATTCTGCTTTTCCTACAGACAAGGCAGGGTTCCTCAGAATCAGTCCGCTGTCTCCCAGTTGATCAATCAGAATCAAGTTATTGACAAGTATGTTAAAGTGCATATCACGGGTAAATTCAGGAGCAAGATCAATGTAATTCTCCTATTTTATATTAAACTTTGGTCAAATATCTGTCACATTTTGCATTTTGTGCAATTTTTTTAAGTTGCGCAATACCAGAAAAATTCAGTTGAAATCGAGCCATTTGAGGCGAATTGGTCCGCCTCTGGAAAAACTTGGCATTTGGATTTCCCGGCAAACATTGATTTTTGTGACGTCGCGTGTGGGACGCCTCCCTCTGAATCCTACGTCAGCGCTGGTTTGTTTATGAGAAAACGACCTAGTGGTTTTCTGCGTATTTCTTCAACGCTATCACGTAATTATTAAAATGGCTAACAGATGTATCGTAGGAGGGTGTAGCAACACCAATCTTGATGGGATTAGTACTCATCGTTTTCCAAAAGACCGGACAATGAGGGAGAAATGGGAGCGCTTGGTCTACACAGGCTGTGCACTGAAACCGTGCAAAGCTCGCGCAGCCTGCTGGCGCTTCCACAGGTGACGTCACGAATCTGGCTCCAGACTCCCTTGGGATTTTTCCAGACGCGTTTTATTTTTTTCTGCTGTAGACAGATGGCCTTGTGCAAAATTACCCTTCTGGATGAGTGTGTAAAGGGACATACTTTCATATAACCCCCCCAATATAAGAATGTACTTGGCAATAAACTTGAGTGTACCCCGCCTCTTGCCTATAGTCAGCTGGGATAGGCTCCAGCTTGCCTGTGACCCTGTAGAATAGGGTAAGTGGCTACAGATTATGGATGGTTGAATACCTTCCGTATTAGATTTGCTTTAGTTGATGAATAACTCCTAGTTCATACTGAATAAATGAGTAACTGAAGGATGATAACCTGGCAGTTTAAAGGTAGACTGCCTTTCAGATTGTTCAAGTGTAGGTCATAAAAGAATTTTCCCGACACCGTTATTTTTGTTTAGTGGACCAAAGGCTACTGAAATCGAATCACAGACTTCTAATTTTGTTAGTTTTTTTAAATAGAACAATTAATGAATTTAGGGCCACATGGCCCTAAATTCTCCACTATTTTTTCCTGCTTCGCCATGACCCAGTTCAAAATACTACATCATGCATGACGTGGTGGGTTTTCCCCGTTCACGCAAGGCATTGTGGGGGACAAATTTGAAACAGGAAGGAAAAATGGAGGATGCGAATGAAACGTGAAAGACCGACTACAGTAACGGAAAGCGAGAAGACGACATTATGTTATAGACCCTTTTCATGTGACGTCACGACAAACGCGGCCGCCATTTTGGACATGTACTACCAGTAGTTTACCACAGCCAACACTGAGGAACGGCAGCAAAGAAAGTTTTTACTTTCAGCAAGACTTCCATCATGCCACTATATTGTTGTGCACCTGGATGTAGTAACCATCAACAAACAAGGCAAGGTTTATCATTTTATCGGATCCCGACGGAGAAGATGGATAGCGGCCATTAACAGGAAAGATTGGCAGCCCTCGGCATACCAACGCTTGTGTAGTGACCACTTTGTTGGAGGTAAGACGAATAAAATTAGCCAGAAAAGGCATTACATTGCTGTTAACATTCTGTGGCGGCGAGTGTGTAACCAAATAGGTTAAAATAACCCATTGTAACCTCTTTGTTCTTCTGTAGTAGCTATTGTTGACTAGCTAATGTCAACAACATACTAGCTAGTATGTTACTGTAGCAATGTTTACGTTCAGTCATTTGGATGACTGTTAAAACCTTTCAGTCTCAAGTTTTTCCTTTACTGTATTTACTAGTTTACTGTAATTATGATCCGGCAGCTATTTACACCGGATCCAGTGTAAATAGCTGCCGGAGCCAACGTCTGAGGTTCCGGAGCGCGCTTCGGAACCTTGGACGTTGGCTCCGGCAGCTATTTACCTGTACAGGGCTTAATTTGAGGGGAGCAAGCCGGAGCGCGCTCTGGAACCTCGGACGTTGGCTCCGGCAGCTATTTATACTGGATCCGGTGTAAATAGCTGCCGGATCATAATTACAGTAAACTAGTAAATACAGTAAAGGAAAAACTTGAGACTGAAAGGTTTTAACAGTCATCCAAATGACTGAACGTAAACATTGCTACAGTAACATACTAGCTACTGTTGTTGACATTAGCTAGTGCTAACAGCTAGCTGCTAGTACACTGCTACAACACAGACACCGACCCTAATAGGTCATTGCCTGGTAACAGCAAACTTATAACGGGCCATGTCTCAACAGACTAAGAAATTATTTCAATGACATTTAATAACATTTTGTTTATCCTGAGGACCGAAAGTAAATGAAAATGTGAACAAACCTTAGTTGTAATAAGATGGCGACCACCGGCTCCAGGGACGACCCGCTGATGTAGGCATGTTACCCAGCCTGACACAAAATATTTGTAGGCATCCAAACTCTTATACGCTTTCAGATCAATACCTGTATGGCGATGGGTTTTTAACGACATAGGTATACAGATCATGTGGGCCGAAGTCAGGTAAAGACGAGGGCTTCGTGTACTTCTGTACGTCAGTGAACAATCCTGGTGGAAGCAGGTAAACGTCGTTCTCTAAGCCTGCTAACCTCAATTTTTGCAAATACCTCTCCCTCTGCTCGCCCTGTAAATGCCCTACGTCGCTGGATAGTGAAGGTGTTTTCTGCATCTCGCTCCTTTTTCTTTTATGTTTTTCATTTGTCGCCTTCCTCGCATTCAAACTGATTCGAGCCTAAGTCCACTACATGTCCAAAATGGCGGTCGCGTTTACGAAGGTCACGTGACTGAAAAGGGTTTATAGGCAAAGGAAAGGAAACGCAGGACTAGACTAATAAATATCGGCGGTCAGCGAGCACCTCGGTGTGATCAGCTGTTCATTTAGCAACAGAATGATGTAACGGTCAGGGCACGGTCAAAGGTAAACCTGTAGATGGTAGTAATGTAACACTGGATGCCAGCTGCCGTAAAACCCAAAAGAAGAAGGTAAACCTGCGCATGCGCACACGGACTTCCTCTGTCTGTTCGATTGCGTGAAGCGAGAGATTTCATGCACGTTATTTGCTCAGGAATCCGCTCAAATTAAATAACTTCCCAGCCACAGAATGGCCTGTTTTTTGAGATATTACAGAAATAAACATATTACAATGACCAAATTTCAGAGGGAACTAAATTTCACAGATTTTATTAACTTGAAAGGCTGTCTAGCTTTAAGGCGTTAAGTAGACCACAAGACTGAGGCTTTAAAAATTGTAACAAATTGGAGACGGATCTGAGAGGAATTCATTTTGACGTGGTGCTGAGCAGATGCAATTCAGATTCTTACTATATTCAGAAAATTAGTTTAGAAACAACCACCACTGATAGTAAGGCGGTCTATAATAGCAGCAGAATGAATCAAGAACGTAACTGAATTTCCGAAAATTGCATGCTTTTTGAAGATGTACCTGCGGAGAATGGGGGTGAGCAGTCAACAGAGGAAAGTGGCAGCAGTAAAACGGAAGAGAGCGATGCCACCAAAGTTCCTGACTCGCCCTCCAAACAGCTTCCAGATCAGATCTCTTTCTTCAGTGGCAACCCATCCGTGGAGATTATCCATGGCATCATGCACCTCTACAAGACAAAGTAAGAACACTAAAGTTCTGTGAAGATGCCTGTATAACTAAATACCTGTTTAAATTAAATTAATTACGCTCTTTATTAACTATGTCCATATAAGTTCAATGTAAGTGGTATTATGTTGTCCAGTGAAACAAAGAGCCTGTATATCTAGAATTCTCTTTTGATGAAATGTCTTTTTAAAGCCAGATAATCTATTATGTGCAGTATTTTCCGTAAGTACACTTTATGCTCATGCTTTTTGTGAATAGCAAACTCAAAAGTAACTTTAACCCACATCTACAGACTTGTTTCATTGATTGGACTCTGGGTTTTCTAAATCCTGACTCCTATTATCTTTTGTTGAAGTCATTAGCCTAAGGGTTCATGTACTTTTTCCAAAATACACTGTGAATGTTGGAATGATGTATGCAGTATAAAGCAATAATTTGTGTTATTAGTTAAAACATTGTGTTTCTTCATTATCGTGACTTAGGCCCAATCCCAATTCTAATTTCTACCCCTCCCCCTTCCCCTCCGCCTTCCCCTTGGCCCTTCCCCTTGAAACTGAGCTACAAGGGATAGGGCTTGAAATTCAACCCTTGCGTATTGGGATAGCCCTTCAACGATCGCATACGTCATCGCGTACCTCCGTCAGCGTTTACGTTAGCAAAACGCGACCAAATGCGTCATTGGCTGCGACCAGCCGCTACAGTCAGAGCCAGAGCTCTCTGCTGGCAGGGTGTGATTTGTTAACTAACACCACTGAATGGGATATCTTTGGCGCTTCGTGCACCACATCCGACAGAATGAGGTGTCAGAACACTCATGTAAACAATAAAAGTGAGGATAACAGAACAAAACGTACGCAGTAAAGCAACCGAAAACAATACTCACTCCCAAAGCTTTTTAGCAGCAGCTTGGATTTCAGAAATCGCTGCTCATTCTCAGCTCGAAAACGAATCAAGCGGCGTGTTTCCTCTGGATAACAACTTAAAACACGTAAATAATGGAGAAAATACATTTATGACAATCTTTCGCCGCGGGAACCGCCATCTTTCTGAAATCCGCATGGCATTGTGGGAAATCACTCAAACCCCTTCGTTCGGAGTCAGCTCCAGGAAAATCTCCGTTTGGAGGGGTACAGAAGCCCTACCCCTTCCCCTACCCCTCCGCGTTAACTGGGATTGGGATACCCCTACCCCTTCACCTGAACGCGCAAAATGGAGGGGAAGGGCCAAGGGGTTGGTCCAAGGGGTGAAATGGGATTCGGCCTTAGATGATCAGACCATATTTTAAAGTGAATGTAACGCCTCTAAACCTCACTTTTTTTTTTTCCTTGTACAAAGCAACAATCATTATGTTGATTGACCGTGTGTTTTCGAACCATAGCTGATCCAAAAGGCCATAAATTAATGGAAAATCAATAAGATCAGCCGATTTTTTTTTTAACATTTTATTTATGAAGATTTTTGAATTAAATTATATCAAGAGACAAGAAGACAATGACAAATACATGAACAGTGATAAGAAAACAAAAAATAAAGAATAAAAAAACCCCTGCAACAATGACAGACATGTAAAATAAATAAAAATAAGTAAATAAATATGGGGGGGCAAAAGTGACGCCAGTGTCACCTGCTCCACTGTACAGCTGTCCATCTTACCAGGAAGGTACATTAGTAAGGTAGGTGGGTAAAGAGAGTATCATTGGTCATTCATATGCTCCAACACTGGACTCCATGTCTCGGAGAACTGCAGAGTGTTACTGGAAAGCTTATATCTCAGTCTTTCCACATGTAGAATGCTGATGAGTTCCCTCAGCCAAGTCTCAAACTTGGGGGCTAAATCAGACTTCCACAGTTTTAAGATGCATCTCTTGGCAATCATCATACTAAGAATCAGAGCAGTAATACGTATGTTACAATCCAGGTTTTTCAGAGTATTGGAGTATCCTAACAGAGCAGTTTCAGGGTCAGGTGCTACAATAATGTTAGACAGATGTAAACCGTTGGAAGATGAGGGACCAAAAGTTATGTAATTTCGGGCAAGACCAGAAGAGATGTGTAAGAGTACCTTCTGCTATATTACATTATTACAAAGAAATGCCATTCTGCCAAAAGTCCAAAATCGTCTGCATGCTTTATTAGATTTGTGAAATTTTTATAGTTTTTGTATTGGGCTGCTGATCCGTCACTGAAGTAAATTACCTTTTTCAGCTGGGGCTGTATCTGGCTGGCAAATGGAAGCTCAAATATGTGCTTCTAAGGGATAGTGATAAAAATCCTCATGAATTTTGTGGTTTTTCAGTTTTTATGCATCTCTGGATGCATCCAAGTAGATTATATGCCTTTAAAACACTGGTTACGTAGGTAACCGTGGTTCTACGACTGGTGGAAGACCGCCAGATGGCGCAGTTTAGACTGTAAAACCCCTTGCGCTAGCCGCATCCCTTGCCGAGAATTTATACCCAAGTTGTCAACTCGTGACGTATGACGTGCCCTAAATGATAAAACAGTAGCATGCACGTGTATCATTGCCTGGAGCCTTTCTTGCCAGAACCAGAGTCCCGAGTGACTGGTCTATCTGGCGGTCTTCCACCGGTCGTAGAACCACGGTTACCTACGTAACCAGCGTTCTACTTCCTTGTCTCCAGACCGCCAGATGGCGCAGTTTAGACTGTGTGGAAGACTTATGTCCAAGCTGTCACGAGGGCCCAACTATAATACATAAGACATTACAAAGGAAAAAAACACCACAGACTAGTGTTATGTTACTGACTTCACTTTATTGAACAAGTCAGATTAGTTACACTTCTATTATTGCATTTGTAACAATCAAGAACTGGTGGAGGCTGTAAAGCTCACACCTCCCATGAAAGGAACTGCTGTTGTCCACAGCTAATGAACAGATGGAGCGGCGCTAAACACAGCCTGCATGCATGATGAAGAACTAGTAGCAACATTTATCCTGTAGAACCTGGAAAATGTGCAGGCCGATGTCCAGGTTGCGCCCGGACAAATATCCAATAGACTCGCACCCTTCAGGGCAACCCAAGCGGTAGACACAGAACGAGTGGAGTGACATTTCACTGCCGTCGGCATGTCATGGCCTGTAGAAGAATAAGCGTAAGATATAGTGTCTGTAATCCAATGAGCCAACCTATCCTTAGACAAGGCCGCTCCTTTACATCTGTCACTGAAATACACAAACAATTGATCAGTGGTTCGCTAGTCTGCTGTGGCTGTCACATACTGCCTAAGTGCCCTAACAGGACAAAGGTCCATGTTCAGTGTATTATCTGAAGGATCCAAAGCAGGAATAATCAGAGGCCTGTTAACAAAATCTGGACCCAACACTTTAGGTAGAAAAGTAGGGTTCGGCCACCATGTTACTCGTGAGACCTCTGGCCCCTACTGCAGACACGGTGGGCTGACGGAGAGTGCTTGCAACTCACTTACCCTTTTTGCTGAGGCCACTGCAATCAGGAAAGCAGTCTTCATCGAAAGCCACTTAATGTCAGCACTCCCCAGAGGTTCGTATGGAGGGCTACAGAGACTGTTCAACACAATATGGAGGTCCCACTGAGGTATGACGCATTTGCGAGGTGGATTCAAACGTTTTGCACCTTTCAGGAAGGTCACGATCATCTTATGTGCCCCGACAGGGTGCCCATCAATTGGACCCCTGTAGGCTGACATCATAGCCACATATCCTCTCAGGGTCGATGTAGAGTGACCAGCCTCCAAAAGACCCTGCAGAAATTCCAAAATGTTCTTCAAAGTACTTGCCACTGGGACAATATTGCGTTCAGAACACCATGCTGAATAATATTTCCATCTGCCACTATACAACAGGTGTGTAGATGGAGAATGAGCATTTAGAAGAGTGTTCCTGACCCCCTGTGAACATTCCAGTATGCCGGATGAGTCCCCAAGGGCCAGACCCAGAGCTTCAGTCTCTGAGGGTGTCTGTGTCACAGACTGACATTCAACTGGGTCAGCAGGTCTGTCTTGACTGGTAGAGGGCTGGGTGGACCTGTCAACAGTGCTTTCAGAAGATAAAACCCAGGGACTGTATACACGGTATGGTGCGACCAGAAGCACAGGCTGGTTGGTCGTCCGTATGCGCTCGAGTATCTGCCATATCAGTGGGAACGGAGGGAACGCATACAGCTTCAGGCTTGGCCACTGATGGGCGAACGCATCCTGCCCCAGGGACCCAGGCTCGCCCCGCAGTGAGAACCACTTCAGACAGTGGGTCGTCTCTCTGGTGGCATATGGGTCCACCTCCACTTGTCTGTATGTTTTCCAAATCATCTGAACTACCTCCTCCTTCAGGTGTCACTCCCCCATGAGGGGCCCGCCCCGAGAGAGAGTGTCCGCTACACAATTCTTCTTCCCGGGCACATGTATCGCCCTCAGAGAGAGTAGGTGTGCATCCGCCCACAGCCAGATCTGCATGGTTAGGGTGTTCAGCAAGGAGTACCTTGTCCCCCACCCCCGGTGGTTGATGTGATATACTGTTGGAGTGTTGTCCGACCGAATAAGGGCATGTTTGCGTTCCAGCTGTCCTCTGAAGTGCTGTAGTGTCAGCCAGACAGCCTGCAGTTTCAGGTAGTTTATGTGGCAGGACCGGAACCTGTCCTGCCACACACCATGAATCCCCTGGTGATTCCACACTCCGCCCCAGCCATGTTGACTGGCATCCGTGGTGATGACCTCCCTCTGAGCTGGGGGTGGTCCCAGTGTGACTCCCCTTCACAAGAAAAGATCTCAGTGCCCACTGCTTCAGGGAGGCAATGCCCTTTGGTGTCATCGACACGCTTTTGGGTCTGAGCTGAGAGTCTCTTGGCCCTCAGCCATGATTGGAAAGGCCAGAGATGAAGCCTGCCTAATGTAATAACAGGTGTTGCAGCCACCAACATGCCTGCAAGACGCAGCAGCAGGCCATAGCGGATGGTCTGACTCGACCGGACTTGTGTGGCCAGCCCCAGTATGTTACGAATTCTTCCCTGAGTCAGGCACGCTTGTAGCGTGATTGCATTCAGGTGAATGCCTATTAAGTCGATGGTCTGAGTCGGTTCCAGTGTGCTCTTCTCGAAGTTCACTGTCAAACCGAGAGCTGAAACATGATTGAGTAGTATCTGAGCATTCGCACACGCTTGCTCTGGGGACCATGCACAAAGCAGCCAGTTGTCCAGATAGGGTAGGATGCGGATGCCCTGGCGATGTAATGGAGACAGGGCCTCGCGCGTGCACCTGGTAAAGACCCAGGGGGCCAGTGATAGCCCAAAAGGAAGCACCTTGAACTGGAACGAGCGACCTTCGAAATGGAAACAAAGGAAGAGATGGTGCTGAGGATGAATGGGTACGTGAAAATACGCATCTCGTAGATCCACTGTAATGAACCAGTCTCCCGCCTCCACTAAGTGGAGCACGTCTGAAGTATGCAGCATACGAAAGGGCAGCTGCTTGAGGCAAGTGTTTAGATGGTGTAGGTCTAGTATTGGCCAGAGCCCGCCATCTTTCTTGGGTACAACGAAGTAGGTGGAGAACACACCCTGACGTGTCTGGGGGTCTATTTCTTCTATGGCATCTTGTTTAAGAGGGACTGAGTTTCCGATAGTAGGGCAGAACGTGTTTCCAGGCTTTGAGTACGCGTGACACGTAGCCCTAAGTTTAGAGGAGGCCAGTGATGAAATTGAAAGCGATAGCCACCTTTGAGGGTGTTCAGGACCCACAGGTTTGGCGTTGTTGAGCCCCAGTATGTCAGCTGTTGAGGAGTAAAGTGCCCTGCCGCGCACCATCAGTCTCGTGACTGTGGGCGGGGGATGGCTGTGAGTCGCCCTTGGAAAAGAGGTAGGGGGTCTGCCACGTGTTCCGTGCTGGGGGAAAACCATGTTCTGTTTGCCTCCGCTGAGGCTGCTGGAAGGCTGCTGCTGTATGGTGGCGGTAGGAAGGGGCGCCGCGAAAGGTAGGTGGTGGCAATGCCTGAGGTTGTCTGAAAGCAGGTCTTGGTTTCACATGTTGGGAGCGTGTTTCAGAAGCAAGTTGGCGGCGGTTTAGAGCCTCTTGCGCTGCTGGGCCAAACGCTTGCCCAGGGGCCAAGGGTAGTTGGCGCAAGACATTCTTAGCTGCATCAGGAAGAGGGGACTGTGCTACCCAGATCTGCCTGCGGGCTTGGAGTAGCAGTCCCATAGACTTACCACACTGCTTAGTCATTGCCCCCACGCCCTGAAGAGCAGTGTCTATCAACTCCGAGGCAGCTGCATCTGAGGTTGGCTGTAGGGTTGTCTGCAAAGCAAGTAGTAGATGGGCCATGGTATTCAGGACCCGCCCCATTGTAGCCTGAGTGTGATTAAGCTCTACACACCAAATTGTCAGTGCGTCTGCACTCTGGGCTAGGGCACCGCAGGTCAGCACGAAGGGCTTCATCAGGTGGGGCAACCAGTGACACCACCGCTGACTCCACCGGTGGCATGGGGCCCAGGCCTGCAGAGCCTGGATTTGCCATGGAAGCCAACAGTCTAGTGGGACGGTCCATTCTGCTGGTATTTGCCTCCTTTAGTGCCTCAGTAAACATCTTAAAGTCCTCACAGTGAGGGACAAAGAGATCATTGCTGTGTGTGGATAAGCGGCAACTCTGCGGAAGAGGTTCTATGTTAAGCTTTGTCAGGGCCATTCGAATGGTTCCTGCTAGAATGGCATTGACCACTGATGATTCTGGCTCGTCCTCTGACTCCTTGCCACTCTCTGTAGCAGGAGAGTGGAAGGCAACATGGTCGTCTGGGGATGAAAAATCTCTGCCCAAAGGAAACAAGCTATCTGTGGCAGCAAGAGAAACCATATCCTCCTCTCTGTGTAGGGGAGATGGAGGCAGGATTGGCTGTGAAGCAGGCAGAGGGGCCTCATCCTCTGAGAGCCAGGCTGTGACGCATGTTGTGAATGCATACTAATAAGCATCTCTCTTATCTGTGCAACACTCTGTCAGTTGATCTACCCTGCGTGTCAGCTCCTGTGAACGTTTGGGCTTTTTCACTTTTGGGGGAGCATGCGAAGCCACTGGGCGCTTACCTGCGTGCTCCTGAGCTGGAGGAGAAGAGAGAAGGCAGTCCTCTTTTCCATCAATGTCTGCTAATCGTGCCTGCCATTGTTGTATGGAGAGCAGGCTACAATGCACACATGGATCTGTCATAGCCTCTCCGAGATGATTAATTCCCAGGCAGCTGGGGCAGCGATCATGTGGATCTTCCACTTCCATGGGTGTACCACACGGAACACACCAAGCCATACTTACCAATTGTGTTAATGTTATTGTATTAATTATTGTAGCCTATTAACACACAATCACTTAACGTTATATGTCATGGAGAGAACACGCAAGAGAACTGCTTGTTAACAGTGCTGTAATCCAATCTGATTCACTGTAAGCTTGAGGCCATACAAATGTTTTGGTGCTGGGGGCTGGGCACCTTGCACTTGTGAAGCGGAAAAAGGCACGGATAAACAAGTGCTCTTTATTTATTGTTTTGCTACACTGTGCCGGGGAATGGGGACAGGTAGTGGTCGTTTCGCTATTGCGCTGCTGCACCGGGGACTGGGCGCTAGTGCGCTACTGATTGTGCTAGACCGGTGGAGAGGTCTGTCACCACGCAACTGAACTTACCTCTCGATGCCGAGCCGGGTATGGCGTCGGTTATGGTTTGAGAAAATGTGTTGCACCGGGGGCTGGGCGCTAGCACACATTCAGACGAGTGTGAGGTGATTATGGTACGGTGTTCCAGTGCCGGGGTGTGGGCATCGGACTGTACCTAGCTGTGAATGCTAGTCAGTGTGCTAGACCGGTGTGGTGGGTTTGCACAGCAAAGATAACTCACCTTCTTCTAAGACTAGCTTTTCTAAATTGGAATCACTGATGATGATGTATTCAATCCGATCCGAAGGGTAAAACTGTGGAGCCAGCTGTTGGAGACAACTCCGTAAGATAGCTGTGTTGCATCCACATCTGATCTCGACAACGGCGAGAAAGCGAAAGGAAATGATAGACGTGCGTGCTACTGTTTTATCATTTAGGGCATGTCCTACGTCACGAGTTGACAACTTGGGTATAAATTCTCGGTAAGAGATGCGGCTAGCGCAAGGGGTTTTACAGTCTAAACTGCGCCATCTGGCGGTCTGGAGACAAGGAAGTAGAACAGCATTTCTGTCTATCGTAAAACATGCCGTACTTGATACCTTTTAATATCTTTATAGTTTGGTTTAGGATACCAACTTCATATTTTGTGCATTTGCTAATCAAAACAAGCTCTTTCCAGTGGTATAATTGTTTTTATGGTAGACCTTGTCAGACATTTGTAATATGCATTTGAATTATAGGAGCAAAAATTTTTTTTTCTTTAAAGCCTAATAAATCAAAGTTTGATTTCTTTTGAACACATACCTAGTTGCCTAAAAAGTACTATAACATGAGTAATAAATAAGAAAATTTGAAAGATCTGGTGTGCTTTAATGTGGAGATATGGGGCGTCAAAGTTGCTCCAAAGCACGATAGAAGACTTTTTTTTTTTTAAATGATTTTCAGCAAGCCATAACTTGGCAAATATTGAACTGTGAACTTTCTATTTTAGTATTTAAAGGCGTCTGGTATTGAAGAACAATCTAATGACTTATGGAAGTTAGGTCCATTTTCTGTAGCACACGTTTCAACAGTGAAATTGGGGCCACGCCCCTTTTTTTAAGCCCCTATATCTCAGAAACTAATGAAGATACAAGCCTAAAATTTTGTACACTATTTATTGGGCACACTGACAATATTTCCAGAAAGTATGAAACAAATCTGAGATGGTCAGTGGCGAGCATTTTTCTAAATCTGGTGATTTGGGGCGGAATTACCCATGTTTCTCCGGATAATGATAGCAACGCTGCAAGCTTTGCTTGAAAATGTGGATTGATATTTTGTCTGCCCAACTGCAATGCAAACGCTTCTGTTCGGATGGTCTAATACAGGGGTCGGCAACCCGTGGCTCCGGAGCCGCATACGGCTCTTTCATCCTCTGTGCGGCTCGGGGAAGTAAATTATAAGTATCCAATTGAAGTGCATTTTATTTTTGTTAGTTCATTTTTTATTGTAGTTCTAAATTGGAACATTATTGTGATCTTGAAATATTAAAATAAATTTTTTTTTTTAATTTTGTGTCTCTCAATATATGCATCACTCGGGGAAGCCGGTAGCCTATATACCCGCCAAAACGCTGTGCATCTATCAAGACTTTCAACCCCAGGTAGGCTAAGTATGGAGAAATGTAAGAAAAGAAAAATATCTGAAGAAAATAGAACATTTAATGATGCCTGGGCAGATTCATTTGCATTTACCTCTGACGAGAGTGGCTTACCAGTATACCTAATTTGTGGTGAGAAACTGGCCAACAATAAAAGATCAAATGTCGCAAGACATTTCCAAAATAAACACACTGCCTTTGCTGAAAAATATCCAGCGGGAGAAAAGAGAAAACAAGCTGTTTCAGAACTGAAGCGGAGAGCTGATCTGAGGAAAATTCAATTCAAGAAATGGATGAAGTCTGCAAATTCAACTACCTATGCAAATTTTCTGGCAGCTCAGGAAGTAGTCAGGCGTGGGAAGCCGTTCACAGATGGAGAATATATGAAAGTCATTCATGAAGATTTCAGAACACCTATTTGCGGACTTTAAAAACGAGTGAAATTGTGCAGAAAATCAGAGAGATGCCTCTCTCTGCGAAGACTGTCAAAGACAGAACCATAAAAATGGCAGAAAATATCACAAAACAGCAAATTAAAGACATCAATTCAGCTGCAGCGTACTCAATCGCCTGTGATGAGTCCAAAGACATAAGTGACCTTGAACAAATAGCGCCGTTCTGCTGATATGTGAACTCTGATGGACCACAGGAAGAAATGGTTGCGTTGATACCACTAAAAGGCCAGACGCGGGGGGAGGACATCTGTGAGGCTGTGCTTGACTGTTTAAGAGCCAAAGAAATAAAAACAACCCACCTGGTGTCAGTGGCTACTGATGGGGCACCGAGTATGACCGGAGCGCACAGGGGCTTTGTGGCCTTATACATAGTTTTCACTGACGTCACGGCATTCCGGGGAAAGCCCTCCAGCCGCCGTTCAAACAAGCTCACAAGGTGATAAATTCCGAGTATTTGCAGTCTGCAATTACCACAATGCAAGCATCGTTTGGGAAACGATTCTGTGAGTTCAGAGAGGAAAAAAACACATTGTCCTTCCCCGTCACTCCCCTGACCGTCGATCCAACCCTGTTAAATGTTGACTGCATTTGCAGGTGTAAGTCAACCTGATCTGGAGCTGGCTGACGTAACCGACAAAGATATATATGGGTGTCCAAGTTCAAACGCTTGACAGATGATCTCGAAGATGTTGCCTGTCAGAAGGCCACTCTTGCTCAGAGTCATAAATGGAGTGATATTGAGAACCTTCCAAGACTGGACAAACTCGTGTTTGAAATATGGAATACCATCCCCGACACCTACATAAACATGAAGAAATGTGCATTTGGAGTCCTGTCGATCTTCGGATCCACATACATATGTGAGCAGCTATTCTCCACCATGAACTTTTGTTAAAAACAAACACCGCTCACGCCTCAGAGATGACAGCTTACAGTCCTGCGTAAAAATGAAAGTGACTTCCTACACACAGCCCTGATTTGCAGACACTGTGCGCAGAGGTTCAGGAGCAGAAGTCCCATTAACCAGGTAAAAGAAATATTTATGCAGATATGTTGCAAATATTTATTTTTCATTGTTCAGTGAAATAGTGCTCTTTTTTCCAATTTATTTTTTAAATTCAGGTCAAGGCTCCGATACACGCCCCAAAAGCCCAAAGGCGATATGAGGATGACGGCTCATGGCATTTTTTGTTTGCTACATGTATAATTTAAGTTCATCTTTTTAAGTCATTTGAAAGAGACCCTTAACTTGGTGTTGTTTTTTTTTTAAGAGTTCAAAATGTGTTCATTACGTGAATAAAATTCCATTTTCTCTGTATCACGTCATGGATTTCATAAGCAACACACTATACTTGTTCATACAAAGCGTAAATGTAAAATAATAATAATAAAAACAATATATACAGTGTTATCTTCATTTTAGATGTCAAAAAGTATTTGCGGCTCTCAGTGTTTTCTTTTCCGTGGAAACCGGGTCCAAATGGCTCTTTGAGTGTTAAAGGTTGCCGACCCCTGGTCGAATATGAGTCTCTTGAAGGAACAGCACGTCAGCGGCCAAAGAGTTAAGGCGTGCAAAAACCTTAGCACGTTTAATTGAATGACCTAGGTCTCAAACATTCCAGCTGA
This sequence comes from Neoarius graeffei, assembly GCF_027579695.1. Taxonomy (NCBI): domain Eukaryota; kingdom Metazoa; phylum Chordata; class Actinopteri; order Siluriformes; family Ariidae; genus Neoarius; species Neoarius graeffei. The sequence goes on along the minus strand of NC_083593.1, from coordinate 13,666,142 downwards.
CTTATCTGTGAAGAATCTCAGTCATCCAGGTACATAGTAATCTGTGATTGGTATAAGAGAGCAACTGGACTTGCTTGAAGATTCTTGAAAACGTTTCGCCTCTCACCCGAAAGGCTTCGTCAGTTCTGTCTGACTAATAGGGAGCATCAAGTATTTATCCTCTCATGGATCATCATAGAATCCGAATCAGAATGCTGATGACTGCATTATAGGTGGCTGATAAAAGATGTCATAGACACCCACCTCTGTTCAACGATGGTCGTTCCAGGTTGACAAAAATGAACGATCCTCTCTGGCTAAGATGTCTGCCAGTTTTCTGGAAGTCCTCTCATACTCCCGCACCAGTCGAAGGGATCTCATCCCAATGTGCGTAGAAACATATCTGTGAAGAATCTCAGTCATCCAGGTACATAGTAATCTGTGATTGGTATAAGAGAACAACTGGACTTGCTTGAAGACTCTTGAAAACGTTTCGCCTCTCATCCGAAAGGCTTCGACTGGTGCGGGAGTATGAGAGGACTTCCAGAAAACTGGCAGACATCTTAGCCAGAGAGGATCGTTCATTTTGTCAACCTGGAACGACCATCATTGAACAGAGGTGGGTGTCTATCACTACGTTCAGACTGCAACCTGAAACGACCCATATCCGATTTGTTGTGAAATCCGATTTTTTTGTTAGGCCGTTCACATTACCAATTATATGAGACTTGTATGCGATCTCCAATATGAACGGAAAATGACCCAAAAGTGTCCCGCATGCGCGAATTGACACGTAATAAGCACGTAATACATAAACAAAAAAAACCGCACTCTTCAAGTTTGCAAGTAAAGCATGGAGATGAGGCGAGACCTGGCGATGTGGTTTTTGTGGCGGCGGCGGAACTCACACAATAATCTGATTAATGTGGGCAGCAGACTAATGAGACCGAAGGTGTCAAATTACTGGAAATTTCCAGAACAATCTTATCTTGTAATACAGGATGATTTAATATCCAGGTCCCTACCAAATCCACCATTAGCTTGATCAATTCTATAAAAGTCTATTTAAATTCTGAAAACTGTACAAATGTTGTTGTTGTTTTCCACCAAAGAGGCGGGATTAGCCAACGCAGAATAGTGACGTTTGTCTCTTGTTGATGACGTGTAGGTCGCATGAATGCGACCTGTCCGGTCAGACTGCAGTCGCATGTGAAAATAACGGATATGCATCGGAATTAGGACCATATATCCAAGCGGCCTGGGTCGCATGTGAAAAAATCGGATCTGTGTCGTTCAGATTGTCAATAACAAATCGGATACGGGTCGCATATGGGCAAAAAAATGGGATATGGGTCGTTTCAGGGTGCAGTCTGAACGTAGTCTAAGACATCTTTTATCAGCCACCTACAATGCAGCCATCAGCATTCTGATTCGGATTCTATGATGATCCATGAGAGGATAAATACTTGATGCTCCCTATTAGTCAGACAGAACTGACGAAGCCTTTCGGATGAGAGGCAAAACGTTTTCAAGAATCTTCAAGCAAGTCCAGTTGCTCTCTTATACCAATTACAGATTCTAGCTGACTAAGCGGATACCCTCATCCTTACCTCTAGGTGTCATAAAGAAGTGAAAATTAAGTAATATGGACAGTGACACGATGAATTGCCCCAAATATGTAAAAAAAAAAAAAATTTAAAAACACACAGTGAACTTACATTTACCTACCCCAAACTCCCACTTTCCCAAACAAAGCGAGAGAAAATATCCTAACATTCCAGCCTCAGGGGTCCTATACTAGTCAATACCTAGCCAGTAATATTGCTAGTTAACTAACTTAAAAATAGCGTCCCCTCCGATAACAGGCCATAAACATAACATTTCAGTAACGAAAATTAGAGAGAACCCAGATTTTGATATAAGATGTAAAGCAAATTGGGCACATTGGTTAACCAAAACGGAACATATCTGGCACTTAGTGTTACTCAATAGTCGATCAGCCGATTTTCACGGAATCTGCCGAGACTGATCCAGAAGATCCCGAAGGGGTGCATGACGTCACATGTGTAACAATTCAGGTATCAGTTTTGTTCCTGTGCGCAGCAGTGATTTAGACCAGACTCGATATGTAATCACGTTTTGGAGAGAATTCTGATAGTGACTGGGATTCTTATGTCAGATGAAGGGGCAGATGATTATCAAAGATATTCCAGAGTAAATGGTTATCTTTTCAAGCCCCCAAGATGAGAAACTGCCAGTTCACTCAGTTCACAACAGTTTTCCTCTGTCGCGCATGCGAGATGGAGAGAGAGATGGATTGATAGCAAGAGAAATGTGCAGAACGCGGTGGTTACCTTTCATCATGTTTCCCTGAACAAAACTTCAAAACAAATCAAGTCTTGCAATGTTGCAATCTGAGAGTATTTAACGTTTCAGTTAATAATTAATGATTGCGCATGCACGCATTTTTCTTCCTGTTAAAGCGCATCAGGTATGATAAGATCGGATGTCGCAGTGTGTGAGAGAGAGAGAGAGAGAGAGAGATGATGGGGGAATTGACAAACTGTCCAAATGTCATTTATTAAATTTTTTTTTTTTTTGCTCCAGTAATTCCCCTGTGGTTGTTCTGGTGGTGGTGAACACTTGATGAATCAGATTTGTTATTAGTAGGTGACACGAAATCTGTCGCTTTAGATTAGTGTCGTTTCTCGGAAACTCGTGAACCGAATGTCCTGTTGTATATGGATTTGAACATCCAAACGTAGCGCTTTCGCATTGTTATTTTTGTAAGATTACAACAATATCTAATTTCAGCAAGTAAACAAGCACGGAGTCAGATGAACTGAAATGACCCAGGTAACCGCGGTTCCACGCATGACGTCATGCGAGATTAGCCCTGAGGCAAGGCTGCCTTTTTCTGGGATCCGGAAGCCGCGATTTATCGATAGTTTTGTGCTTGATGATAAAATAAATAATATTCTTTTTCTCCCCTGCTTTATGAATTCATTTTGGCCGTTACTAATGATATTCATTTTAAAACATTGCAATAAGGAATTACATACACTTTAAGATACATTTGTACATAAATGCAGATAATTCTGAAGGGATCACTTAGTTTTTCTTGCCACTGTCCCTTCTGGTTTCCTCATTAGGGATTGAAATGACAGAGGAGATCTCCAAATATTACAAAAATGATTCTTAATGTGTGGAATGTTTCATTGTGATACACTGCACCTAACATTGATCTAAATATCTTAGAGCTGACATTTCGTACATTAACCTGATGTTTCATTTCAACTCCACTGTACTGAAGTGCGGCACTAAAACTAAAATGATGGTAACATTCCATAACAAGTGTTGCCAGGCAAAACAAACCTCGCCCGGTAGCACTTATGATGAATATAAAGGAAGATATCGCGAAAAAAAAAGTACCCTATGGGTCCATGTGGCTACTGCTTATAAATAAAATTGTTTTCTGATCCCATGTCCATACAGTGAATATAGCATATGGGTCCGTCTCAGAAACTGGTCTCTCATTTGGGACATTATGGTCAAAAAATAAATTTTCTAATTTTACTATTTTTTTTGCATTTACCCAGCACTCAATGTTTCTTTTGTCATGTTTAATGAGAATAAAGATAGCATCTTGCTTTATCTGGCCTCCACTGTGGAAAATTTTGATTACAATTCAAATGCTTTTGTAAAATTGATTTACATATAAAATAACTACATCATGAAGAATTAAAGCCCGTCCTTCACAGATCAGTGAAAATATTGAATAAATTTCCTCTTTTTGATTGCTTGGGTTAAAAATGCTAAGTTATGATGACCGAATTGATTATTCACTTAAATATGAATAATATGATACATTTTGGGTATTTGATATGGCGAAATAGGACACAATGGAAAAATCAAGAACACACTGGAAAGACGAGAATAACGGCGGGGGTAAAAGAACAGCGACTGTACCGGCTGAAGGTCGCGCGGGTCTCTGCTGCGGCGCGTGAGCAACGGGACATCACTACCGCACCAGACGGAGCGTGAGGTGGGGCAAAATGACTGGCCATAGATTCTATCAAAAGTTCGATCTAAATGGTTGCAAAATATTGGCCAAAAATACGCAAACACTATGAAATATGAAAGTAAGATGAAAAAGAAACATTCTATTGCCTTATACTGCAAGACTAAAACAAAATAAAACACTCAAAACTCACCTTTTTAGTGATAACGTCCGAACAGATCACTCGCGTAACAAAGACCGCAAATGGAAGCACGATCAACTTCTAACTGTTGGAGTGGAAAATTCCATTCTACACATGCAACTTGTTAATGTGTGTCCTTCCCCGCACACAAATAACACGCTACGGTAAAAAATAGACCACAACTCATTTTATAGCTCAGAAATTCATACAAGACCAGCTACCATCGTAACGTATTCTGGAAGAAACATATTCTATACCTAACTTTCAGCTTTCATTTTAAAAAACAATCGCAGGTTTATAACTAAATTGTTATATGGCGTAATGATTTTAAGTTACTACTTTAGGTGAGGTAGTGACCTTGACCCTGAGGCTTTCCGTTTAGATCGAAACACACGATCGTATTGGTTTTGGGTCTGCGGAAAATGGAGTTACAACGGTGATCAAATATTTTGCATGATGTTTTATTACGGTTATGATTATTCTGTGAGCGCACCAATCCTTATGCCTCGGTCACAACTGGCCGTACGTGCTCCTACGGCCGGTCTACATGCAAGAAACGCACGGAGGGCACGCGTGTGACGTGCTGATTTTCGAGCCATAGACTGGCCGCAGAGGTTCTTTGTCATGTCAAACAAACTCTACGGGCGCTTACGTTTTTTTCAGGTTGCAAGACAAACTTACGGCCAACATGTGTCTTTCTCCACGAAAAAAAATGCAGTGATTTGGGAAACGCCAAAAAATCGTACGTCCGGTTGTGACCTAGGCTTTAGGTGTATAAAGTTACAACTTAAAATACCATTAGTGATAACTGTAGACTTTTCAGTGGACTACAACCTTTTTAAGGGAATGCGATGTAATCGACCGTTTATCATGTCCCAGATCAAGCCGCCGTTTTTGCCAAATTCTGAATATTCACATCAAAGATTTAGTTTTATCGGGATTATTTCTTTCATCATTTTATTTCAAATTAAAACCAACATCATTCAAAACCATATAGTTTATTGACTGAGAGTATATTTAGTGGGGGACCACCACAGTACCCAGTTTCTGAGACAGACCCATATATATTTACTCTATGAGGCAGTATCTAAAAAAATGAAGTGTGATCCAAAAATAAACAGTTTAAAAAAATCACAGAAGTAAAATATACCAAGTGTCTGTACTTTTATATTATTCTACTCGTACAGTTTTCGAAACTGAAACCTCCGAACCGAGGCTGACACGCACACGCTGTCGCCATGACTGAAACGCTTATTTCCTGGAAATGGCCCGGCGCTAGAGCTCAGTGGAACGCACTTTCCCTTTGTAATACACAAACATGTCTGAAAGCCATTTCTTTAGTCCGTTTATTTCGAATGGTGAACTGAATTGTATACACTCACCGGCCATTTTAATTGGAACACATGTATGCACGATTGTTACATTCTTACAGCGCAATGACGTAGTGGCTAACGCCTCGAGATGAGGCAGTAGCCACAACAAAAACGATTTTGACCTCTTTGGTGACCTTGGATGACCCTCAAAATGTTGGAGGTTCTATTTCGCTACGTTCACACTGCAAGGCTTAATGCTCAATTCCGATTTTTTGTGAGGTCGTTCACATTAACAAATATATGCGACTTGTATGTGATCCTCAGTATGAACGAAAAGCGACCTAAAAGTGTTCCGCATGCGCATTGCAGGATACGACGACGTCACACGCAGTGAGCATGGCCAGTGTTTACAGAAGTAAAACCGCCCGGTTGCGGTATGACCCATCCAATCTAGCTTGAATGGCTGCATCCCCCCAAATGGAAATCAGCTCCCTAACCTCTGCGTCCTTCCATTGAGAAGATTCAGAACCTTCACAGCCCGAAGCGTCCCTCGCATTGATGTCATGCGCAGGGGCGCAGATACGTTTTTTGAACTGGGGGGGGACAAAGCTGCCAGCAAACCAACCCCAACCCCGATATGCCTGTCAAACTTGTTGTGGGTTACCATAGCAACCAAGCTCGAGCTCGCAACCTGTGCAGTCTGCGCAGCTCAACCAACCGAATATCAGTCTTTGTTTTATGTGATTTGTTGCAACTATGTATACACTGCTGTGCACCTCAATAAACCGAATGGTAATTAGTCTTTTGATTTTTCCGTGAGGTTTGCCTTATGCAAAGAAAGACAGCATAGACGTTTTTTCCTCCCTATAAGTGGGGGGGACCGAACGAGGTGAATTTAAATCTGGGTGGGACGAGTCCCACCCTCTATCTGCGCCCGTGATTATGCGCCATGTTGTTGTAACTTTTTTTGAGAGACCCGCCGCCTACTTCAGCGCAGAATAGTGACGTTTGTGGCTTGATGACGTGTAAGTCGGATGAATGCGACCTGGCGGTTCAGACTGAAGTCGCATATGAAAAGAGCGGATAGGAATCGGAATTAGGACCACATATCCAAACGGCCTGGGTCGGATTTGAAAAAATCGGATCTGTGACGTTCATATTGTCAATAAAAGATCGGATACAGGTCACATATGGGCGAAAAGATCGGATTTGAGTCACTTCAGCCTGCAGTGTGAACGTAGCCTTTGTGACCAAATGCCCATCTGTCGTGAAAGTTTCACGAAGATTGATCCAGCCGTTTTCTTATAATACCGTTAACAAAGAAACCCAGCTGAAAACAATACCTCACCCCTGTTTACTCTGTAGCGGGCGAGGTAACTAATGTACAATATTACATTGTTAGTTTTTGAAAGGCAGTGTAAAGACGTTTTGTGAAAAAGAGATTGTGTGAACAATGAGTTCTTTGTTCCACTGGATTTCAGTAAGAATGCACATATCCAACTGTGTTTGTCCTCCATGTTTACCTTTGGCGATAGCAAGATGACGTCGTTGACGGAGGACGTGAGGCGCAGCGCCATGCTTTGCGTGCTCAGTGTGCCGGCAACAATGACCAGCCATGACCTCATGAAGTTCATGGCACCCTTTAATGACGTCATGGAGCACATGAAGATTATCCGTGACTCTACACCCAACCAGTATATGGTGCTGATTAAGTTTGCCACCCAGGTAAATTCACATCAACCTGGTAAGGACTACAGTTAGCCAGCAAGATATGAGATTGCTTTTATACCACTGTAGTTAAATTCTTGAGTTTGATTGGTCAGAAGGTGTCGATCATGTTGGGATAGTAACAGTAACTTCATAGTAGTTACGTCACACCACCCTATTGGTGCTGATTTTCCGATAACAGCACATCCCTGTAGTATTTTACCCTGGCGTGGATAACTTTTTATTTAGTTATTTTCACAAGCTGGTTTGATTGCACTGAGATTTTGCTTATGTTTTGTACGTTTTTCTACAGGCCGATGCTGACAGCTTCTATACAACCTGTAATGGCCGGCAGTTCAACTCTATTGAGGATGCTGTGTGCCAGCTGGTCTATGTGGAGAGGGCCGAGGTGATCAAGTCTGAAGAGGTACAAATTTAGCAGCGAACACCAGTCTGTTTTCGCTGTGTGCCTCCTCCTACCTTACAGAGGTTTAACACTTGATGTTTTCCATGTGTGAAATCTGTGAGAAATCAGTGAATGAGCTGCAGGCTGTTAATGCTAATTCTAGGCCAAAAAAAAACAACAACCCCAGCACGTTAAAACTCTGAAGATTTTCAAGCTCTTCCCAGGCTCTCAGGGTGTGTGAAGTCGAGAACCTTGCAAAAACATGTTTAACGCCATTTTCGGAGGAGATAATTATTTCGTTATATCTATACACTATGGGCACGTCTCACATCAAACCAGATGGCCTGAATAATAAGCTTGTTCTGATCTGCAGTCAAGCCAGCCTTCGCTTCGAAAAAAAAAAAAACACGGCCAGATTAATCCTGAGCCGTCACATGGCTCCTGTCAGAAAAGGTTGTGTATACTTGTGCAGTCAGGTTATTCCAGGTTGTCTTTTTTCCTTTCTTTTTTTCCCCTCCCCCTTTAAGATGTTTTTCACTTGGATTTGTTGGTAGCTGTAATCAGATTAAAGGTGGAAAAAGATCCGAGATGATTTCTCTTGATGGTTTCCTTTTTCCATCAAAAAAAAACTGTTTTAACTGGGGTTAAAGATTCAATAATGTTATACATCAAGAATAAAATTTTTCAAATAGGCCATTTGCAGGAATTGGAGAAGGCATTCGACCGTGTCCCCCGTGGTATTCTGTGGGGGGTGCTTCGGGAGTATGGGGTTCGGGGCTCTTTGCTAAGGGCTGTCCGGTCCCTGTACGAACGGAGCAGGAGTCTGGTTCGCATTGCCGGCAGTAAGTCAGACCTGTTCCCAGTGCATGTTGGACTCCGTCAGGGCTGCCCTTTGTCACCGGTTCTGTTCATAATTTTTATGGACAGAATTTCTAGGCGCAGCCAGGGGCCGGAAGGAATCCTGTTTGGGAACCACAGGATTTCATCTCTGCTTTTTGCGGATGATGTTGTCCTGTTGGCTTCTTCAAACCAGGACCTTCAGCATGCACTGGGGCGGTTTGCAGTCGAGTGTGAAGCGGCTGGGATGAGAATCAGCACCTCCAAGTCCGAGGCCATGGTTCTCGACCGGAAAAGGGTGGCTTGCCCTCTCCAGGTTGGTGGAGAAGTCCTGCCTCAAGTGGAGGAGTTTAAGTATCTCGGGATCTTGTTCACGAGTGAGGGAAGGATGGAGCGTGAGATCGACAGGCGGATCGGTGCAGCCTCCGCAGTGATGCGGTCGCTTTACCGGTCCGTCGTGGTGAAGAAGGAGCTGAGCCAAAAGGCGAAGCTCTCAATTTACCGGTCGATCTACGTTCCGACTCTCACCTATGGTCATGAGCTTTGGGTAATGACAGAAAGAACAAGATCGCGGATACAAGCGGCTGAAATGAGTTTCCTTCGCAGGGTGGCTGGGCGCTCCCTTAGAGATAGGGTGAGAAGCACAGTCACTCGGGAGGAGCTCGGAGTAGAGCCGCTGCTCCTCCACATCGAGAGGAACCAGCTGAGGTGGCTCGGGCATCTTTTTCGGATGCCTCCTGGACGCCTCCCTGGGGAGGTGTTCCAGGCATGTCCCCCCGGGAGGAGGCCCCGGGGAAGACCCAGGACACGCTGGAGGGACTATGTCTCTCGGCTGGCCTGGGAACGCCTCGGTGTTCTTCCCGAGGAGCTGGCCGAGGTGTCTGGGGAAAGGGAAGTTTGGGCTTCCATGCTTAGACTGCTGCCTCCGCGACCCGGTCCTGGATAAGCGGAAGAAGACGAGACGAGACGAGACGCCATTTGCAGGAATTAGTCACGTGTCAATTTTCCCCATAGCAGCAAGCCCGTGGTGGGTAAGCTAACTTGACATTCCTTGATAACCATAAGAGTTTGACTGGCGATGCGAAGCGATCCATTTCTATAATGGCTGCTTTTACCTTTTCTACTGTCTCTTTTTTGACCCGAATTTTCGTGTGTACTTGGAAAAAGTTTGTGGTTTTACCTTCTGTCGTAAGTTAGAGCGAATCGTTGGCCGTAAAAGAGAGTTTTCTGGACTCGAGTTGGTTGCCGCCGAAAGAAATTCACGTGCGAAATGGCGGATATATCTGTATTTATTTTCAAGAATCTTTACACATTAAGCGAATGATAAAGGTAGAAAAGGAGAAATGATAAGTTATAAACATCCCTGAGAAATCCGCCATTTCGCACGTGAATTTCTTTCGGCGGCGACCATCTCGCTCTCTTTTACGGCCAATGATTCGCTTTAACTTAGGACAGAAGTTAAAACCACAAACTTTTTCCGAGTGTACACGAAAATTCGGGTCAAAAAAGAGACAGTAGAAAAGGTAAAACCAGCTATTATAGAAATGGATTAGTGCTGTCAAGCGATTTAAAATATTTAATCGCGATTAATGTCGCGACTGTCATAGTTAACTCGCGATTAATCGCAATTTAATCGCACATTTTTGTCACATGAAAAACCATTGTAATTCTCTTATCAGCATAAAAAAGTGAATGGGCTTGCTTTGTACCAATGTGTTTTTTTTTTTTTTTTAATTGCAGAGCATAACACGTCTTGTCACAGCCACTGACATCCATAACTTCCATATTAGATGAGAAAACCAAGGGATGAAAAATAAAGTGCATATCACTGTGAAAATAAAAAAATGTTTTATTTTACTCTTCATTAGTTTCTTTTGAAGAGAAGTATTTGCCATAAAAGAAGAAAAAAACAGATAAAAATAAAAACATTCATCATACGTTCAAAAACATTCATCACAGTGCGGCACTGAATTCTCTAATTCTCACTGCTTATAACTCTACACCTCCCCGGTGGAGACGAGCTGGGAGACTGAAGACTGAAGGAACAGTATTGAAAAGTATTTTTCCAGTCTCACCTGTGAAAGGTAATCCCATGTGATCTCGTTTGGACGGTAAACCTGTTGGTACAGTTAAACGCAGCACATGAATGAGGCATCTTTATTCTCCACTTTGCCCCATCCAATATGGCGGCGAGGATGTTTATATGTCTATGCCTTTCTCCATCACTCACACGTACTCTTATTGAAGCAGCGCGCGACAAGCCTCAACAGGAATGTGGCAGCGGGGGCGTGGTCAAGCGCCGGTCTGTGACAGGAGGGCGGAGCCAGGGAAGGTGAGTGGCAGAATCACTACACCTGACGGTAATTAACCTGTTTGTGTGTGTCTTCCCAGTAACCGCACCCTATTTAAGGAGGCAGAGGAGAGCTCCTCCCGGGACAAGAACACAGCGCGTGTGTCTCTAACAGAATAAAACTAGGCTGTTATACTGAAAAGTCTGGCAATAAAAAGCCTATTAGTACCTGAATCTTTGTCCTGCCGTCCTCTGTGCTCCACCCACACTTCAGAGAGCTCTACAGTGGTGCCGAAACCCGGGAAAGGGTGGAGCACAGAGGACGGCAGGACAAAGATTCAGGTACTAATAGGCTTTTTATTGCCAGACTTTTCAGTATAACAGCCTAGTTTTATTCTGTTAGAGACACACGCGCTGTGTTCTTGTCCCGGGAGGAGCTCTCCTCTGCTCTCCCTCTGCCTCCTTAAATAGGGCGCGGTTACTGGGAAGACACACAAACACAGGTTAATTACCGTCAGGTGTAGTGATTCTGCCACTCACCTTCCCTGGCTCCGCCCTCCTGTCACAGACCGGCGCTTGACTACGCCCCCGCTGCCACAAGGAACTACGGATGACTCACAGGGCCAAATTAGAATTTGCGTTAACGGCACTATTTTTTTAAAATCGCGTTAAATTGAGATCGCGTTATTATCGCGTTAACTTTGACAGCACTAAAATGGATTGCTTCGCATCACTAGTCAAACTCTGATGGTTGTCAAGGAATGTCAAGTTAGCTTGCCCACCACGGGCTTGTTGCTATGGGGAAAATTGACACGTGACCAATTCCTGCAAATGGCCTATTATTTTTGAAGCCTACACTAAATTTTAACTTCATGACGACAGACTGCTGTTTACACCTAGAGCCAACCTTTTGATCTTCTCTTATACGTCTTAGTTTCTTTCTAATACTGAAATTGCTCTTGAAATAGTACAACGTTATTCTTTCATTCCAAATAGTGCCATGTCTTGAGAGCTGTTCAAGTCTGTGGGACTGTTTTACTGTTTTTTAACCTGTTAGGGGGCCAGTTTACCAGTGATGGACCTGACTGAGCTGCCCAAGTGCACAGTGTGTCTGGAGCGCATGGACGAGTCAGTGAACGGTGTACTCACTACCCTGTGTAACCACAGCTTCCACAGCCAATGCCTGCAGCGCTGGGAAGATGCCTCGTGAGTAACACACACTACACGCTCACCTTTCAGCTGTTCCTGATCTCTGCTAAACCAAACAGATGATTTATCTACAGTTTACCCGAAACTCTGCAAAGCATTGTTCTATAATTAGAGTGGATTCGGTTTCATCTCATTCCAGCTTTTTTTAAACAGAGGTTTTTGAGATACTCACTCCCCCCCCCCTTTCATTCGTCATTCATAATAATGCACTGACGTACAATGCATTGTTTACTATTCTAACATCTATTGTATAAGCAGCCTTGCTGGGAATTTTCTGCATTCTTCCTTGCTCAACCCAAACAGTATCATGACTTGTTTTTAGGCTATTGTAGCATTGTAACAGGTGACCGGGACATTCAGGCAAAGACAATAAAAGTTGCCAACTGCTACAATTTGACGTTCTGAATGTGTACGAGTGTGGTCTCTTTCTAGGTGCCCCGTGTGCAGGTACTGTCAGACCCCAGAGCCTGTGGAGGAGAATAAGTGCTTTGAGTGTGGCGTGCAAGAGGTAGCCAGATGTTTCAGTTCGCCTCTTTTCTGTTTTATTTGTATAGTGTGTGTTTATCCATAGACATTTGTCACGAAGCAGCTTTACAAACGTAGACAGTGGCAAGGAAAAACTCTGAGACGACATGAAGCTGAAACCAGACTCCAAGGGATTATAAAATCATTACCATATACATGTGTAGAAGGGTAATGGGATGTTCAATATGAACGTATTGTGAATAATAATATTTGGAAACTAGCCGCAATATTTGCAAACACAGCAAAGGTTACACTTTGTCCACAGAACTTGTGGATCTGCCTGATTTGTGGCCACATCGGGTGCGGTCGCTATGTTAGCCGCCACGCCTACAAGCACTTTGAGGAAACGCAGCACACCTACGCCATGCAGCTGACTAACCACAGAGTCTGGGATTATGCAGGAGGTATACAAACCTACAGCAAACATTATATGGGACGTGTCACCAAAAAAAGAGTCCAGTTGGTCGACTGGATATTCTAAATGATCTGTTAAGTCACTTGTTAAATTTGGCGCAGCCATTCCAGAGAAATTTAACAAATGTTTAAATCTTAACAGAAAATCAAGTTTGGAGAAAAGCAGCTGTAAACTTTGGTGTGTAAATTGAAAGGAATGCAGAGCACATGTTTATTTGGCCTACAAATTCATTTATAGGTTGTTTTACAGTACATGTTGGTGACACGTTCTAGATTAAGAAATGTATTTTCAGTGAAATTGGAAGGAAAAGGAGGACTTTTTTGGGGGGGGGGGGGGGGGACACTCATTTCAAAAGATTGTTCCATTTCAGAATGAACTTTTGTTACACTAACACACCCATAGGTTATGTTACATATTTGACCTCCTTACATATTTCCTGTGTAAAGTGAGTCACGACTGTTTTGTTGTTTACATAATCCAAGATAACTATGTGCATCGGCTGGTGGCCAGCAAGACGGACGGCAAAATGGTGCAGTACGAGTGTGAGGGTGACTCCTGTCAGGAGGAGAAGATTGACGCACTACAGCTTGAGGTATTTATTTAAAAGGAGATACACAGAACCATGGCCTCACTTTTTGTTTATAAATGCCTTGAGACCTCAAGAATGGCACAGGAATAGTTTTAAGCATTAAAGGAACAGTCCACCGTACTTCCAGAATGAAATATGCTCTTATCTGAATTGAGACGAGCTGCTCCGTACCTCTCCGAGCTTTGCGCGACCTCCCAGTCAGTCAGATGCGCTGTCACTCCTGTTAGCAATGTAGCTAGGCTCAGCATGGCCAATGGTATTTTTTGGGGCTGTAGTTAGATGCGACCAAACTCTTCCGCGTTTTTCCTGTTTACATAGGTTTATATGACCAGTGATATGAAACAAGTTCAGTTACACAAATTGAAACGTGGCGATTTTCTATGCTATGGAAAGTCCGCACTATAATGACAGGCGGACTAACACCTTCTGCGCGCTTCGGCAGCGCATTGATACGGAGCTCAGATATGGTGTTAGTCCGCCTGTCATTATAGTGCAGACTTTCCATAGCATAGAAAATCGCTACGTTTCAATTTGTGTAACTGAACTTGTTTCATATCACTGGTCATATAAACCTATGTAAACAGGAAAAACGCGGAAGAGTTTGGTCGCATCTAACTACAGCCCCAAAAAATACCATTGGCCATGCTGAGCCTAGCTACATTGCTAACAGGAGTGACAGCGCGTCTGACTGACTGGGAGGTCGCGCAAAGCTCGGAGAGGTACGGAGCAGCTCGTCTCAATTCAGATAAGAGCATATTTCATTATGGAAGTACGGTGGACTGTTCCTTTAACAATAAATCTAGCATAGTAATTTTTGCAATTAAAATAATTCATATAGGCAGTGGTCTGAGTGAATGACCTTGACGTCACCACAGGAAGTTCATCGGGCTCGTAGTCATTTCTGCTATACTAAAACAGAGCTGACTGCAACTCCGATCCTCCATTTTGAGCTAATTTATCACCATGCCACATAGATGTGTTTCTGGCCAGTACAGCGACACGACAGAAGGTGGATTTACGTTGCATTCGTGGCCCAAGAATGCTCAAACTGCAAAGACTTGGATGCATTTTGCAAGAAGTTCACGGGCACATTGGGCGCCTACGATGTGGTCTCTCCTCTGCGCTGCACATTTTACCGAAGACTCGTACGAGACCTCTGATCTGTTGAGGAGCGTTGGCTATAAGCGTCTATTGAAAGAAGGTGCAGTACCAACAATTAAAGGAAAAGAAAACTACAAGGAAAGGAAAGCAAGTTCAGTAACACCAGTTCTCCTGGAGCATGAGCCGAGGGTTGTTGCTAAAACCCGGGACGGGACGCATTATCACTCGGGCAGTGACCTCCCCGCAGTTGTTGCTAAAACCGGTTACGTCCCGTCCCGGGTTTTAGTAATTGCCTGAGCCGAGCAGTAATGGCGGAGTACTTGGTATGGAGAATGAGTGGACCAGCTCTCTGATTTCTCCGCTGGATATGCTTGCCTCAGCAGCGATATCTCGTCCTTGCGTGGAAGAAGTGAATGAATGGAGAACTGAACGAACAACTGAAAGTCAGATTGTTTAAAAACAAGTCGGCCTTCAAGAAGCGACTCTCAGTTGGATACAGAACAACAAAAACACCACCACTCGTTGTTTACCTGCATTTAGATTAAATACATGTAACTTGTATAAGATTTATTTAATTAGCTTTGTTTTATCAGTGAAAAGGCGTGTATGTTGCACAAGTTATAACACCTATCCTGTTTTAATGAGAGTCAAATCAGTTTTAGTTGAGCAAGTCGGTAACGGTATTTCTTACTTTCACCATAAATTTTTATTTATATGACTTTGGTCTATAGCTGTAAAAGGCTTTGGCCTTAAAACCGGTTACCGCAGTGACGTCACGCACTCAGGGCCGGCTGGCTCAGTGGGGTGGCTCGAATGCCAACTTTGTGGTCGATTTTAACTCTCAAAAAAAAAAAATTATATATAGTATCTTTTTTTTATTCCCACATATGCAGCATACAAGAGTCAAGGATGGAGATACTATCCACTTAGAAATTTATTTAAAAATAAAAGGTTCTGCATATCTGCTTTAAAGTGCCATTCCACCATTGGATGTATTCTTTGGCATAAAATACAATATATTTTACGACAACATGACTAGACAGAGAAATCTTTTAGCTTCAAAATGATATATCAAACATAATTTTTTGACAACGACAAGTATATTAATTTTGCGACCAAAGTCACCTACCCTTTTAATTTCCGCGCGGTAGTGAAACGTGATGTCATCGGCAGGTTCCCCTTCTTGTGTACCACGTGTCGGTCTATTTTTATTTTTTTAAAGATATTTTTTGGGGCTTTTTTCACCTTTATTGGATAGGACAGTGTAGAGACAGGACAGGAAATGAGTGGGAGAGAGAGACGGGGAGGGATCGGGAAATGACCTCGGGTCGGAATCGAACCCGGGTCCCCGGATTTGTGGTATGGCGCCTTATCCACCTGAGCCACGACACCCCCGTCGGTCTATTTTTAGACCAGGAAACCCCCAAAGTGAGAGAGTCATTTCTCCTCGTATATGGGGACCAAAAAAAATTGCGAAAAATTTTGAGTTAATCTTTCAGTTAGCTAGATTTATTGGTATTAGCTAGATTTATTGGTATTTTTATCGCGTTCTATCCGCCATTGCTGATAATGTGTGCCACGTCACGTGGTACACAAGAAGGGGAACCTGCCGATGACATCACACGCGGAAATTAAAAGGGTAGGTGACTTTGGTCGCAAAATTAATATACTTGTCGTTGTCAAATTATGTTTGATATATCATTTTGAAGCTAAAAGATTTCTCTATCTAGTGATACCGTTTATATATGTTGTCAAAATATATTGTATTTTATGCCAAAGAATACATCCAATGGTGGAATGGCACTTTAAGTTCTAGTTTAACACGTCATTAGTTCTAGTATTCAAATACACGTTTTATAATAAATATTCACCATCCTTTTCCCCAGTATTCTTATTTGCTGACCAGCCAACTGGAATCTCAGCGCATCTACTGGGAAAATAAAATTGTTCATCTAGAAAAAGAAACGGCAGAAGAGGTAAAAAACAAACATACTTTTAGAAGTGCAGCCAGTAACATGAATGTTAAAACTTTTTTTTTTTTATATCGAGGTAACTTGAGTAATAATGAGGTATTTGGTTTCAGATCAACAATATGAAAGCCAAATTCAAGGAGACGATCGAGAAGTGTGACAACTTGGAGCTCAAGCTGAATGAGTTAACCAAAGAGAAACAGACCATGGAGAAAAAGTAAAATTCTGTGCTATATTCATAATTCACTATATTTACTTGAGCTTTTATCTGAGGTGATGAAACGAGGCAGAACACAGTGGAAGCACAGAGCCGTTGTAGGAGCTGTGTGTAAGTTTAGAACCCTCTGCTGCCTGTGAAGGAAATTTCAGTTTCCAAAACCGAGTGCAAGATAGTTTTAGCAACAAGCACAACCTAGGATAGTTATACACACTCATCCGGAGAAGGAGGGCGCCGGTTGGTCAGAGCAACTGAGCGAGTGTATTTTAGCAGGCCTGCTAAAAATACATTACACCCACGCAGGCAGCCTTGCAAGAGGAAGCCTCGCTTGAAATGGGAGACTGCAGAACAGGTTACAGTACAGGAAATCGAATACGTGTAATTACACATGCGTTCACAGGTTTTCTGTATTTTAACATCATTTATTTTGTACGACATCAAAACAAATCAGCGTCAGTTGCATCGACTCATCTCTCACTCACGAGTCTCTTCTTTACACCACATCGAGTGCCAGCCAAAAGTTTGTACACCCCTACTCATTCATAAGTTTTTCTGTATTTTTTGATATTTCCATTTTCTACATTGTAGAACAATACTAAAGGAATCAAAACTATGAAATAACACGGTTAAGAAAAGCATGAAAAAGTGTTTCATAGTTTAGATTCTTCAAAGTAGCCAGCGTTTACCTTTGCACACCATTGGCATTATCTTAAGGGTTGTTTTACAATCAGGGTACAAAGTTTGTGTCACAGGGGTCCAAAATTCAAACTGGTTCTTGTACCAGTTTTTAAGTGAAGGACAAGTTAAAGAACAGATTTCAGGTAATTTTTTGACAAATGTGTATGGTAGTTTTGTGTAATCTGCTATAAGATGAAGATTAAGTGTAGCTTTAAGCAGGGCTGGGAGAAACAAATGAAGTGATTCTCGGAGAGGACATTTTTTTTTTTTTTTTTGACAGTTCAGAATCCACTACTTCCATAGTGCTTTTAAATATAAGGCTGTAAGCTTTGTGTTAGTTGTCTCTAATATTTATGTCCCAATATCTTGACCACATTTTAGGATGGAAATAATCATTTTAGATATGTTATTTTATATTGAAAAATTAGCTGTCTCAGAGAGGACTTTTTTTTTGACACAATTGCATACTAATTTGATCAAAATAGTCTGAAAACTTACTGGCATTCAACATTAAAACTTAACTGTGTTTCCAATGATATGGAACCAAATATTTGTTTTATGGTATAAAGAATGATGTAAGTGCATCCCTTTTGGAGCTACCTGTGGTCAAAAAAGCACTTTTTCTAAATGACGTGAGTAATTTTGCTAAATATGACATATATTGCCATACATTCACCAAAAATAACGTTATCACCAACTTTTTTTTTTTTGCATGGTAAATAGAGCTATCACAGGGCTACAGTAAACAACCAAGTTTATTTAGTCAAGCCTTTTGATATTGAAGATAAGTGTTAAATGTGATTTTTAGCTTGCGTACCCTGATTGTAAAACAACCCTTAACCAGCTTCATGAGGTCAATTTACAATTTTCAATTAACAGGTGCCTCGTCTAAAGGTAATTAGTGCAGTTTCTTGCCACCTTAATGTGTTTGAGATCAAACAGTAAAAATCCCTTTTCTACAACTGTAGTAATCCATATGATCAAGAACCGCTCAACTAACTAAAGAGAAATGACGTCCATCGTTACTTTTAAGACATTGTGTCAATTAAAAAAAATAAAGAAAAATCATTGAATTAGAAGGCGTATCCAAACTTTCGACTGGTTGGTACTGTGCGTCTTCAACTTCTGTAAGATACATTTGCAAGTATCGTGTGGTTCTTTCAATTTAAGTTATCTAACTATATATGAGAATATCTTACATGACAGTTGGACTGAATGATTTCTTATTACTTCAGTGTATGTATTATGATGAGTTTGGGGCTTTTGGGTTATTTGTATTGAAGACTGGAGGTCAAATAGAACAATATTACATTTCATGTCCACTCCCATCATCATTAGATGCTCACAACTGAACAACAAATTGGCCAAGTTAGGCCAGGAGCTGCGGGAGGAGCAGGAGATGAACCGATGTCTGCGAGACAATCAGCAGCAGCTCCAGCTGAAGCTGCAGGAAGAGGAGAGCCGGGGAAAGGAGACCGCCGCTAACAAGGAGACCCAGATTGCCGAGCTCCAGGAGCAACTGCGTGACGTCATGTTCTACCTGGAGACGCAGCAGCAGATCAGCCGCATGCCTGCAGAGACACGCCAGGAGATCCAGGAAGGCCAGATCAACATCGCCTCAGCCCCTGCAGCATCCACGGCAGGATCCTCCACACATGGCTCAGGCAAGACTAGGAAAGGGCGGGCCAAGAGAGGGAAGTAATCCGTCAGTGGAGCGGGCTGGTGTAAATGACAGTTTGTAATGTGAGGCTTATTAGAAGTGCCACCATGAAACTATCGGCTAAAACGTTCAGTCCACTCGCTAGTCCTGTACTTAGCACCTCTTGATACAAGATCGGAGGCTGCACAAGATATTAAAGGTAATGTACATATTACACTATAGGGTGACTTTAGAACATTATTGGTGAGCTTGTGTCTCCAGTGAAAGAACTTTGCACAGCTATGCGAGTTGTATAATTATGGAAGTACTACTTGTCCTTGTTTGAGTGTGCACTTCTAAATATTTGTTTGTGCCTAGAAAAGATCTATTTTGTATTTCTTTAAATCAAAAAAAAAAAAAAACCACCCCCACCCCAAGAACGTATTAAATGTAGTCTGTTGCGAGCTGACATGCTGGAAAAACATTAAAGCTATATGGCCTTTCGATTTCATAAAAGCAGTGAAATTTGGTCCCCTCTGAAATTTGGTCATTGTGATATGTTTATTTCTGCAATATCTCCAAAAAAAAAAAACCCACCCACACGGGCCATTCTGTGGCTGGGAAGTTATTTAAGGTGAGCGGATTCCCGAGCAAATAACGTACATTAAATCGCTCACTTCGTGAAGTCAAGCAGACGGAGGAAGTCCAGGGTTTACCTGCTGCTGCTTTTTTTTTTTTCTTCTTTTGGGTGTTACAGCAGCTGACATCTACAGATTTACCTGGACCGTGGACTGACGGTTACATCATTCCATCACTAAACAAACAGCTGAATCACACCGAGGTGCTCGCTGACCGCCGATATTTTAGTTTGGGCCTTTGTTTCCGTTACTGTAGTCGGTCTTTCACGTTTCATTCGCATCCTCTGTTTTCCTCTCCGGTTTCAAATTTGTATCCCACAATGCCTTGCGCGAACGGGGAAAGCCCACCACGTGACGCATGATGTAGGATCTTGAATTGGGTCATGGTGAAGCAGGAAAAAATAGCGGAGAATTTAGGGCCAACAGGGCCCTAAATTCATCTAATTGTTCTATTAAAAAAAACAAAATTGGAAGTCTGCGATTCGAATTCAGTAGCTTCCGGTCCACTAAACAAAAATAATCGGTAGGGTGTATCAGTTGCCCCCTAAAAATGAAAAGTTCCTCCGATCATGATGCATTTTTGTTTTTATGTTCCTTTTGGTAAGAAAACACACTGGGTGAAATATTTTGACAAAATTCAGAAGTTTAATGGTGGCACCAGGAGCTAAAGTTATGGAAAAAGCTGCTATTTTATGACTTTTGAGACAAAATTTCGATCACTTTTCATGAAACATTATGGCACCTTATAGAGTATACCAAATATCTTAGATACACATTCTAAACATATTATCAAGCACAGTTTGAGTTTTAGCTGTTCATTGAATCATTGTTCAACTACTTTTAAACAATACAAATGTATTATGAATCACATTAATGCTTCTCAATCCCTTGCAAAGGTTCTTAACATGATCTCTGGGTCACAAGAAATCAATAAATGGAGTCCAACATTGTGATTCAAAGCTTACGCGAAAACATAAAATAAGCGTTTTTTGGCAAAAAATGAACCTCATGGTGCCACCATTAGACTTTTGAATATGGTCAAAAAATTTTACAGGACGTCTTTATTGGTGAAAAGGAACACCCGAACAAAAACGCATCAGATTTTATGAAAGTGAGGGAAACTGATGCACCCTAATAATCGGGTATCAGGGAAAATTGTTTTCAAAACCTAAACTTGAAAAATCTGAAAGGCGGTCTACCTTTAAACACAGTGTTAGGACTGTTAAAGATTTAATGCAAAGTGATGCTTCTTTATATAAATGCACTGGACACCAAAAATTACCAGTTATTATGCCATACGATACAGCTCTGACTCAGAAACCTACACTGTAATGTTAACGCTAGAGTATAAGCAGCCCTGGGAACCTGCCTTCATCCATGAAAGAAAGACCATGCTGGACTAAAACGTAGTTACCACTTGGTGTTGTTTTTGATTAATATCATTTAAAAGACATGCATGCACTACTCCTGCAGATGGAATTACCCATAGACTTCAGCTTGAGAAGCTAAAGATGCCACCTTTTCCCTTCTTAAATCAGTCGAAAAGAATTTGGACTTTAGCCACTCGTGAAAAATTGAATTCCTCCATCAGAGGGGAACTGAACATACAGGTGCACGGACAAAAACTAAACAGATCTGATCTGAATCTATTATAAATGAGTCCCCTGCTTTATAACACACTCCATAGGGAACATTTAACACTCAGGTAGCCTTTGCTTGTGTCCATCAAATGATTAATCCCCAAGAGACGTATACAAAATTTATCAACAGAGTGGATACGAGTAGGATCATAGTAATGCTCTACAAATATTTAATTCACCATCCAATCAGCCCAGGTACATGATGTAAGCAGGGTTGGGGCTTGATGACTGTCCTCATTATGTCTAGAATTCGTTACCTGTTGACTATGAAAATGCAGTCCATCATTAATTCTCCTCTCAGCCATATACTTTGCATTTTAAAAATATTTAATTCATGATGGTGTTTCAATCAATCACAAAAGTCATCACTGTATGGCTGCACCTCTTAAAGTTGAAATATTTGTTCTAACTGCAAACGACTCGTTTTCAAAAGGCAGTGCTGTAATAGCTAATCCTAATAATTTTTAAAAAAATTATTACAATTGAAATCAGATTATCTGGATAACTTTAGACAGACAGACAGACAAGAGGATCAATGATTCCTCCCCACAACAGATTAGCCTTGTTTTTTCTGGTTGCACTATCTTTCACTTATCCAGACATGGATATGACCAAATTCTGCAAGTCAATCCAATCCATTTTCCTCCATCACTGGTCAAAGGCTGCGTTTGCAACAACTAGGAACCTCTTTCTTCCCTCATTACAGAATTCAGGTGAACTCAGTGATCAGAAGTCTCATATCTCTAGCCGCTTTATCCTGTTCTACAGGGTCGCAGGCAAGCTGGAGCCTATCCCAGCTGACTACGGGCGAAAGGCGGGGTACACCCTGGAGAAGTCGCCAGGTCATCACAGGGCTGACACACAGACACAGACAACCATTCACACACACATTCACACCTACGGTCAATTTAGAGTCACCAGTTAACCTAACCTGCATGTCTTTGGACTGTGGGGGAAACCGGAGCACCCGGGGGAAACCCACGCGGACACGGGGAGAACATGCAAACTCCGCACGGAAAGGGCCTCAGAAGTAGAAGTGCTTAAAGGAACTCTGTCCTCCACAAACCGAGAACGGCTGTGCTTGCTGTAAAGTTTTTAAAACGCCCTTTAACGGCTTCTGTACTCGTCCTTTTGTCATCTGAAAACTGGAATTAGAGTCGTTTGGTGATGGTTAATTTCTTTTAAAGAGCCTGTAAGGATTCACTCTTTGTAGTGCTGAAAATGAGAAGCGGTTTGTTAAAAAAAAAAAAAAATTCAAAAGTAACAGGCAGTATTTAAAGATGATTTAAACAACCACACACTCCAAAACCTGAAATCATGCTGTTCTTTCTCGTCACTGCGCCGCTGAAGCGAGGTCATGGAAGAAATGCAACTCTGAAGTCAGAAGTCTTGAAAAACTCCAATAGGAGTTACGAGTTGGAGAACCGTTCATACAGATCATTCCTACTGGGAAACTTATTTCCCACTTGTTCATGAACACACCAGTAACATTTCATTACTGTCAGCTCCAGTGGAGTTTGTTAAAGGAGTCCTGTTAATTAATTTCACAGGCAGAGATGTGAGTAAATCTGCTTTTAAAAATAGCAAAAGGGCGATGACCATGAGGATGTAATACTTTCACAGTAAAGAAAACATTCCAATTCAAATATAAACTCTGGTTGCCTAATTGCAGGTAAATTTAGCCCTAAACAGAAAAAGATACAAGGAAACTGGATTAAATCACATTTCCATGGTACAATTTTGAAAATAAAACTGTACCACAGTCTGCCCTCTGTTCTGAAGGCAAGTTGATAAGTGAGTGTTAAATATCAAAACGTATCTGAAACGAAATCCTGACACCAAATTTAAAGGTTGAAGTTATCCTATTACAGCTACAGTGATGTATTTATCGTACTTCAAGATTACATTTGAACCTTTTTGTTTCACAGGGCAAGGCCAGCAAGTCAAAACTATTCACATTTTATTATGGTATGTTTTATTTAAAAAAAAAAAAATCCATCCTGTCACATTCCAGTGTTTTTATTTTCCTTTGTTTTTTTTTTTTTTTTTAAATATTTTCTAACAAAAGAGGGAGGGGGGAGAAAAAAAAAAAAAAGAAAAGATTGTCAACCACTTCTCGGCATCTCAAAGCGAGCTCTTCAGTCCAGAAATAAAATGTCTGCTAGGATGTCAGTTCAGAGAACTTGGAGTCGAGCGCCACAAAAACTTCATTCACACAGCACAATACTCCCTCACCGTTCATTCGATTAAAAGAAACAAACAAACAAACAAACAAACAAAAAAAAAAAGTTTGACCCCTCTACCCAAACACAACTCAAAAGCAGAGCAAAGCTGCAGCACATACGGTACTACCCCAACTATAAATAAGTCTGTCGTTTCCTTCTAACGCAATATGTAAACAGTTGTTTCACTCCCCTTATCACAAATCAACACACGAACAACCACTTCAGCCGCTTGCACATTTATAGTGATGATTTCTTTGCCCTTTTTTTTTTTTTTGGTATGCTTCGATTAAAAAAAAAAAAAATCCTCACAATCTCAGGGAACCTCAGTGCAATTTACATTTTTTTTCTAAAACAGTATAAACAGTAAACATAATGCATCTTTAAAAAAGTGTTTGTCCCCTTTTTAATGAGTGACATTAGTAACGTAACACAACAGATGGCCTGCGTGAAGAGCAAGGTTTTGTTTTAAAAAAAAATCCAGGATTGCAAAGACCGTATGAACATTTACATCTATGCGAGATCACTGATCAGTGAATTAACTGAGACGAACCCCATAGTAAGCGCTACTTCAGGTAAATGGTTCCTGCAGTTGGAGAGCAAACCATTACGCAGGAAAGCTACATCTTGCAGTGTTTTGTGTACACACACACCCCTCATCAGCATCAGTTGCTGCAATATAAAACTGAAACTGCAAATCAATCAAATCATTGAAGCAACATCCATCCACTGTGTTGCTCAAAGGACAATTTGAAGCAAATGTGATTTCTCTCTCTCTCTCACACACACACACACTTTTGAAAGCTCCAAACTGAAGCACCATCAGCGGCTTAGCCACTCGTCTGCTGAAAACCATCGGGTCGAGCTCTGGCATGGTCTCAGGAGGAGGAGGAGGTGCTGATGGGGACGGTGGGTAGAGGGGCATCGACTGCTAGATACCAACAAACATAGATCATCAGACAGCGATGGAAAAACAAAGCAGTTCACTTTTATTCCGAGTTCGAGTGAGTCTTCACACTATGTACAATAATTTATAGAGCAGCTCTTCTAAAATTGCTTATTGGTTTGCCTACGTAGCTCTCTAGCATTCTGAGGACAGGGGGATCCACTTGATCGGTGGCTCAGAACGCTGCAGATGGTTGTGCTGAAGCGGTCGGGAGTTTTGTGCGTTCCTGTGGAAGGGGGCTGGGGGACGTCCGAAAAGGGCGAAGACGAGGAAAAGTGAATGGACTGTTTTGAAGGACGAGAGAAACAGAGGTGCGAGACAGGCTGACGATCAGATCTTCAGGGATTTCAGGGTGTCACTTCGTTTCCTCAGCAGCTCCCCGACTTCCTGAAGTGAGCGCTGGTAGCTGCTCTGCATTTTATCCATCACAGTCTTCGTGAAGGCGCTCTCCTCCTGCACAAACACAAAAACCAAGCCATGTATCCTCTAACTAATATGTTAAACCGCCCTGCCCCCACCTCTTTAACTTTTCTACATGGTAGTGTTTTGTCCTGGAACTGAAAAAAAAAAAAAATCTAAAATTAAAAAAAAAAAAAAAAGTTTGCAACCAGTATTAGACTGGTACCAAGATTCAAAAAAGTGCTTATTTAAGGAGTTAAAGGCATTTTTGAGACAAAGTCAGCAAACAGTCTTATTTTTGTCAATTTGGGTGTGCCGAGCTCTATCTGACCTCTGTTGACCTCTAGAGGTTATTGAACTTTGGGCCTGTAAACGTCTCAGCTGAACCCAGTTTCTCAGCTTTCTAAGGAATGAAATGTACTAAAATGATTAATGAAGTTAGCAAATGGCCTTGTTTGTTAAATGTTTGGGTGCTGAATTCATTTTTCATTTGTAAAACGACATATGACCTCTGATAACCTCAAGGTCATTAAACTTGGCCTATAGGCCTATGCATTTAACGGCATTTTTAAACTGACTTTACTGCCCCAAAAAGAATATGAACAGACAAAAAACAAATAGAAAGGAACAAATACAACATTAAATGCCAGTCCATGTACATGTGACTTACTTTTCACAATGAGAATGCCTAGGCGATCACCTTACATAACATTGCATTACATTTAGGGGTTATTGTTTATACAAAGCTACTGAAAAAAGGACAGATTCAGCAGCATACAAAATGTGGGGGCGTACAGGGTATACAGGTTAATCAGGGTTAGTATATATGAGTTTTTTTCTTTGCTGTTTGTTTTTTGTAAAGGCTTTACCCCCGTTTAAAACAAAACAAACAACAAAGAAAAAAACTCTCATATATACTAACCCTGATTAACCTGTATACCCTGTACGCCCCCACATTTTGTATGCTGCTGAATCGGTCCTTTTTTCAGTAGCTTTGTATAAACAATAACCGCTAAATGTAATGCAATGTTATGTAAGGTGATCGCCTAGGCATTCTCATTGTGAAAAGTAAGTCACATGTACATGGACTGGCATTTAATGTTGTATTTGTTCCTTTCTATTTGTTTTTTATCTGTTCATATTCTTTTTGGGGGAGTAAAGTCAGTTTAAAAATGCCGTTAAATGCATAGGCCTATAGGCCAAGTTTAATGACCTTGAGGTTATCAGAGGTCATATGTCGTTTTACAAATGAAAAATGAATTCAGCACCCAAACATTTAACAAACAAGGCCATTTGCTAACTTCATTAATCATTTTAGTACATTTCATTCCTTAGAAAGCTGAGAAACTGGGTTCAGCTGAGACGTTTACAGGCCCAAAGTTCAATGACCTCTAGAGGTCAACAGAGGTCAGATAGAGCTCGGCACACCCAAATTGACAAAATAAGACTGTTTGCCGACTTTGTCTCAAAAATGCCTTTGGGTGTCACAATTCTGGATTTTGGTACCAGTCTATATAGTTTGCCTGATAAAACAAAAACGCAACTTTTCAGCCTTGGCACAAAGTGTGATGCCTGTGAGAAACCCAAAATTGCTTACAACCAACCACACAGAGAAGCATGGTGGTAGCATTAAGTTGTGGTCAGCGTTGACGGCAAGATGGGTGGAGCCAAAATATAGGACAATACGGGAAGATTTATGCACAACAACCAAAATACGCTACGTTCACACTGCAAGGCTTAATGCTCAATTCCGATTTTTTTGTGAAATCCGATTTTTTTGTGAGGTCGTTCACATTAACAAATATATGCGACTTGTATGTGATCCTCAGTATGAACGAAAAGCGACCTAAAAGTGTTCCGCATGCGCATTGCAGGATACGACGACGTCACACGCAGTGAGCATGGCCAGTGTTTACGGAAGTAAAACCGCCCGGTTGCGGTATGACCCATCCAATCTAGCTTGAATAGCTGCATCCCCCCAAATGGAAATCAGCTCCCTAACCTCTGTGTCCTTCCATTGAGAAGATTCAGAACCTTCACAGCCCGAAGCGTCCCTCGCATTGATGTCATGCGCAGGGGCGCAGATACGTTTTTTGAACTGGGGGGGGGGGACAAAGCTGCCAGCAAACCAACCCCAACCCGCCTGTCAAACTTGTTGTTAGTAACCATAGCAACCAAGCTCGAGCTCGCAACCTGTGCAGTCTGCGCAGCTCAACCAACCGAATATCAGTCTTTGTTTTGTTTTATGTGAGTTGTTGCAACTATGTATACACTGCTGTGCACCTCAATAAACCGAATGGTAATTAGTCTTTTGATTTTTCCGTGAGGTTTGCCTTATGCAAAGAAAGACAGCATAGACGTTTTTTCCTCCCTATAAGTAGGGGGGACCGAACGAGGTGAATTTAAATATGACTCGTCCCACCCTCTATCTGCGCCCGTGATTATGCGCCATGTTGTTGTAACTTTTTTGAGAGACCCGCCGCCTACTTCAGCGCAGAATAGTGACGTTTGTGGCTTGTTGATGACGTGTAAGTCGGATGAATGCGACCTGGCGGTTCAGACTGAAGTCGCATATGAAAAGAGCGGATAGGAATCGGAATTAGGACCACATATCCAAACGGCCTGGGTCGGATTTGAAAAAATCGGATCTGTGTCGTTCATATTGTCAATAAAAGATCGGATACAGGTCACATATGGGCGAAAAGATCGGATTTGAGTCACTTCAGCCTGCAGTGTGAACGTAGCCATACCAACTAAGGGAATGTTATATATCCTGTTTAAGTTTCATATACAATAATCTAAATGTAAAAAATGTCTGGTTCTTAGTCACAAATTATGAATTCCAAGATAAATTATTTTCCAGCAGAAACCATGCAAACAAACAAAAAAGTGGATGTGGCTTGACAGTCACCCATATTAAGCAAGGCTGACTGCTTTTTGCACATTATTTCATCTTGGTTTATGAACCACTGACCTGTTTTTGCACAGGTTTACTTTTTATAGATGAAAGTGGAGCAAAGAAAAAAATCCTGAACTTTTGAAAGTCAAACTAAGATATGGGGGGGCAACGTCCCCTGAAAAAATTAACAACACGCAAAACCCTGCATTCTAGTACTTATTTTCACTAAAACAAGTTATAACTTTTAAGCCTTTTTCTTTAATGTACATTAATGATTAACATGTCAAAAAATATCAAATTTAATTCCCCTAGTTAACGAGTAATTTTCAGGAGTGCATTTAGAAAACGCGGTGATTTTCCTGCTACACAGTTCATTACTTTGAAAAATATCAGACAGTTGAAGGTAAATTCAGCAAAATCCCAAAACAGTGCTGTTAAAAAGTAAAGGTCTGTTAGTTTCTAAAGCTTTCAGGTTTCAATGTTGGGGACACTGAGCCTTGTTTATCAATCTTTTATCAGAGCTGTGCGTTTGCAGAAGCTCAAGTGAACTAAACATTTCCAATTCATATTTATGCGAGTTGAAGCCAATTGTTTACATTAGTTCATATTGTCTAAATTTAAACACCAATGAATACCAAATTTCTCATGGAAATCAGGGGCGTAGCTAGGATTTTTCACAGGTGCGTGTGTGTGTGCCACACACTGACTGGCAGCCTGAGTACATTATGTAACAAAAAATAAATTCCCATTGCTAGTTTTAGGCAGCTTAGAAACCGGCTCTTCCATTATTGCTGTTTCTTCTACGTTTTCTTGATGTTGTGTTTTAGAAACGGCACTAAAACTTGGCTTTGAAGCCACAAAATGCAACTTTGATGGAAAAATATATATAATAAATTGCTTACCTCTCTTCACGTCGAAAGAAGGAGGAAAGTTTTGCTTGTTTTGACATGGCCAATTATTAACACAAGAGGAAATACTCGTAATTCGCATCTAAAAAGACTGCAGCTACACTGGCAGCTCGAACATGCTTTCTAGTGTTGCGCTTGTGCAGAACGGTGTCAGTCCTGCGTGCGCCTAACGAGCTCCAGCACGTGTGCCGTTAACAAAGAACACCTGTCTTTAATCAATGAACTATGTTTGGGCTATTTAAGGACCGCGCCCATGCAAGGATGATGCGAAGTATTACACCAAGTATTACACCGCGTCTAGGAACGCGAAAAATCCAAAAAATAAATTTCTCCATTCGGAAAACCGGCGATTTTCAAGAGTTTTGTCAAATATCCGGATTTCCGGGTAAATCCGGAAGACTTTCATCTATAACTTTTACTTAACAGAAGTAAACTGGTCATGGGGACACAAAGAAGCGGAAATCGCTCACGCTGCTGACCTCAGTCTGCGTGAAGCCCTCCAGAGACAAACTCTCCAGCTTCAGAGCCGTTAGCCTGCTCTCCTGATCTTTAATGTGATCTAGAGCTTGGCTGAGGATGTTCTGCAGGCTGCTAGTGAATTCCTGGAACCCAGAGAGCACCACAGGCTGAAAAGGAGAGAGAGAGAGGAAGAAAAAAAAAAAAAAAAAGGACAAATAAATAAAAAGCTTATTTCTGTCAAGATTTTCCTCTTCCAGACTGGATCCAACTATCCAACTGCTCTTACTGTTACTGCACTGGT
The DNA here is from genome assembly GCF_027579695.1 of Neoarius graeffei. Classification (NCBI taxonomy): domain Eukaryota; kingdom Metazoa; phylum Chordata; class Actinopteri; order Siluriformes; family Ariidae; genus Neoarius; species Neoarius graeffei. The sequence continues at coordinate 13,636,653 of NC_083593.1, read as the reverse complement.
GTCCTTTTTCTTTTTCTTCTTCTTCTGTAAGCTAGACTTGAGCGGTCGCAGTGTGCTAGCACAGTAACTAGACACCCAAAGGACAACACAAATCGTCTGGCAAACAAACAAACGCACCAGTAAAATGTCATGTTACTACAGTGTGATGATACAAGAGCATTTGTAAAATGGAAAGGATGGAAAGTGAGCACACAAATCCTCACCTCGACAAAGTAGACGAGGTTTTCTAATAGAGAAGGCTGTGTCTTACATCGGTTGTCTTTGACATCCAACAAATTGCCTTTGCATTTATTCAGCATATCTAGTCGAGAAAGAACGCAGGTTTCATTTGATACACCTCAAAAATGTTGACAGATGTGCATATACATTTAAAAAAGAAAAAAAAAAGCACCTTGAAGCTGTACTGCTAATGATTTGAAGAGGTTTGATATTTGAGCTTGAAGCTCTGCTGACTGATCTGAAACAAACACGAGACAAACAAACAGTTAGCGGCAGTCCTGAGAGTGTTTGGGGACGAGCAAAGCTGTGCCCTGAAACAGCTACATGCAATGCCATGTTGTTCAGAGTGTCAGCGTCATGTGACGGTACCCAAACCGGTGGCCTCGAGCTCCTGTAGGTGAAGGGGCAGCTGCAGGGCAGACAGCTGACACTGGCAACTTCCACTGGCCAGAGCCTGCGCCATCCGAGTGGAGGCAGGACCGAGCAACGGGTACGGCTGCTGCATACACACAATAAAACATGCATTCAAACATAATGCAATAATTGCAATTTTAAATACTTAATCATTGACTGAGGCTTGGAGATGTTTGGCTGAGACGGCTGTAGAGTTCCTAACGAGATTGTTTAATAAGATCCTAGAGAATGAGAAAATGCCAAATGAATGGAGAAAGAGTGTGCAAGTCCCAATATACAAGGATAACGGAGATGTACAGAGCTGCAGTAATTACAGAGGAATAAAATTGATGAGCCACACCATGACGCTATGGGAAAGGGTATTGGAGGAGAGACTGAGAAGAGACGTAGCAATCTGTGAACAGCAGTACGGGTTTATGCCAAGGAAGAGCACGTCGGATGCAATTTTTGCTTTAAAGTGCCATTCCACCATTGGATGTATTCTTTGGCATAAAATACAATATATTTTGACAACATATATAAATGGTATCACTAGATAGAGAAATCTTTTAGCTTCAGAATGATATATCAAACATAATTTTTTGACAACGACAAGTATATTAATTTTGCGACCAAAGTCACCTACCCTTTTAATTTCCGCGCGTGATGTCATCGGCAGGTTCCCCTTCTTGTGTACCATGTGACGTGGCACATATGATCAGCAATGGCGGATAGAACGTGATAAAAATAATACCAATAAATCTAGCTAACTGAAAATTTTTTGCAATTTTTTTGGCCCCCATATACGAGGAGAAATGACTCTCTCACTTTGGGGTACGTGGTACACAAGAAGGGGAACCTGCCGATGACATCACGTTTCACTACCGTGTGGAAATTAAAAGGGTAGGTGACTTTGGCTGCAAAATTAATATACTTGTTGTCAAAAAAATTGTGTTTGATGTATCATTTTGAAGCTAAAAGATTTCTCTGTCTAGTCATGTTGTCATAAAATATATTGTATTTTATGCCAAAGAATACATCCAATGGTGGAATGGCGCTTTAAGAATGTTAATGGAGAAATACAGGGAAGGCCAGAGAAGGCTACATTGTGTGTTTGTAGACCTGGAGAAGGCATACGATAGAGTGCCGAGAGAGGAGTTATGGTATGGTATGAGAAAGACTGGAGTGAATGAGAAGTATATTAGAGTGGTGCAAGACATGTATGAGAACAGTGAAACAGCAGTGAGGTGTGCAGTTGGAACGACTGAATGGTTCAAGGTGAAGGTGGGACTCCATCAAGGATCTGCTTTGAGTCCTTTTTTGTTTGCCATAGTGATGGATAGCTTGACGGACGAAGTGAGGCAAGAGTCACCATGGAACATGATGTTTGCGGATGATATTGTGATATGTGGTGAAAGTAGAAAGGAGGTTGAGTTGGGTTTGGAGAGATGGAGGTATACACTGGAACGAAGAGGAATGAAGGTGAGCAGGAGCAAAACAGAATACATGTGCATCAATGGGGAGAATGGCGATGAGAGTGTAGCGAAGATGCAAGGAGTCAACTGTGCAGGAAAATGGGGGCTGCAATAGTGAGGTGAGAAAGAGAGAGATAGGGTGCAGGCAGGGTGGAGCAGTTGGAGAAGGATTTCGGGAGTCGTTTGTGATAGGAAAGTCCCAGCAAAAGTGAAAGGTAAGATGTGTAAGACAGTAGTGAGAGCAGCTGTGATGTATGGATTCGAGACCGTACCCTTAACGAAGAGACAGGAGGCAAAGTTGGACGTGGCGGAGTTGAGGATGTTAAGGTTGGACAGGATAAGGAACGAGCACATCAGAGGAACAGCGCATGTGGCGAGCTTGGGAATTAAGCTAAGAGAGATGAGACTGAGATGGTACGGGCACATCCTGAGAAGAGATGCAGAGCATGTGGGAAGGAGAATGTTGAGGATGGAGCTGCCAGGCACACGGAAACGACGAAGGCCATAGAGGAGATACATGGATGTGGTGAGAGAGGACATGAAAGTGGCAGGTGTGGTAGAGAAGGATGCGGAAGACAGGGCACGATGGAGACGAAAGATCAGCTGTGGCGACCCCTAATCGGGAGCAGCCAAAAGAAGAAGAATCATTGAGAGAAAATTTTTTTATATAAATAAAATCACATCACACATACCTCACACATATACACGAACAATTTAATTATAACTAAAAAGCCACAAAAGCATGTGTCTGGCTGAAAACTGAGTGTGTGTGCGCGCCACATTACAAAATTACTGACTTCACCGTCTCTCCAGCAACGACAAACTCGGACAGTGCTCATGCAAGCAAAGTGTGTACGTCAACTTGGGTTTTGCTTCTACAAAAGATTCCAAGCTTGTAGTACTCGAGTCCGATTTGTGCCCTAATTTTAAGTACTCGTGACTCGACTTGGACTTGAGCACTGATGACTCAGGACTCATCCATTAACTGCATTCGTACTCGTAAATCGGAGACGAGGACTCTGATTTTTTTTTCTTTATTTTTTGTAACGTGCCATAAATATGTTCTGTCCAAATTATTACATCTACATCAGTTTTTGTACTAATTTCGTGCACGAGTGTCACACCTGTGCACCTTGGTGCGTGCATCAGACAGACCCCTGGGCGCACGCCAAGCAGACTCTTGCACATGCTGTAAACAACACGCACCTGCACAGGATTAAGGTGCAATCATCACGCCTATATAAAAACTGTGAAAAAACACTTGCTTTGCGAAGTATTGAGTTGCGTCACTGACACATTACCGAGCCTTATTTCCTTGTTTGGATTCCGGATTCCTGATTTCCCGTTTCTCGTCTTTGATTCGGCCGAGTCTACGATAGTCTGTGCCTCGCTCGACCTATCGCCTGTTTCACCGTTTTACGATTTTGCCTGCCGTTCTGGATTGTTCACGTGTCTTCACTTGTATTAATAAACACACCTTCTGCACTTACATCCGTCTCCCGACCATCTCTGACAGAATACTTCGCACTCCCTGACAAAGAGAAGCACATTCACCTGTTCATACGTCAAGTTCAGGAACAAGCTAATGTTAACGGCGCTGAAACAGCCACCGTCAAATGGTGCGGTTGGAGTCTTGTTCTTGGACTCGACTCGAATTTTTTTAATGACTTGGACTTGAACACTGGGGACTCAAGACTGGACTCAGACTTGAAGTTTAGTGACTCGACTACAACACTGGAAGATTCTAGTGCTAGCTGCTGAAGGAAAGCAGCACAAATCAGCCAAGTGTGTGGCTGCGTGATCAATAGAGTGATCAATAGAGCGATCAATAGAGCAAGGCGATACAACGTACAGAAGCAGGCACATCACATCAGTTCTAATAAAATGGATTAAAATGAGCCTTCAACTTTAAACGAGGCATTTTCTTGTCTGCCATTCAGCAGTGCTGGACACATCAACCACATTGTGAGTTTTGCAGGTGAAGCTCCGCAAGATATACTGATTAGACAGTCTGTGTTTTTACAATACTAGGTGTAAATATCAGTTGTCGGACAGCCACGCTGCTAATTCTCATTAGCTGCAGCTTTGCTCATGCTCAGGCACAAAGCGGCTGCAGTGAATAGCAAGGAAACGACTTTAGTTTCTGTGGTTGGGGTAAAAGGGAGCTGATGTAAGCACATATGGGTAATTTCTGAGGAGTACTTTGGTAGCACTGACTTCACCTTGACCAAGTATAATCCTGGCCATCTCAAATCTCAAATGGGAAAACAAAGAAATTCAGAAAATCCTTAACTGAAAAAAGCAACACTTCATTTTTACACAGGAAACAGGTCCCCCCCCCCCAAGTTAGGGAACTCGAACAACTTTGAGACATTTTTGCTGGTTACATAACCATGTCTTCATAAAAACTCAGACTATAGGGGTGTTTATCCGAGGCGGCTCACCTGCGAGTGCTTTTCGGTGAACTGAGCTGCCTGGCTGAGCGTGTTCTCCAGCAGTGAAAGCAATGGCTGCAGGGTTGAGGGTTTGGCACACACGCCATTCTCGGCCGTTTTCTCCGAGTTGTGCAGTGACGGAGGGTGGCACAGTGAGGAGAGGCAGCATACAAGCCTCAGAGTCAGAGAGCGAATCTTAAGCCACAGCAGCTCCTCTTCCAGAGAGCGCTGCCTGTCCTCCTCATTCAGCTGTCTGCAGGTCACACACAATTTCTGTTCTTTATTAATCCAAGATTAACATCACTGTTGAGAGAGTTTAAGTTAACAAAAATGGTATGTTATAACAGAGGCCAATATTGGCAAATGAAAAAGAAGAGCATCTCCAAATGCAGCGAGGTTCCTATTAGGCCGGGGGTGCGGGGGCCAATGAGGCCCCCAGAGACCAAATTTCAGGGAAGCTCAGAGATGCAATCTAGGCCATTTTGAGCTACATTTTGAGGGAAATAAATGTAGGGTCTATGGTACAGTATAAGCTCAATTATCCAAACTCTCTAGGGAAAAAAGTTTGGCTAACTAAGAGGACGTTCAGAAAAATAAGGGGTTCAGATAACGGAGCTTGAACCGTAATAGTCTTTCAGTAGTTTCACCATGATCATCAACAAAAGCCAGAATAAAAGACAAAAGATTTCTGGAGAGGTCTTTCAAGGGATCCTCCAGCGGATTTACTCTCAGGGCCCGTTTACACGAGGACACTGTTGGGTAAAAACGACTAAATGTTTTATCGGAAGTGCCTTTCGTCTACACGGGGACGGCGTTTCCGAGGCTGAAAAACGGAAAAAATTGAAAACGCCTTCCAGAGTTGATAAGTTAAAAACAGCCCCCGTTGCATATCCGTCTAAACTACCCAATACGCGAAACTCTGCTCGGATCTGCTCACGTCGGGTACGCGTTTACGTCATACATATGTCATATACTGTACATGCCAGCCCGGGAAGTAAGAAAGTAAGTAAAAAAGTAAGAGCATGTCTGATTACATCGATCCAACGGACCTTCAAGCTGCTCTGGCAGCTTTAATAAATGTCCAGGGGTCCTTCGAACATCTCTACCGAATCTGCACATATACCGTTAATGAACAGAGGCGGGTATAGTATGCTCTTACTTTTTACTGACTTTCTTACTTACCATAGCCAGAGTAGTCAAAGTTTTCACGGCGCAGATGTGCAGATCAGACAAGACGGAAGACGTCGCGCATGCGTGCAGACATAGCGGAGGTCTTTCACAGCACCACCTAGCCGCCTGGCATGCACATCCAATTGAATTCCACACATTTATGAGTCACCGTATAGACGCAGATTTCCTCCTTGAAAACGGTCGTGTAGACACGGGGAAAAAAGTGAGAACGAAAACGGACTTTTGTGTTTTTGTTTCAGACCGTCCCCGTGTAAAGTGGGCCTCAAACTTATTTTAAGTAGTCACAGATTTAAAAAAAAAAAAATCTAACTTTGATTTTCGGAGACCAAATAGCATTCAAGAAAATGAATTCTCTTTAAAATACCAGATGGGCTTCCTGCAGTGGCGATGCATGTGATGATGTCATATAGTGGTCGCTTGGAGCAACTCAGCTGTTTATTTTCTCTGTTTACACTGGGGTTTTGCTAGCTTGCCTCAAGAATGGCACAGGAATAGTTTTAAGTGCTATCAATTCTAATATGGTAATTTTTACGATTCAAGTGATTCATATAGGCAGCGGTCTGAGTGAATGACCTTGACATCTGTGACATCACAGCAGGAAGGCTATCAGTCTCACTGCCATTTCCACTAAACTAAAACACAGAGCTGACTGCAACGCTGATCCTCCATTTGGAGCCAATTTATCGCCATGCCACGTAGATGTGTTGCTGGCCGGTGCAGTGACATGACAGAAGGTGGATTTATTTTGCGTTCATGGCCCAAGAATGCTCAAACTGCAAAGATTCGGACGCGTTTTGTGAGAAGTCCACGGGCACATTGAGCGCCTACGAAGTGGTCTCTCCTCTGCACATTTTACTGCGGACTCGTATGAAACCTCTGATCTGTTGAGGAGCGTTGGCTATAAGCCTGTACTGAAAGAGGGTGCAGTATCGACAATTAAAGGAAAAGAAAACTACAAGAAAAGGAAAGTAAGCTCAGTTGCACCAGTTCTCCCGGAGTGTGAGCCGAGCAGTAATGGCGGAGTACTCAGTATGGAGAAAACGGAGAATGAGTGGACCAGTCGTCAGGTTTCTCCGCTGGACATGCTTGCCTCAGCAGCAATATCTCACCCTTACGTGGAACACGCGAATGAAAGAACTACTAAAAGTCAGATTGTTTCAAAACAAAATCGGCCACAAGCTCAGCCTTCAAGAAGCGAGAACAGACAGGTAAGACTAGGGGTGTGCAAAATAATCGTCATGACAATGCATCGCGATACTAACTTTCACGATATACTGCATCGATTCTTGACGCCAAATATCGATTATTAATTTAAAAAAATGAATAAATAAAATTGTATGAATGGTTGGCGAACATCAGCCAAAAACAAGTAGAATACAACTTCCAGTCCTGTAGATGTCGCCGTGGAGTTTTTGATGCCTGCTGCCTTCATGCCAGTGGCATTTCCGGCGGCGGGCTACCGCGACCTAGACATGCTGCAGAGACCAAGTGCGATCCTAGAGTGATTTACTCCCCGGGTGAAACCCCCTGCTGGCGCCCCCCCGTCTTGTTTTTTTTCGGGTTTTTTTTTTTTATTGGGGACCACTTTTTTTTTTGGGGACCGTTTTTTTTTTTTCACGCTCGTGCCGCCCCCCGCGTTGGGCTCTGTATTAGCCAAGAGAATGTTAACAGCTTTACATGGTCATTTAAACATTTCTCGTCGTGTGTTGTACGTCCCGGACACGGCCCGTTATAAATTTGCTGTTACCAGAATGGCAATGATCAAGTCGTAATGTATTACTTAAGACTCTGTGTAATGTCATAGTAGTGTAGTACTATGGTAGTAAAGTCTTTTTGATGACTAGTACAACGTTCCGCTGGCGGGATTGTGCATATTATGGGGCTACGACAAGTTAGGCACACACACACACACACACACACACACACACACACACTGATGACGTCACCTGCGCAACTCTGGTATTGGGCTTCCCCATCCAAAATGTTCACACACCCCCCGTCTTGTTTTTTTTTTCGGGGGTTTTTTTGGGGGGACCTTTTTTTTTTGGGACCGTTTTTTTTTTTCCGCGCCCGCGCTTGTGCCGCCCCCCCCGGTCGGACGGCCCCCAGGACCACCCTGGCAGAGACATCATATGCGACTGCGACTCTGTTTACAAATCTCGCTGGAACAGCGCGTACGACATGCTTGAGCGCTTTTTAGAGCAACAGCCTACCATCCACGCTGCACTCCTGTCTGCTGAAATACGTAAATCTGAGAAGGACATTTGCACACTCACCGAGTCTGACATAACTGCTGCAGTACTACAACATGCTAAAAGAAATATGCTAAGTGAGTGTATTGTTTCCTAATTTGAGGATGCTCCACAAACTATAAATGCATAAGGCATTTAAATATAATGTAAAGTAATGTAACACATAATATAATGATGATAATTTAATGTACTGAGTAATATAGTATATATATTTTGATATTTATTATTGCCTTGTCCTCCCATACTGCAGGTGCTGCAAAGAAATTGAAAACTGCTGCTATTAGTTTTCTTTTATTATTTTTAGTTTTATAAATCCTATGCACTTTGTCATTAGAGTGTCCACTTGTTAAGTATGGAAACAGTAATATTTGTTTTAATGGCAACTACCTCCAAAGTCGTTTCAATAAATTCAGTTATGAACTGAGTTGCTCTGAGTTATGCATCAATTGGTGACACTATCCAGATCGTACACAGCCACTGGTAATTATGCTCCATTTTTTTTTTTTTTTTACATTTTCACTGAAGTATGTTGAATATATCGCAATGCATCGCAATAATTCAAGAATCGTGATGCATCGTGATAGTATCGCATTGTAGCATGTGAATCGTGATTCGAATTGAATCGTGACTTCTTTGCCAATACCCACCCCTAGGTAAGACGCGACTCTCATTTGATTACATAACCCCCCCCCCAAAAAAAAAAAAACCACCACTCGTTATTTACCTGCATTTAGATTAATACATGTAACTTGTATTGTGTGTTGAAGTTTGCGGTATAAGGGCCTCTGCATGCTCTTGCGACAAGGCTTTCGCAGACAGTTGTAATTTATCGTTGAGCGGGGAGTAATAGGCGTGCGCGATGTTATTCACCGCCACAACGCAAGGGGGCGCGAAGTCGCAAAATCGCTAGGAGTAGTTGGTGGGTGTGGTTAGTGGAGTGTTTATCCTCCGGTTACTTATAATGACTAGAACTGGAGTCGTATAGATGTACATACTTCCTCACTTCCTCGATCAACCGCTCTTTGTGCTGCTCCATCTTCGCTCGTGTTTTTAAAAATGGCGGTCGTGAAAACAAACCAAACCGGGAAAGTAGGGAAGCGGAAGTGCGTGCACAGCGGATGTAGAGTGGACCAATCAGAGCCCTCTTGTCTGCGACGCTGTCTGCGAGGCTTCTGCAGTGCTCACAATTTTTGGGAGGTGCGCGCAAAGCGTCTGCGAAGGTGGGGGGGCTACGCAGACGCTATCTGCGAGGACTGGGTTGTCAGCATAAATTGGCCTTTAGATTATTTAATTTGCTTCAGAATGTGATTGTCTCAATTCATCCGATTATTTAATTAGCCTTTTACGTTTGATCAGTGAAAATGCATGCATGTACAAGTATGTTGCATAAGTTATAGCACCTATCCTGTTTTAAATGAGAGTCACATGAGACTGTCAGTTCAATTCCATCCAATTCTCTAGATGGCTTTGTTCTCTGGCTTTATTTCGGAAGGTGGGGGCCTCCGTGTTCTCATCGGATTCACTTTCCGATGGTCCGAACTGATACGGTTCTGTGTGTATAGCAGTAGCATGTGTACACACTCCAATTTCAGGACTCTCACAGTCAGATATATTGCTATCTGAGGAATCCAAACAAAGAGGCCATTGCAACCACTCTCGCCTGCCGAGTCTGGCTTTGGTCCATATCTGTCAAAGGCCTCGGCCTTAAAACCGGTTACCGCTGTGACGTCACGCACTCAGGGCTGGCTGGCTCAGTGGGACAGCTCGAATGCCAACGTTGCGGTCAATTTTAACTCTCAAAAATATATATAATTCCCATTTAGGCAGCATACAAGAGTCAAGGATGGAGATACTATCCAATCAGAAATGTATTTAAAAATAAAGGTTCCGCGTATATCCTTTAAATACTACACACGCTTTGCCACACATACTATGTGTAGATCATGCGAAAAAAAAAAAAAAGATTTTGCAGCGCGAAGTCTCATGTCTGATCCAGTCTCTGTCGGTAACCCTCTGCCACAGTTGAGCAAGCAGACTTTGCATTTTCTCTGCAGAAATGCAGTCGAGTTCCAGCTTGTGCTTTCTTTTTAGCATCATTGTGGCATTTATACACTACACAAAGAGGTATACGTATTTAAAAAACCCTGATAAATTTTGTAAAAATGCTTGTAAAACTAGCAAAACTACGATGTAAACAGAATATAAACAGCTGAGCTGTTCTAAGTGACCACAACCTGACATCACGTATGTCACCACCGCACCGTCAATAATGAAAGCTGGCCATCCAGACAACATTTAATTAATTACACCGGACACTAGTTTTGTGAGAGAAATCGCAAGTTTCAGTTCTGGAACACGACCGATGAAGACAGTTTGCTTCCAGGAAGATGACTACGCATCACTAGTGCACATTTATGAGCACTGCATTTAACACGCACTGCGATTGGCTGAGCGTATGAATCGGGTCACGTCTCAGTCAGTCAATCACAGCACAGCTAACATCAGGATACGGACATTCCCGAAATTATCCGAACCAGCGTAAACAATGACACGTGGAACAGTCCGAATGCCGAAAAAAATGTTGATTCGATCGATACACAGGCAAAACCGATTGAAAAACGTATTATTTTCAGGTCTACGCACAGCACCGTAATTATGCTTCAAATCTGTAGCTGCGACGCCCAAATCATGCACGTTAGCATCTGTTATAAGCATCCTGACCAAGTCAGATAAACCATGTAATTTTGTGTTTAACAAACTCACGAGTATATTATATTAAATCATTTGTCACCAACGCAATCATAATATGTGGGACGAGGAACAAAATCACAAAAGACGCATCACAAAAAGGTAATCAGCGTGTGTGAGTATCAACAGCTCACTGTACTGTACCGGTCTTTTGGATTCCAGCTGACAAAGACAGTGAGATCCCGGTTGTCCCTTATGTTGTCCCATGGAATGTCGTCTTCTTCAGGACACAGAGACATGGACTTCAAGATTTCCTCTAAAGTGGATGATCTGAATAAAAAATTAAAAAAAGGAAAAAGCTCAGCTCAACATAGTAGTGTCTCAAAAAATTACAATATTGTGAAAAGGTTTTTTTTTGTAATTTAATTCAAAATGTTAAACTTTCATATATTCATGACATGTAAAGTGAAATTTCAAATTGTTTTACATTTTGATGATTATGGCTTAAAGCTCATGAAAATCAGAAATGCAGCATCTCAGATTAGAATATTTCCTAAGATCAACCAAAAAAGGATTTACAATACAGAAAATGTTCAACTTCTGAAAAGTATGTTCATTTATACACTCAGTACTTTGTTGGGGCTTCCTTGACCACAAATTACTGCATCGATGCAGTGTGGCATGGAGGTGATCAGCCTGTGGCATGACTGAGGGGTCATTAAAGTTCAGTTTGCTTTGATAGTGGCCTTCAGCATGTCTGTATTTTTGGGTCGGGTGTTTCTCATCTTCCTCTTGACAATACCCCATAGATTCTCTATGGGGTTCAGGTCAGGCAAGTTGGCTGGCCAATCAAACACAGTAATATCATGGTCAGCAAACCACTTGGTAGTAGTTTTGGCACTGTGGGCAGGTACTAAGTCCTGCTGGAAAAGGAAATTAGCATCTCCATAAAGCTCATCAGCAGATGGAAGCATGAAGGACTCTAAAATCTCCTGGTAGACGGCTGTGTCGACTTTGGACTTGATGAAACACAGCCGACCAACACCAGCAGATAACACGGCACCCCAAATCATCACGGACCGCACACTTCACTCGGACCTCAAACACCTTGGATTCGGTCTCTCTCCAATCTTCCTCCAGACTGTAGGACCTTGATTTCCAAATGAAATGTAAAATTTACTTTCATCTGAAAAGAGGACTTTGGACCACTGCCCAACAGTCCATTTCTTTCTCTCCTTAGCCCAGGTAGGACGTTTCTGACATTGTCTCTGTTTCAGGAGTGGCTTGATATTAGGAATGCTACAGTTGTAGCCCCTTTCCTGAAGGCATCTGTGCATGGTGGCGCTTGATGCTCCGACACCAGCCTCAAACCACTCCTTGTGAAGCTCTCCCAGGTTCTTGACAATCCTCTCAAGGCTGCGGTCATCCCTGTTGCTTGTGCACCTTTTCCAGCCACCCTTTTCAGCAATGACCTTCTGTGGCTTACCCTCCCTGTGGAGGGTGTCGATGACCATCTTCTGGAAACCACCAAGTCAGCAGTCTTCCCCATGATTTTGGCTACATGTACTGAACTAGACTGAGAGATACACGGTATTTATACAGTATTACTCAAACTCGAAATGAAATATTCTAATATTCTGAGATACTGGATTTCTGATTTTCATGAGCCATCAGCCATAATCATCAAAATAAAAAAATTAAAGGCTTAAAATATTTCACTTCACATGTAATGAATATAGAATATGGGTCTGTCTCAGAAACTGGTCTCTCATTTGGGACATTATGGTCAAAAAATAAATGTTCTAATTTCTCTTTTTTTTTTTTTGCATTTACCTAACACTCAATGTTTCTTTTGTCATATTTAATAAGAATATAGTATCTTGCTTTATCTGGCCTCCACTGTGGAAAATTTTTTTTGATTACAATTCAAATGCTTTTGTAAAATTGATTTACATATAAAATAACATCATCATGAAGAATTAAAGCCCGTCCTTCACAGATGAGTGAAAATATTGAATAAATTTCCTCTTTTTGATTGCTTGGGTTAAAAATGCCAAGTTATGATGACTGAATTGATTATTCACTTAAATATGAATAATATGATGCATTGTGGGTATTTGATATGGCGAAATAGGACACAATGGAAAAATCAAGAACACACCGGAAAGATGAGAATAACGGCAGTGGTAAAAGAACAGCGACTGTACCGGCTGAAGGTCACGCGGGTCTCTGCTGCGGTGCGCGAGCAACGGGACATCACTACCGCACCGGACGGAGCGTGAGGTGGGGCAAAATGACTGGCCGTAGATTCTATCAAAAGTTCGATCTAAATTGACCATGGTTGCAAAATATTGCCCAAAAATACGCAAACACTACGAAATATGAAAGTAAGATGAAAAAGAAACACTGTTGCCTTATACTGCAAGACTAAAACAAAATAAAACTGTCAAAACTCACCTTTTCAGTGATAACGTCCGAACAGATCACTCGCGTAACAGAAAGACCGCAAATGGAAGCACGATCAACTTCTAACTGTTGGAGTGGAAAATTCCATTCTACACATGCAGATTGTTAATGTGTGTCCTTCTCCGCACACAAAACACGCTACGGTAAAAAATAGACCACGACTCATTTTATAGCTCAGAAATTCATACAAGACCAGCTACCATCGTAACATATTCTGGAAGAAACATATTCTATCCCTAACTTTCAGTTTTCGTTTTAAAAAACAAAATTGCAGGTTTATAACTAAATTTTTATATGGCATAGTGATTTTAAGTTACTACTTTTGGTGAGGTCGTGACCTTGACCCTGAGGCTTTCCGTTTAGATCGAAACACACGATCGTATTGGTTTTGGGTCTGCGGAAAATGCAGTTACAACGGTGATCAAGTATTTTGCATGATGTTTTATGACGGTTATGATTATTCTGTGAGCGCACCAATCCTTAGGTGTATAAAGTTACAATTTAAACTACAATTAGTGATAACTGTAGACTTTTCAGTGGACTACAACCTTTTTAAGGGAATGCGATGTAGTCAACCATTTATCATGTCCCAGTTCAAGCCGCCATTTTTCCACAAATTTGCAGAATTTCTGCCAAATTCTGAATATTCACGTCAAAGATTTAGTTTTATCTGTATTATTTCTTTCATCATTTTATTTCAAATTAAAACCAACATCACCATTCAAAACCGTATAGTTTATTGACTCAGTATATTTAGTGGGGGACCCCCACAGTACCCAGTTTCTGAGACAGACCCATATACACAAATACCCACATGTATGCACACAAATAGAAAAAGGAGACATTTCTTGCAGCATTAATGCTCTCTTAATTATCCTACATAAGGAATGAGTCAATGTCTTTAAGACACATGATCAACTATGCAAGTTTGGTGAAAAAGGTTCTGCTGTGGTTTTTTAACAATACGAGGCAACAGTAAAATCATACTTGCATCTCACTCCTTATGTATCAGAAGGCAAACCGGGACATTGTGTCTGGTGGAGCGGATTTGAGGTTACGGAGTCTTTGACAAGAATAATTAGACTTCACATGTCCTCTGAACCATATCAAAAGTAAAATACTGACCATTTGTTTGCCTGATTTTGCTAAAAACTGGAGCTGGAACACCAGCTGGTCTGTTTATACTGACAAATTAGACTCACATGTCTGCTTCCAAGAAGAGATCCAGCAGCATCCTCTCTGTCCGCACCTGGGCAAAGTGCAACGAGTTATTCAGTCGATTCCTAAACGCAATGAACTCTGGGATCTTCTCAAATGCACCATACTTATATGCCTGAATAATATATTCTGAGGTCTGCAACAGGACAGAGAGAAAAGTTAGTTAGAAACCAGAAAAATGACAGCAGCATAGGATGAAGGTATGGATACTTTGCTTCACAAAACACAACTTACATCTTTCTGGTTTGAATGGAAAAACCTGAGGGAGAAGTTACAGGACTGAGAAGCAGCAGCAAATTGGCCCAAGGACTCTGCATAGCGAGTCAATAAGTACCTGTGAATGGAAAGAGTAAAAAATAAATAAGTAAATAAATAGAGAAATGATTTTACTAGGCGTTTCGCACCATGTACAAGTAGTAGTATCTCACCCTATGGTGTCATGCTGAATGTGTTTGGCATCCAGGCTGGAGTAAAGGTCCACTACGGGCTCAAAGGCTCCCAGACGGCAGTAGAGGAGCAGCAGCAGCAGCTTGAACTGCGCATTAGAGGGGCTGCGTGACAGACCTTCCTCCAGCAGCCCTAGACACTGCCACAACATTTGCTCATCACCTGAGAACACAATCCACGAGACAGGGAATTGCATAAGACAAACAAACACAAAACCACGACTTTTTGATAAATATTACATTTTAATCAATTTCACAATCCACTTAACAAGAACTACAGCAAATACAACACTTATGGTCAGAAGTACCAAACTCCAGAGGTCTCGTCGAGATGCACCTATACAGATTTGGGTTTTCCCTTTTCTAATGCCTCGTCCACACGAACCCAGTTAAAACTGAAAACACCATTTTCTGGGTTTTTTTTTCCACTTCCTAAAGGTTTTCCGGCCACACCGAAACTTGAAAATGGTACAACGTGTCTGACCCATGACCTTGAGAATATTTCCATTTGTTTAGACTAGTGCTGTCAAAAATGTCGCGTTATTAACGCGTTAACTTGACTCAATTTTAACGGCGATAATTTTTTTATCGTGAGATTAACGCTCTGTGACATGATGTAGGTTTTTCATAAGCTTTTGAAACTGCCAGGAACTTGGAACAGAGACTTTGCTTAGAAAAACGATAGCAGCTAGATTGTAATGCCACGCCCTGCACAGCCAGAGTCCTCTGCCCTCCCCCCAAAGAACCAGCGCGGGCAGGGCACGCTAGCCCCGCGCCTCGGGACGAAGAGCCACGGTGCTCGGCTTAGGTTTCGTTTTCCCATCGGCGGCTCCAGCCCGACTTTGCAGTGGCTGTGACAAGACGTGTTATGCTCTGCAATTTAAAAAAAACATTGGTACAACCAGTGTTCGAACTATGCCGATATTTTTGGGGGGTCCCTTTTTTTCCCTTGGGGGGGGGTGCTTGCGCTTGTCTCAGAGCACGGCTCTCCATCGCGCGCTCACTTCGGATATGCAAATGCTTCCCGTTACACACGATTGCTGTCAATAAACATCATTTTGCCAATATTTTAGAGACCCCCCAACATTTCCCAAATCATGTTTTCAAGGGATCTCATGTCTGTTTCAGGGGATCTCAGATCCCCCGAGTACCCCCGTAGTTCGAACGGTGAGCAAGCCCATTCACTTTTTTATGCTGATAAGAGAATTACAATGGTTTTTCATGTGACAAAAATGTGCGATTAAATTGCGATTAATCACGAGTTAACTATGACAGTCGCGACATTAATCGCGATTAAATATTTTAATCGCTTGACAGCACTAGTTTAGACCAAATAAAACTGTTACAGGGCTCGAAATTCGCGGTGGTCCGGTCGCCCGAGGTGACTTAATTTGTCATTTGGCGGGTAATTCCTGTCACTAGGCAGCCCGGCTGGCTAGTTGAAAATAAAAAATATATATGAAGTGAAGATTCAGACAAGGGCTGTGCGATATATCGAATATACTCGATATATCTCCGAAAATTCTGTGTGAGATACATATAATTATTATATCGTAACTATCGAGTATTTTATAGTCATCTGCCGACTTGCGTTTGTTTAAAACCTTTTCCGGTGGTTTTCTCCCTGTCCCTCAGGCAGTAACGCGAGAGGCTGCCTAAGGGTAAAAAAAACAATAACGTCACACACTCGCCAACCAATCCCGGGCGACATCTCGGTGCTGAAAGGAACTTGCGGGAAGATTTTCTAGTTTCGGTTTACAGCGCTAACTCAGTTCGTGCAATTGCTGGTGTTGCGTAGGCTACCGTGTAAGCTCTGTCAATTTCAGCGACAAATTAAAAATGGAAGCGGACAAATCGGTTCCTAAAAGAACTAGTAAGGGGTCAGTCATCCGGCATTTTTTTGGATATCGCGAGGAGGACATGGAACAGCAAATGCCAATTTGTGAAGTGTGCAAAAAAACAAAAAACAAAAACAGTATCAAAATACTAGGGTCTTGAAATGAATGCAAATTAGTCATGAACAATGGTAACTACTCTCTTTTGTATTATTTTTGACAGAAGTAAAATTCTGTGGCCCCATGCATGAACCTGATAACCCACATATTTTTATCTGTATTTTTCTTCGCTGTTTAAAATTTTCACCAGTGCAATTTTCAGACTAACTGGAGACATGTTAATGAAACCCTTACAAACCTCAAATCTGTCTGGTTCAAATTTACGGATTATTATATTCAGATTCAATTTTCTCATTTTTAAAAATATGTGGGTTATCAGGTTCATGCATGGGGCCACAAAATTCATACATGAACAAATTTTGGCGAGTTGATTTTCTGTTTAGCTAGTTACTTGGAAGGTAACTAGTCTGGCTGGCTGGCGAAAAAATGTATGAATTTCGAGCCCTGTGTTAACAATGAAAACAGTGCACACGCTTTCCACCACCTTGGAATTGTGGCGCTCACACTGATGATTACAGACCAGCGTTTTCATAAGTCTACGTTCTCTGTTATGTTATTGACATTACACCATGAAAATGTTTTCATTTCCATAACCCACTTCGGAACGCACATTTAAAAAGATGTGTTTTAGTGTGGATGAAAGGCCCGGGGGCGAAGAAAAGACTTATAAAAGTTACCCACGTTAGTGTGGTGGAGACCCAACATACCAAATTCAGCCCCATAAAGGTAATCAGCTGATGAGGCATCAGGTGTGTTAACCGAGGTACAATAACCCTACTGTACTGCGGCCCAGCAGGACCGGCGTTTTACACCTCTGTTCTCCGTACTACACAATCCCTAACAAAAAATAAGCAAGTAACAAAACAGAGCAAAGAAGCAAAACAAGACAGCGTTTTGCTCATGAGCCTGAATCGGTTCCCTTTTTAAAGTCTCGTCCTTTCTCATCATCTCTCCAAAAATTAAACTTCTGAAATGCATCATATTGTTAGGATTGACAAATCGCACAGAGTGTTGAGTCAAAGAATCATTCTGCCATTCCACATGGCTCATGGGAAACTCGTCACAGGAGAGTTAAAGAATAAAGCTTACCAGTCTCTATCCAAAGATCTATGTAGACGTGAGCAGCCATGAGGCAGTACATGTCTGAAAACTGCAGCTCCGTTTTTAAACAGGACTTTCCTTTAAATAAAGAAAGAAAAACATGCCACTTACACATGGGGATTTGAAAAGTATGCTCACTTTAAATGGAATTTGCATGCAGCTGGGGCTCCGCATCAGTAGCACCGTTCTGATGTTTTTTGGGGGGTTTTTTTTCTGGGGAATGTCCTGAAAAGGTATACAGTTGTAATAGTGAGGAATACAGATCTGACAATCATGGATCCTGGGAGTTTAAGGGGCTTTTAAGGAGGAGAAAAAAAAAAAAACACCCAACTCAAAAGGCTCATCATGACACTGAACCTTATTCATGCTTGGGATGAACAATCCATTTTTAAGCAGGAGCTTACCAAACTGTAAGCCATGGCGGTAGTGATGCTTGAGCTCTTGGATGAGGGCCAATTTGCCATCAGGACCGAGTGTGTGCTGCAGGCCTAGGCAGCGGCCGAGTTGTGTTACACACAGGTGCCTCTGCAGTGAGCGCGTGTCTCCTGGAAGGGCCATGCCAGCCTCATTCGCAGCCCCGAGGGGCACCGCCTCCGTCAGCCTGTTAATGAACTGAGCCAAACATAGAATAATTAGAACACAATCCTCTGGGGCTCGTTAACTCTTCCAAGTGAGCTCTAAGAGACCTGAGATAGTTGCAAACAAACAGTATTTTACATCTGTTTGTCATTGCTGAAAGCAAAGCAGAAGTACATAATGTATAGTAAACAAAAGCAATTCAGAAGCGTGAAAAAAAACAAACACAATGTATAAGGACACAGTCCTGGGAGATTTTGATTACCTGGACATGTTGGTCCCGTACGATAAGGTCCAGAAAAACCTTTAGATCCGTGATGCAACATGGCTTGTCCCCAAACTTAACAAAGAACTGAAACATCAGCTCGAGAGGCTCACCTGCGAAAAGCAGATGAATTAAATGAGAAACATTTTTCGACAAATATTACTAGTTACCGTGGCAACATCAAATATCCACCAAAAACCTCTCTGCCTGCTTTACACATTAAAGTGCATATCCTGGACCAATTTCGTTTTTTTTTTTTAAATATGAAAGTATGTCCCTTTACACACTCATCCAGAAGGGTAATTTTGCACAAGGCCATCTGTCTACAGCAGAAAAAAATAACAAAAAAATGCATCTGGAAAAATCCCAAGGGAGTCTGGAGCCAGATTCATGACGTCACCTGCGGAAGCGCCAGCAGGCTGCGCGAGCTTGTACGGTTTCGGTGCACAGCCTGTGTAGAACAAGTTTAGCAGCTAGCGATTTTGCATTGAAATATGGAAGTGTCACCTGAGCGCAATGTTACTTCACCTTTGGATGAAGACTATAATGAGATGTCAGGATTGGGGCTTCATCTGTTTGGATTTGATGATGACTCAAGCAGCGAAGACAACGGAGACAACACCGGGGATGTAAATAACACGGTCGTTTTCTCATAAACAAACCAGCGCTGATGTAGGATTCAGAAGGAGGAGTCCCGCACGTGACGTCACGAAAATCAATGTTTACCGGGAAATCCAAATGCCAAGTTTTTTCAGAGGCGGACCAATTCGCCTCAAATGGCTTGATTTCAACGGAATTTTTCTGGTATTGCGCAAGGTAAAAAAAATTGCACAAAATGTGACAGATATTTGACCAAAGTTTAATATAAAATAGGAGAATTACATTGATCTTGCTCCTGAATTTACCCGTGATATGCACTTTAAGTCATAAGCTATACAAGTCAAATCGAACACGTCAAATTGTTCGTTTATCTGACAGTGTTTGGTACAGAGGATATCATCATTATGGACAGTACAGAACATCATCATCAGACAGCAGTTTGGGAGTGTCTGCACCCCTGTTAAAATCCCTCACACTTCAAAGGCAGTCCAAGAGTAGGTTTCTTCTAGCGCTTGTTATTTTGGGCGAATATGAGCGGAGTATCACATGCATTTTCAGGTCGTTTAGCTCCCCACACGCAAAGCACACAGAGCGAAGCTCCATATTTAAGAGAATATGGTAATGCATCGACCTGATTTTTGATGGCTTTTGTCGTACAAAGTCCACGTACCACCACAAGGAATCTGTAAGTGCAAAGCAACATCTCAAACACTTGACCGCCGCACAATTAAATTTGCATCTTTATTTCGAGAAGATGGGCTTTTTTTAAATCCAGCACTTTTGCTTTTTAAAAATAACGTGGGATTATTTACTAACATTTTGTGGAAAAAAAATTCATGATAATTTCATATTAAACTATTTAACAGTTTTATGAGTCCACTATCTTCTTGGACAGTTGGAACCAGACAAGTGTTTGACATATCAAGCTTGCAGCTCTAACCCTCGGAGCTCATACATTGCGTTCGGTTGAGGAAGATGTTTTCTAGGAGGTTTTTTCATCCTACCGTTTTTTTTTTTCCAATAATGGACAACGTATTTTTATCTTTACATTGTATGCTTTTTTTTATCTAAACGATTTCTTACCCTGCACACTCATGTAAACAATTATTGTATAGTTTAATAGCAATTCTGAGCATCTTTTCTTAGTTTTAGATAATCTAAAACTGCCGTGGATCGATATCGATTAGTCGTTATGTCTGATGATATTTGATCGTAACTATATAGTAATGATGTAAAGTAGAGATGCACCGATTGCAATTTTTTGGGCCGATTCCGATTTCCGATTTTCCATGGAGTGTGACCTGCCGATACCGATTTTGGCCGATTCCGATTTCATTTTTTCAAACCACTTCACAGCACACACAAAGACTATTTTCTTTTTATCTTTTCTTTAATAGAACATTCTGCCAGATTTTCAGTAATAAATTTTCAACACCTCAAAGGTTGAAAACAAACAAAAAGACATTGTTCTTTGTAAAATCTTTCTTCATGTTTGGTATTAACATATTAATTCCTGTAATAGGAAATTCACACAAACATTTTTTCTTTTCCCATCCAATATCTGGCACAAAAACAACTTCCCCCTCATATATTATTTGCCAACTGCTACGGAACACACTTTCATAAGCCTATTTACATCTGAAAACTTATGCCTTATAGAACAACCCATTTCTTCATTCAGTATCAAAATACAAAAATAATTTCCAGTCATACTTATACCACAGCCATTCTATCATCTTTGTCAAATGTGTATTTGTAGAGTAATTTCCAATGGAATCAAGTGCAACCAAGGTCGTAAAACAAACAAAAAGACATTTTTTTCTTTCTCTCTTTGTACAAATCTAACTAGATGTTTGGTAATAGGCTAACGTATTAATTCCTGTAATGGGAAATTCACACAACCACAAATGTTTTCTTCTTTTCACATCCAATATCTGGCACAAAAAAAAAAAATTAACTATCGTGAATTTTTTTTTTTGTTAACGGCGCGCGCCGGTGCTCGTTAGGCGCTCAGGACTGACACTGTTCTGCGCAAGCGCAACACAATCGCACTAGAAAGCATGTTCAAGCTGCCAGTGTAGCTGCAGCCTTTTTAGTTGCGAATTACGAGTATCTCCACTTTCATCTCTATGTGATACACAAGTTTTGATCGGCAGAAAATCGGCATATTTTAATTTTGACCGGCCGGTCGCCGGTCATGGCCGATCACGTGAAAATCGGCCGATTCCGATCGGCAGCCGGTCAATCGGTGCATCTCTGATGTAAAGTGAAAGTGCTGGTTCACTGTAATAAAATGTTGTGGTCGTGTTTCTGGTGCATAGCATGCAGTGTCAAAGGAACAAAGATTTCTTCATAACTGCGATGCGTCTTTCATTATTGGTATCGCTGTCAAAAGACAATGCAGCAATTTACTGATGTAAAATACACTACAGTATTCAAAAGCTCATGTGCTAAATTATTATTATTACTCTATTCAGATTGATTTTGTGCCCTTGCAAATATTTCTCTCATACGCTCATTGGGAGCTTCGCTTTTAAGCAGCACGCATATTTCACATCTTCGTGCCACCATGTAATGTTCTTTATATAATAAAGACACATCCACAAAAGAAAAAAGAAAAAAAAGTTAATCAAAAGGGTTCCATTCTGAACCAGTTCGCCATTTTGACACCGCGTGTCCAGTCAGTGGGAAAACACAGGGAGTGACATCATCAGAGTGAAACATCAGAAATTATTATATATACACAGGACACTTTTTCGATGGAGTAAAAACATGTATTCTGTTCCTTTCTAGCAGGTTTCATTCATTTGGTTTGATAGCATGCAATATTATCATATCCCTTATTCTCCATGTATTTTGCCACTCTACCCAATGGAGAATGAGCATGCAATACTGTTACAATATTGTACGTCAAGACATCATGTCACAACATTAGAGCTCATCCGAATAGCCAGCGACAAAACTTTTGTCCGCCAGGAAAGGGAAAAGATGAGGCTAATCCAGTGCTACTGCTAGGATTAGCTTTGCTATAATAAAGCACTAAATAAATAAACTGAAAAAGACGCGCTGAACACCCGAAAGGCTACCAAAACTTCATGATATATTCTTCACACGTATTTACAAGAGAAAAACATACCAACGGACATCAAAAAACTAGAAAAGAGACACGTCGGAGATGTAAACCTTCCACGCTAGCGAGCGACTGACAATTCGTAAACAAACATGGCTACCAGGTCTGCCTTGTTAAAAACGTAAGATTTTGAGAGAATTTTGGCTGCCAGGTCACTCCAATGTGTGTAGTTGTCGATGTTGATTTTAAAAGTAACTAAGTAAATTATATAGGGAAATGAATACTTAAGTACGAGTGAAACATACTGTGGTGAGCATGCGTGGAAGAGGAGTCTGGAGACAGAAATCTTAGTTTCTCGGTTGTCATCCTGTGCTACTAGCTCTCGATAGCACTGGCTTGACTGGGTTAGCATTAGCCTTCGCTAACTCTACTGCTAAACGTTACACTGGCTGGAAGGTGACTGCACCGAGTCGCAGGTAAGCAAGCACTGGCCTTCAAGAATGCCGATATGAAGCGTGCGTGTGTGTATGTGTATATATATATATATATATATATATATATATATATATATATATATATATATATATTTTTTTTTTTTTTTTAATAAAAATAAACACTCAGATATATTCCATTCAGCTAGCATGATACTGAACTCATCTTTGACTGGTTCAATATCATGCTAGCTGAATGGAATATCTGATAGGACCATGGGGAAAAAGCCAGCCAATATTATTTAAATGTTTCACTCAGATCCGTGATGTATTTCGTAAGAACAATGCCAGTTTTTCAACACGAGAAGATAAACTTCGTATCTGCAAGCTAACGTGATTTTTTTTTTGATTACATAGACACATTTACAAACAAAAAGTACACAAATTTATCAAAACAACTCAAATTTCCTCGAGCAACAGAGATGTGTCATGGTTTTGGATCTCCATGTCCTGGTTGTAGCACGTATATACTGGGAAATTTATATATATATATATATATATAAAAAATAACACACAAAAAATCGGATTATTATAAACCTGTGATAACTCTTTAATATTTTTGTTTCCCAAAAGGGGGGGGACTTAATGTACAGGAAATGAAGGCACTGGACTGATTTTTTTAAATACTGTAGACAGTTACAGTACTATCTGACAATATGTACCACAGTGCTGAATTACCAAGCTGCTGTTCCTGTGAGCAGCTCCTCTGGCGGAGACGCTGTATGAGCTCGAGACGAGCAAGGTAGGGACCCCTGAGTGGCCGGGACTCCTTCCCGTCCTCTGCTGCTAGCCGTTCCTCCACAAAACTGATTGCCTGGGCCACTGAAGAGTGCACTTCACCCTCAATACAACTATAATATGAGGAAATAATTATTAAGTACATCGGAGAGGACACAGGAGCATTGAGACATCATTGTGCAGAATTTTTTTTTGAGTCTGGCTGGTCTTAACGACTATCGTTTTTGAATAAATGTTTAGATAGTGGTCCATTACGTATAATTACATGCTGTGCAGGCAACTCATGTACTAACAACAAAAACGTTCCTGTCACCACACACCAGCAATCTCATCTAAGTAAATAGATACAATCTAGTGGACCAGGTTTAACTCTTATAGAC
The DNA here is from genome assembly GCF_027579695.1 of Neoarius graeffei. Taxonomy (NCBI): domain Eukaryota; kingdom Metazoa; phylum Chordata; class Actinopteri; order Siluriformes; family Ariidae; genus Neoarius; species Neoarius graeffei. The sequence continues at coordinate 13,612,694 of NC_083593.1, read as the reverse complement.
CCAGTTGTTGCATTATATTTGGCACTCACTGGTCTCCTTCCTCTGGAGGCGTCCAGCTCTGGTCAATGAGGTGGAATAAAGAGTCAAAGTATGACAAGTAGAACTGCCAGTCATCAGGGCTAGAAAGTTGGACATAAAGAGAGAGGGGAAATCATTCATTCCATCAGTCAATAACTCGCTCTTGGAAATCTTATTGGAAAATATCTAATTTTATTTTATTAATTGAACATAGTCTGCTTGGTTTTGAGGAATCCCACTTCTCGTCTGACAGCAAAGACAGACTTTACGAGAACTTCTAACAAGCGAGCTAAGCATTTCAAAGTCATAATAAAACATCTGTACTAATTAACACTGTAGCAAGGCAAAAATTCATTCATTCATTTTCAAAAACCAGTTTATCCCGGTTCTGAAGCGTAGTCCATCCATGATTCTTTTTTTTTTTTGTTAATCCATGCCCTTTCTGAAGATTAAAAAAAAAAGTTTAAAAAGGGCACTTAAAAGTGCATATCACGGGTAAATTCAGGAGCAAGATCAATGTAATTCTATTTTAAATTAAACTTGTCAAATAGCTGTCACATTTTGCATTTTGTGCAATTTTTTTTTACCTTGCGCAATACCAGAAAAATTCAGTTGAAATCAAGCAATTTGAGGCGAATTGGTCCGCCTCTGAAAAAACTTGCCATTTGAATTTCCCAGCAAACATTGATTTTCGTGACGTCATGTGCCACTGAAGAGTGCACCCTCTCTGAATCTTACGTCAGCGCTGGTTTGTTTATGAGAAAACGACCTGGTGGTTTTCTGCAAGTTTCTTCAACGTTATCACGTAATTATTACAATGGTTAACAGATGTATCGTAGGAGGGTGTAGCAACACCAATCTTGATGGGATTAGTACTCATCGTTTCCCACATTGCGCTCAGGTGACAATTCCATATTTCAATGCAAACTCGCTCGCTGCTAAACTTGGTCTACACAGGCTGTGCACTGAAACCGTGTAAGCTCTGGCAGCCTGCTGGTGCTTCCGCAGGTGACGTCACGATTCTGGCTCCAGACTCCCTTGGGATTTTTCCAGACGCGTTTTATTTTTTTCTGCTGTAGACAGATGGCCTTGTGCAAAATTACCATTCTGGATGAGTGTGTAAAGGGACATGCTTTCATATAACCCCCCCCCCAAAATTGGTCCAGGATATGCACTTTAAAGGGGATGGCTCATGAAAAACTGAACGAGTGTGTGCGCAGGTAGGACATAGTGGGGAAACGAATATCAAGATGCATGTGAAAGAGACGGACAGATTGTTAACGTCAACCTTATAAACTAGGGCTGGATGATACGGCCACAAGTTATTCGTTGATGGATTATATAATGAAACAAGATGCAATGAATTAAGATTAATATTTGTAAATGTTTGACTAAACGTGATGCAGACCCTGGTGTGGCAGCAGAGGCGTGGCCAAGCATCGGTTTGTGAATGGAGGGCAGGGCCAGGGAAGGTGAAAGGCAAAGTCATTACACCTGTTAATTCACGTGTGCGTATTTATTACAGTGACAACAGAGCATAGAAAAGCAGAGAGCGCAAAGAGGGGATCTCTCCCAAAACCACAGCACATGTCTGTGTGTTGTGTGTGACTGAACAAGTCAAGAAAAAGCTGAAAAGCGGAAGGGGGTTGGAAAAAAAAAAAAAAAAAAAAAAAAAAATCACAAAGCACCAATTCCTGCGCTTCAGTCTTCCACCCACGTCAGGGTCGTACTACACCTAGAAATTTTCTCGCAATTTCTTGAGGTTTATTCAACAATATTTTCTTCTTAAAATAAAATTACAATATAATAAGTTTTAGGAGCATTATCTAAGCTCAATGCTCTTACAATTTCATAGAACTAAAAACTTAAATTTAACAAACGAAAAACAATTTAATGCAAGAATTGATTAAAATAAGTCTTAAGTTTAGATTTAAACACGTTAATATTCTCAGCATTTCTGACACGGAAAGGCAGAGAGTTCCACAGTTTTGAAGCACAGACGGAAAAAGCTCTGTGTTTACTTTAGGTATGGCTAATAGGTTCTGGTTAAAGGATCTGAGAGTGCGAGCAGGCTTGTAGGGATGGAGCAGGCTAGAAATATAAAAATCAGGAGACATGCCGTTTAGTGCCTTGTAAGTCAATAACAAAACTTTGTAGTTGATTCGAAGTTTAACCGGAAGCCAATGGAGTTTTTGCAAGACAGGTGTGATGTGAATTACAAATGTACAACAACGCACAATCATCATGACACCAGCATCAAAATCTCAACGGAGGAACACTATTATTTGCGCCCTGGAAATACACAGTTAAGCCAAATACCAAATGACTTCACATCCTCTTACTTATGTGCTCTACCTCGGGAAAATCACCACTGCACTTATATTTAACAATTATTCGCCAAAAGGCAAAGAGAATATCGGTGAAAAATAACCGAGACAAAGTCGAGGTAATTATTCACCAAGCCTGAGGTGGATAATTGTTTTAGTATAAATACACAGGCAATTATTTAAAAAAATTTTTTTTTTTTTTTAATTATTTCAAACTTCAAAAGTGCCATGCAAATGTAATAAAGGCACAGTGCAGACTTGTCACTTACCTACGCCGAGTCACATAGAATACTTTGTTTTGAAATAGATAAAATAAATCACAATTCTCCCTCACCTTTGAATAGTTTTTGACCAAACATTGTAGCATCTTCGTAGAACAGCGTTTTCTTTCATAATTTCTAATTCTTCCTGACTTATGGTGACGAAGCCATTAGGCAGCCATTTTGCCGGGTCTTTTGAGGCAATTATCGAGAAATAATCTGAATGTACAGTCACCTGTGTATTTAGAGCTGTATCCAAGTTGCTAACTATATTAAATCTACTCCCGCTCCCACTGCTTTGTCAACTTGAGAAAAAACAAAAAAGTAACGTCTTCATTCGTGCAGCTATTGATTCATGTATTACCAAAATATTTTATATATATATATATATATATATATATATATATATATATATATATATATACACACATACATACACACACATACACGTGTGTGTGTGTATATATGTGTGTGTGTGTGTGTGTGTGTGTGTGTGTATATATCTATTTTTTTTTTTTTTTTTTATTAATTAATTATTTATTTATTTATTTTTTGGGGGGGGGGGGGGGGGGGGTTTGCAGCTTTACGATTAATAATCCTAGTCACAGGGCGGCACGGTGGTGTAGTGGTTAGCGCTGTCGCCTCACAGCAAGAAGGTTCGAGCCCCGTGGCCGGCGAGGGCCTTTCTGTGCGGAGTTTGCATGTTCTCCCCGTGTCTGCGTGGGTTTCCTCCGGGTGCTCCGGTTTCCCCCACAGTCCAAAGACATGCAGGTTAGGTTAACTGGTGACTCTAAATTGACCGTAGGTGTGAATGTGAGTGTGAATGGTTGTGTGTCTATGTGTCAGCCCTGTGATGACCTGGCGACTTGTCCAGGGTGTACCCCGCCTTTCGCCTGTAGTCAGCTGGGATAGGCTCCAGCTTGCCTGCGACCCTGTCGAACAGGATAAAGCGGCTAGAGATAATGAGATGAGAGAATCCTAGTCACCATTGCTTGGTATTGGCTGATGGATGTTCTACACGACACACAAGTACTGAATTTGGTTTTGGATAATTACGACAGTTTAAACACGCAGCTTTCTTTGATTAAAAAAAATTAATATTGAACTGGTTGTGTGAAATATGTAGCAAAATGCTACAGTGTACTTGGTGAAAGAGTAGATAATTGGAAATGCTCCATTATTAGGAATGGAACTCAGCTCCTGCCATGTAATTACAAAATGTAGTTGTGCTATTTGTAGCTTTCTACTCCAACACTGTAATACACAAGAATAGTGAACTCTTATTCCTGTGCAAATTAGGGCAGAGCAACAAATTCAGCCAAACGAAATTTTCAAGTGGGAACACAAGCTACGATTTGGCCCAACAAAAAGGGCCGAGTTCACAGCAGTGCTTTTCTGTAGCCAGGGGATCGTGTTACTTCTGGACTTCACGGCCATCTTCTATTAGTTTAACTGTCCACCTTCTGAATAGATCGTTTTATATTTTAAACTTGTTTTTAGCCAAGAAACATTATGAAAGAGACGCCAATAGCTCCTTATTGAGGGTATTAGATGGTAGCTGATCTAGTACAATCCCCATAAAGCACTTGGCAAGTTTCTAAAAGACTCTTCCAGAGAAATAGGCTTACTTTTTGAGAAGCAGTTTGCGTGACAGGGCACTGCACTCAGGCCAGCGCTTTAGCTGGCGGTACAGCAGCATGCACTTGTTTTCCCGGCTCTGCAGTTCACTAGTGAGCTTCTCTGAGTGAAGGACACAAACATATCAACCAATCAATTCAGTGTGAAACTGATTTTCAGGTTATAAAAGCAGTTATCCACATTTTATGGCTCCATCCTCACCGCCAAGCTGCCCTCGCAACACTTCTAGCGCCTCATTGTATTTCCCCAGACGCTCCAAGATCATGAAGTACAACTGCACCTGGAAGACACAACACCCAAGACGTCAATAGCTCAAAGCTAAGCAGGAGTCCAGCTTGAGCAGGAAGAACGTTCTTACCTCTGCCTCGGCTTCAATCTTCTCCTCTTTGACCATCTTCTCTACCATGCGCTCAGCGAGAGGCAGGAACATTGTCTGGGAGAGCTTCTCGTCCTGGGCTGAAATGGCCTGAAACACAATGGTAGAACATATGAGAACTTTCACACTGCACATACATCATGAGAAACCTGTACGTTAAATGCACATACCTGCATCACTAGGCTCATAACTGACCAGAAGTAATAGGGGTTTTTGGGAACAATCTTATAAAGAGCCATTCCTGCCTGTTTAAAAAAATAAAATAAAATAAAATACACAGAGAAGAGAGAAAGACAGTGGAGATGAGACACAGACAGGTAAATGCATGGACGGAAAATGGAGAGAATTAGGAACACGATGAAATCCGAGCAACCACGAGCCAAAGATAACAAGGAACAAAAAATTCTCGACGCTTATTTGAAGCATTTCGCTGCTTCATGTTTGCTGGCAGAACGAATGAGCAGCAGGGCTGTTCTGAATCTCTTCCAGCCAAAAAAAAAAAAAAAAAAAATCCCATGGGTTGGTAGACGGTGTCGTGTTAGTGAAGTTAGATTTCAGGGCTCGTTTTGAGGTGGCTTTTAGACTGCGTTTTTCACCGACTCTCTCTCTCTTGTAAACCGGTCCTGTGATAAATTTGCACGCACCTAAATTTAACTCAACATTAACAAACAAAAAGTTATCAAACAAATGGCTTTCCGTTAGGGTTTTCAGTCCAGTCTGTGCTAAAACACGTATCCTGATAGAAATACATATAAATGCACCTGTTGCATTTTCTTGTACTCCCCAACACGTGCATATGCCATGAAGAGATGCGAGTGGTACTCTTCGCTGGTAGGAACCTTCCGGACTGCTGCTTCATACAACTTGGTCACCAACTCCGCTATCGACAGAGAAAGCAGCCATTTTATAATGACAAACAACAAGGTGCTTTTTTTTGTGTGTTTGTAAAATAAATCAAATGCACCCAGATGAACTGTTATGTGCTTTTTCAATACATCTGCATACTGTGTAATAGAAGGCAACATGATTCTGTCCATATCATACAGCCCTAGCATGCACTAATCCTGCACCCTGCTGTAGGTCACTCACGCCGGTGCATCTCTCTGTAGAGAATAGTTAGCGCCTGGAGCGAATTATCATCAGTGGGCTCCAGGCTGGCCACCTCTTGAGCCAGAGCGAAGGCTTCATCCTGCTTCCCAGTGCGCTGCAGACCAATAGCCTTTAAAACCTAAAAGAATAAAAGATACTATATTTAATAACCTCGAGATCGGTCACATTGTCAAAAAGTTCATTTACATAAAAGGAGTCGTACACAAAAGAGGGAGTCATACACCCTCTTTTGGTGGAGAGGGTGGAGACCTCGACTGGCTATCGTAGCCTGCAGGGAATCGGCCGTCAGACTTCTGTCGCATGTCCCAGACCTGGTGAAATGTAACTGAATTGTCTTGGCCAGCCCTAAGGGTCCCATCTGCATCTCATCATTGCTGAGGAGTGTGCTCCCATCACCCAATCAAGCATCCAGCCAGAGCAGGTCATGATATATTTTTTACCATATTAACATGCCATTGTTGTGTGTTATGGCTGATGTCAAGACTCTCGTCTCTGCGAGCCTACCACACAGATTTAATACTTGTCATTTTTAGGGCATACCTAACAACATGTGTTTTCTTTCTCTCTCTCTTCCCCCCCAATCTGTCCCTCTGAGTTACATGTTGGTCCTGGGATTGAGATGCTGGCCTCTTCTGCCCCTCGGACCTGCTTGATCCATCACGGTGCCCTGTGTCTGGTCGGAGTTTTATCGCATCGCTCCTGTGAAGAACGGCCCCATGAGGATAGTTGAGGGTTATACCTGGAGGACGCTCTTGACTCTTACAGTAATGCTTTTATGGCTGAGGACTACAGTTGTCTTGCTAACTTTAGGACTGCAGTTATCATGGATCAGTTTTGCACTCAAGTTTCCATCAATGAAGAGTTATAACATCAACGAAACTGTCCTCATGTTAAAACTGTTAATATTATAGTCAAACTGTCTGTTGTTGCCCAAATGAGGATGGGTTCCCTTTTGAGTCTGGTTCCTCTCGAGGTTTCTTCCTCATGTCGTCTGAGGGAGTTTTTCCTTGCCACCGTCGCCACAGGCTTGCTCATTGGGGATAGATTAGGGATAAAAATTAGCTCATGTTTTAAGTTGTTCAAATTCTGCGACAATGTTTATTGTTAAAAGCGCTATACAAATAAACTTGACTTGACAAATCAACAAACTCCAAGCTCTCCATCATATGAACGCTACCAACCGGGGACGGTGAACGCCAACAATGAAACCCGTGGAGTCGGACTGCTGTTTACGGCGCCGTCTGCCCTCTTCCACATAACATGAGTTTAGAAACACCGAAGATTTTCTAGTGTTGCTATGATTGACAAGGGAGGCAGAATAAGACATCCGTCCCACCCGGAAAGCACGGCCAATTTTGCTCCAATGGCTCCCGACCACGATGGCTGTAGCATCGTCAAGCTTTGATGCAATCTCCTATCCTGGCACTCTGATGTACAAGTGAACAAATTTCCAGTCCTGGTATTGTCTTGTGGTAAACTGTAGAGTATAATTTAGGCTTGTGCGATCGTGTGCAAAAAATGTCATTGCCCTATCGTGCTCCCTAACTATTGTTCATTATCTCACTTTGCTAATTTGAGCCCCGTTCGAGTTTTGTGAGCCAAGACATTCATGGCTTTATCCGTTTGGCAAACGGGGACAAAGGAAGCTAAGATGCGTCAGAGACGGAGGTTTTGTTTCTCTGCTCCAAAGTCAGAAAGCAGGTTATTATGGTTCATCTGGGACACAAAAAACAGGCAAAACGGAATCGTGCAACACACTGTTGATCTTAAAGCTGCAGATGCTACTTTTCCAACTGAATGGCCATTGAGAACTGGAATCAATTAATGATTCCTGATACCATCTTTAATCATTTCAAATCAAAACAGTTAAGTAGGGAAAGGAGATTTAGCTATTGTGCTGTACTGCTTGATACATAATAGAGATAAAATTCTTTATTAGGTCTGAATGTTGAATTTTTACGAATAACCAGCAGCTGGGTAATTAAGAAATCCCCATCCTGTATACGGTTAATGTAGTGCAGGTTAAGCAGGAAGTATATATCTCTTCATTTTTGAACATCAAAAGTCCTATTGGTGCACACAGGAAGTCTGGGATACTTTGGAGATTACTCACTTTGGCACAGTGAAGATCCCTGTGCTTCTTGAGCAGCTTGTCAGCCTGCTGTATCGCCATCTTGTTATTGCCATTATCAAGATAATCTAAAGAGAAAGAAAAAAAAAGAAAAAAAAAGGGTGTGTTCAGCTTGGATCATCACTTTCAGTCTCTGTAACAGTCGTACATTCATTTATGATCGATCTAATTGAACTAATTCTAGATATTTGCATCAGCATTTATCACCTTGCCATGCTTTCTGTGTCCCCTAGGCTTTGGTTAAAAGGGAACTGAAGGCAATTTTTTTTCATCAATTCTATTTCTCTCATTTTATTAAATATAGGAATGCATTTTTGATAGCTATTTTGTCACTGCTAGAGCAAGTTATGAGTGTTTGAAACATGTTACGTAATACATCAGTCCATAGGTCAAAACAATGGCCGCCAGCAAGATTCACGGAGACCTGTGCGAGACATCGTCGGATGGAAGTAAAACGTACAGCGGAAATCAAAGCGACCAACATCTGCCAACGTTGTCAAAAGACGCGCACGCCCTCTTTCGAATGCTGACGTAATCAAGCTGGAAGTTTTCCCTATGTCCGAAATCGCTCCCTACTCACTATATAGGGCACTATATAGTGGACACGCCATTTTGTAGTGCTGTCCGAAACCTTAATGAGGATTATGTAGGAAATGCGCTCAGTATAATAACCACAAAAATACATGCATGTATTTATTTATTTTGAAAACCCACCAGCCGACTGATCTGGCACGTTTTAATTGTGCGACAGTAACGACGTAAATACCGGCGCGACGGACTCATCCTTATCCTGTCGTCTTTCCAACTCTTCTCTACTCCACGTTGGTTTAAAGTCGTATGAAATAATCTCCATGTCACTTACGCGAGGGAGGCGGATGTATGTGCAGAAGTATACAGTTTAATAAAGTGCAGAATATACATACACACACAGTGAGACAATATATACACAGGCAAACAATCCAAAATGAGAATACAGGCTAAAGGGTCAGTCGAGGCGCAAAAAAATACAATCAAAGGCTAAGCAAGGACAAGAACGAGAGAGAAACAGACACAAGGATCGTGAAACAGGAAATCAGGACAACGGGTAGAAAGGCTCGGTAATGCGTACACGCGTATCGTAATACTTCACGATGCAAATGCATCAGCACAGTCCTTAAATAGGCAAACACACAGTTCCTTAATTGAGTTCAGGTGCACCTTGTTCACAGCCTGAGGACGTGCCACAGCGCGCAGGACTGACACTCCCATCACTGATGAAGCTGGCAAATCTCGAAATTGGAATGATATGGCGATCTGGCCGCTGTGTAAACAGTTTTCAAAATGGCAGCGCTGATACTTCACGTTTGAAGTCTCGCACAAGTCTCCTGAAGGTCGCGCGGATAAGCGCCACCTGTTGTGGACCAAACGAACTACATTCAACATGGCTAAAAACCGAAAAGGCTGACAAGTGTAATATAATATGCCAATACGAGTCACGATATACGGTTAATAAAACCGAAAACGTAATTGAATAACACGTTAATTAAGAAATAAAGCAAGTTTAAAATTTACTTCAGTTCCCCTTTAAGGCCCGGTCCCACAACACCAGTAACTATAAATAAATCAGTCCCCTGCAGTTTATATGGTTGGTGGTCACACCAGACCGATAACGATGCCTATAGCCCAGGGTTTATCGGGATCGGCGAGATTGCTTCTGGAGTGAATATTCCAGACCTGAACCTGATCCAATAAAACATCTGACCAATCAGGTAATTGTTTACATGTGATGCTGTTTGAACACGCGCTATTTTTCCCAGGCATATTTGTACATCCTTGTTGTATCAATGGATACAATTGATTCTGTTCAAGCTGATTATAGAAGCGTCAAAGAATCCCATGCTTTGTGACAAAAAGCACAAGCTGTACAAAAGATTCATACATCATCTTTTTGGCTGCAAGATCATCAGCAGTAGAGTGGGTATGATTGGTAAGTGTGTGTGGCAAAGTGTGTCTATGTGGCCGCGCGCTCTAAAATCTGTTTTAAACCATGCCGCGCACACACTGTTTCCCAGCACCAGCTGTAGATCATGTTAAAATAAATTAAAAAATAAAAAGGATTTTAGAGCGAAGTGTCATGTTGCAGTGCGAGCTGAGCCATTTTAAACCGAGATTTTCGAGCGTGCAACCACACACACTTTGCCACAAATAAACTCTGTGGATCATGTAAAAAAGATTTTGCAGCGCCAAGTCTCATATCTGATACACTTTCCTATGTGCCCACTGCCAAATAATAATATACTTTTTAATTACCTAAATTAGATGAAATATAAAACTTTCTTCTTACTCACACCTGAGTCGGCGCACTGAGTGTCCACTTAGAGATTAGATTAGATAGAACTTTATTGATCCCTTTGGGCGGGTTCCCTCAAGGAAATTAAGAATTACGCATTCATAAAAGACTACCATGCCACTACTACGTGAATAATCACTTTCACTCTTTCGGTTCCTACTGGTCTCTCTTTTGTGGCAGGAACGTCCAAAATGTGTCAGCCACAGTTTCGGCTACCTGTTTGCGTTAAAGGTTCATTTGTTAGCGCTCTCAAAGCAAAACACACAGGCATGTATCTTATGTATGTTCAGCGTACTGTATAGTTGTGTGTGTCGTGCCACTGACTGTCTGAGTGGGTCTGTTACACGCAGGAGTCTGAGATTAGCAATCATTTATGTGCTGCAGGATCTCATGCACCCAGATTCTTCTTTTTTTTCCCTTTGCCTTCTGTGCAAAATGAACATCAAAAGCAGCTCTTCCTCGCTGTCACTGTCAGCCGTTGTGTGCTGCTGAGTGCACAAACACACCATACAAGCGCTACATTTTCCCACGAAAACCTACAACCGATAGACAGGATTATAGTTGTGGTGTGACTGTTCCAGACTGGAACTAAATTCAGGTATAGTTATCTGTGTTGTGGGACCGGGCCATTAGACTATTTAAATTGATCATCACACAGCGCTGTAGTTATAATTAGGAATGTGAATCGGACATCTTTTTCCAGAGTGTTATACATAGCCACTACTACACTTTGCCTCCTCACCCTGTACACTTCTAACAGGTTCAACTGGTCTCCCTCAGTTTGGTTTAGGACACTTTCAGGATACCTGCTAGCTGATTTACTAGCACCACAGTTGCGACATTGTTTTACACTAAATCCAGAAATCTCGCCAGAGGCAGACATGTCTAGGTACAGTTGCTCAGCTGTCACTGATCAAGTGTTTTTTGGTTTGTTTGTTGTTTTTTTAAATACGCAATCTATCAAAAGGTTTAGTTATTAAAAGACGTTTACGATAAGACAGAGCAGTGGAAATCAAACGCACCAGTACTTCAGCTACAACTGAGAACATGCTAATAAAACAGTCATACAACAAAACTAAATATTTAGTAGCATCAACACCAATAGAGGGAAGACTGGATTAGTACTAGACTCATTTTCCAAGTGTCACAGAAGTCATTTGACTACAGGAATAATAATAACCTTCTCAAATTACATCACTGAACAGTCCAAAACACCAGTTTGTTTTTTATATATATATATATATATATATATATATATATATATATATATATATATATATATATACACACACACACACCAGCTGGGAGGTCTGTATCGTGAAATACCATGAGCGAGGCCCTCTGGGCCGAGGTCAGTATTCAAGGCAGAGGTTACGGTATTTCACCATATGGACCGACCTTAAGCTGGTAAATAATATTTATTTTTTTCTTTACCAAATTCTAACAGAAAACGGAGCCGAGCTGCCATTTTGAATCCTCATTCATGGATGTAATGCAAATTGCTTCCTCCTCGGTATACAAGTGCACTTCCATGGCAGGAAAGAAACTACATTTTGCCACCTATGTAGTCCCCTATTTATACAAAATTGAATCATTCAGGATTCAGCCATGTTTTTGCTCGGCGTTAGCAAGAGTTATAGGTTTTTAGCTTTCTCCTGAAATGTTTTATTTTATTTCTTCTTCCTCAGGGTAGTAAAACTCGCTTTTGCTGTGAACACTGTCGTTATCACTATCCATGCTGTAAAATTAATACTATTCTCCTCACAAATGCTGGCAGAAATTTATAAGATTTTTGATAAAAATCTTAGAAATAAAAAGATAAATGTTGACAAAAATTGCTACCATGTTTGTTGTTGTGAACAAGCGAGTTGCCAGAGGTCCATAACCGGGGTCCGTATCATAGGATACGGACCCGCTCGCCAGCCAATCAGAGCGCAGGATTTGATGGAAACTGGACCGCGAAAAAAATTATTTAGTTTTATTTAACATGTTGCGACAGTGTCTTAAACCACAACAGCGAAAGAGGACATTATGAAAAATTTCACTTTTTTAGTGTTTTTACACATACTACATCTGGGTATCCGGGATCCTTACCAACCCACAAACTCTGAAATAAGACACCCAATTAGTTTCTTCTGGTATCCGGTTTCAGAAAACACGTGCTTCAACAAGCCGTTCAGATTTGGCGGCTCCTTCTACGTCACGAGGGGAGCTCATTAGAATTACATCACCCCTCATCTGAGTATCTCTACTCACGGCTTAAAGGAGCTACGCAGAACCGTGGCCTCCCTTTTTGTTTATAAATGCCTTGAGACCTCAAGAATGGCACAGGAATAGTTTTAAGTGTTAACAATAAATCTAATACAGTAATTTTTACGATTAAAATGATTTATATAGGCAGCGGTCTGAGTGAATGACCTTGACATCTGTGACATCACAGCAAGAAGGCTATCGGTCTCATCGCCATTTCCGCTGTACTAAAACACAGAGCTGATTGCAACTCCGATCCTCAATTTTGAGCTAATTTATAGCCGTGCCACATAGATGTGTTGTTGGCCGGTGCAGCAACACAACAGAAGGTGGATTTATGTTGCAATCATGGCCCAAGAATGTTCAAACTGCAAAGATTTGGATGCGTTTTGTGAGAAATTCATGGACAAGATGCCTGTGAAGTGGTCTCTCCTCTGCTCTGCACATTTTACTGAAGACTCGTATGAAACCTCTGATCTGTTGAGGAGCGTTGGCTATAAGCCTGTACTGAAAGAGGGTGCAGTATCAACAATTAAAGAAAAAGAAAACTACAAGAAAAGGAAAGTAAGCTCAGTTGCACCAGTTCTCCCGGAGTGTGAGCCGAGCAGTAATGGCAGAGTACTCAGTATGGAGAAAATGGAGAATGAGTGGACCAGTCAACAGATTTCTCTGCTGGATATGCTTGCCTCAGCAGCAATATCTCATTCTTACATGGAAGATGCGAATGAACAACGAACTGAACGTCAGATTGTTTCAAAACAAAACAATCGGTCACAAGATCGGCCTTCAAGAAGCGAGAACACAGACAGGTAAGATGCGACTCTCATCTGGTTACATCACAACAACACTTGTTTACCTGCATTTAGATTAATACATGTAACTTGTATTGTGTATTTAAGTTACCGGTATAGCCTAGGTCACAACCGGACGTACGATTTTTGGCGTTTCCCAAATCGCTGCGTTTTTTTTTTCGTGGAGAAAGACGCACGTTGGCCGTAAGTTTGTCTTGCAACCTGAAAAAAAACGTAAGCGCCCGCAGAGTTTGTTTGACATGACAAAGAACCTCTGCGGCCGGTCTGCGGCCAGTCTACGGCTCGAAAATCAGCACGTCACACACGCGCGCCCTCCGTGCGTTTCTTGCATTTTTTGCACGTAGACCGGCCGTAGGAGCATGTACAGCCGGTTGTGACCGAGGCTTATAAGATTATTTAATTTGCTTCAGAATGTGAGCGTCTCAGTTCATCTGATTATTTAATTAGTCTTTTACATTTTATCAGTGAAAATACATCCATGTTGCATAAGTTATAGCACCTATCCTGTTTTAATGAGAGTCACATGAGACTGTCAGTTCAATTCCATCCAATTCTCTTGACAGCTTTGTTTCGTAAGGTGGGGGCCTCCGTGGCTGACATATTACTATTGGATTCACTTTCCGATGGTTCAAACTGATACGGTTCTGTGTGTATAGCTAGCCTGGGCCCGCCCATCCTAAGTGTGACGCAACATGAGGGCCTGTTGCGAGCTTAGTCTGGCAAGGCAAGCTATCTCCAGCTCTTCCAAGCTCCCGAAAAATCGGGAGCCAATCAACTTTGAGTATCTCCAACGGCCCTGGGTAGAGGCGTGTTCAAGGCACTGACGTAGTAGAACTGCGACCGGAAGCCATAGATTGTTTACAGAATCTATGCCGGAAGCGCTTCATTCACTAGAAACATTACGAACATGGAGCAGCGGCAAGCCTTTGACACAGCGGTAGATGCTGTATTGAAAGCATTCAACGGGAAGTTCTCATTGAAAATGGAGCAAAGAGCAGCCCTGGAGGTATTTATCTTCTTCCTGTTACTCAAGCTGTTTCCGTCGCGTCACATACGTCAGAGGAAAGAGGGATGTGATTGGTTTAAGCTTCGTCACAGCCTTTTCTGGCTTCGACCAGTAGCAAACTGAGGCATTTCAGGGAGGCGGGTCAACCACGCGTTTGGGAAACAGTTGGGCTTAATATCTTTGCCAGACCAAATGCTCGCAGAGCTTTGAAGTCGCGTTAGCCAAACTAGTGTATAGCAGTAGCATATACACACACTAATTTCATGACTATCACAGTCAGATGTATTGCTATCTGAGGAATCCAAACGAAGGGGCCATTGCAACCACTCTCGCCTGCCGAGTCTGACTTTGGTCTATATCTGTCAAAGGCTTCGGCCTTAAAACCGGTTACCGCTGTGACGTCACACACTCAGGGCTGGCTGGCTCAGTGGGGCTCAAATGCCAACTTTGTGGTCGATTTTAACTCTCAAACATTTTTTTTAAAATTCCCATTTATGCAGCATACAAGAGTCAAGGATGGAGATACTATCCACTCAGAAATGTATTTAAAAATAAAAGGTTCTGCGTATCTCCTTTATGAATTGCCTTTGTGATGGAACATTCATGAGCAAAGTGCAACCTGATTAGCTGGTCGAAGAGAGGGTGGGGTGAGCAGTGGCTCATTATCATTTAAAGGAACAGACACTCGGATCGGCTGTTTAGACAGAGTGAGAAAGGAGCCGTGGTGCTTTATTCTTGTGGCATTTTGACCAAAACACGTCACAGATATTTCACTTTGACCGCCGAGAACTTGTGGAAAAGGGGTATGCTGTGTCACCTTTAAACAAGCATCATGATATAAAAATGTATTATCCGTACATCTGACTGCAGTATGGAAAGACTGGAAGGGCTGCAAAAACAAAGGACAAAGCCAAGTACACAAATAGGGTACAGGCCTGATAAGTGAGCTAACAGGAAAGTGACACAACTCGGTCTTAAATATGCTCCTGTCTGAGACTGTGTGCTGTGATGTTTGGTGCATGAGATCAGCGCCCTGGTTACACTAAAAGAATGCACAAAGCCATTTATCATGACAGCTGGCTACCAAAAGTAACTAGACCACGCAGAGGACAAAGACATAGCACAAAGTTCTTCTTTTCCACTGCCTTTACGTAGCGCCTTACAGCCAAGCTTGTGTTAAAACGGTCACTACGTAAAGTTCGTTTAACAAAACAAGCTGCATTTCTTTTACTGCTAAAATCATCTGCAAGGTAACAGAACAGTCACGGGAAGTGTGGCTTAAAATGTCCTTCATGGTACAGTTTAAAATGATCACTCTATAGTGTAGTGCGTTATTATAATACTTTATAGTCTGACGATGGTTTTATTTCACCAAGGCGATATTTATTAACGGATTACGGTAAAGGTATTTTCACGTCTATTAGTCAGCAACAGATACTGACATACTTTTGGGTCACTTGACATTTAATTCAGTTTCAGACAGAACACAGAGCCTCGGTGCAAAATAAATAATAACCATTAGCTTTGCGTGTGGGCGGCACGATGGTGTAGTAGTTAGCGCTGTCGCCTCACAGCAAGAAGGTCCGGGTTCAAGCCCCGTGGCCGACGAGGGCCTTTCTGTGCGGAGTTTGCATGTTCTCCCCGTGGGTTTCCTCCGGGTGCTCCGGTTTCCCCCACAGTCCAAAGACATGCAGGTTAGGTTAACTGGTGACTCTAAATTGACCGTAGGTGTGAATGTGAGTGTGAATGGTTGTCTGTGTCTATGTGTCAGCCCTGTGATGACCTGGTGACTTGTCCAGGGTGTACCCCGCCTTTCGCCCGTAGTCAGCTGGGATAGGCTCCAGCTTGCCTGCGACCCTGTAGAACAGGATAAAGCGGTTGGAGATGATGAGATGGGATGAGCTTTGCATGCGTAAAAATAGTTGCAGGTAAATTCAACTAGTCAGGTTGTCTGACCCCCCCAAAAAAAAAAGTCTCAGTCAAGTCCTGTAGAGTGACACGATTAGTCTCATGTCTGAAGTTTTTCTAAGCAATAGGCGTAATCCTTAAAGCTTTCTCTGCCCCAAACCAGCATCATCGTATAAAAACGTCCACTATGATGGTGATGGATTACCGTAAAATACCAAATAATAGCCGAGTTCCAATTAACCGCCGAGTTCCCTTTAACGGCCAGGTGTACGCGTGTGTTGTGACAAATAAAGGCCGGTTCCGAATACTCGCCGGGGTCTTAAAAAAAAAAAAAAAAAAGCGTCCGAACGTTCTATCTAGAATCTTGAGGCCCAGCACTTTTCTGGTTTTCTGGTGTTTAAACGATTTTGCATTGCATAGTTTTCTACCGAAACAATATGAATGAATGAATGAATGAATGAATGAATGAATGAAATTATTTCTATAATACTGCTTACAACATTTTGTTACGTGATAATAAACATGCCATTTCAATGTTATAATCTTGGTCTACCGTAATATTTCTTGAGGAATGCAACTCCGTAACTTTTGACAGATGTCTTAGCCACCCCTTTGGGTATACCCAACGAAAGCCAGCGTGTGTGGTGACATTGAGGACTGCGGGTTTCCAAGGCTGGACTGCTGCTTCTGTTAAACGACCTAAATTGCCGAATGCATGCGTCAAAGCACACACTGAGTTTTATTAAAGACCTTATACCATTTCACTTGCCCTTACCCATTCGGATCTGGAAGACGCTTTACAAAAAAGGTGAGAGCGTTCTAACATGCATTTCAGTCTGCTCGCGGCCAATCTAATCCAAGGGGCCTTTTCAACAAGTAATCTGTCGTGCAAGTTGGGCAGAAGCACGCGTCACGCAGGCAACATGTAGGCCTACAAGTCAGTAACCTATTCAACTAACTTTCATCCGAACTTTAAGTTTTCTACGGGGTCGAGCCACCGTACCAACTCACTCGGGGAATAGGCTCATATCGGCCAAATAGGGAGACGTCTTGGAGAGAAACGTGATGCAAGATGACAGTATGTAGCCACTGCAGGTCACTTATTTTTCAGCATAAGAAAAAACCCTTTGGTTTGACACTTCGCACCCTAATTATGTTGCTTCAACGTCGCGCCCTCCGTGCAATTTCAGATTGACAGACATCGCGAAGCGCAAAGGGTGGAGGCTGCATGGGTGAGGGTGATAGCAAGTGACCATAACTTTGCAGAGTAATTAAATCACAGTGCTGCGCACAGACAGTGGTGTAGTTTCTTGATTATTTTGTAAAGCATGCGCTTAACTAGTCATTAACAGGAAAAGGTGTGTGATTTATTCTTTATCCACCCCGACTGTGCCATGCGAAGATGCATTCTGCGTCTTCAAAATTCCCCGAAGTCGGCACCGTGCTATCTGTAATCTAACTCTAAACAAACTGTAAGTTATACTGGTTAAAAGTAGGCCTATCTGAGAATGATTTTTTTCCCCGTTTTGAGGTAGATTTTGGGGAAGGTATTTGTGAAGAAGGAATTAATCGCCTGTTCCAAATAGCCGCCTAGTCTCTAATACGCGCCGGGTCTCTTACGTGATTGAGACAAATAATCGCCCGGGCTATTATTTGGTATTTTACGGTATGCGCAATAAGTGGAACATTTTTTTTTTTCCATCACAGTGCTGCGACTTTGATAGCGATTCCAGAGACGCAAACGGCTTCTGGCATACTTTTATTCTGAGTAGTGTGTTCACACTGGCAAAGACAGTGAGACACAGTGTACGACTGATGATAAATAGATGTACTAAAACCGGCAAAAACTGAAGTACTCCGTGCTCACAGTCTGCTCCACATAGCAGGAGGGTGTGGAGGATACCAGATGGCGTTCTGACTCGTATTTTTCTGAAAGGCGACTCCAAGAGCAAGGACATGCTACATCATGAACGCTCATTAAAATCACAAAGCGTATACTGGACATTTTTCAGGGTTTCGTGGAGATGCGAGATAGTAATGAGGCATCTCTGTTCATGTGCATTATGAGTGTATGGAGTGTAGTGTACAGCAGATACGCATAGTCATCAGTTGAGAGGTTGGAACGTCAAGATCTTATCAAGTCTCGCTAACAAACAGAACAGTCATGGCAGAAAGTCTTGCATCTGAACAGAACAGCTCAGGGTTTATTCTCATTTGTCAAGAAAATGTTTCTCACCAGCTATGCTACTTCTTTCACAATCAATCAATAACTGGTTTATCCTGGTCAGGGACGCACTGGGTCCAGATCCTATCCCATGAACGTGAAATGGGAAGACATCCTGAATGTACACATTGCCAATCCACTTACTGGCATGTTTCTGGGAACTGGGAGGAAACTGGCATCGCTGAACTCAGGACAGAACTGGAAACACTGGAGCTGTGAGACAGCAAATGCTACCCTGGTTTCAATGAAAGGCTGATTACCACGTCTCGAACATGAAGCACTTTCTTTATGATTAAAATACTGAGACAGGAAGGGTGTAACTACATCACATATCCTAACTTACTCTTCAACACACGGCTTTCGATTTGATGCGTCCGAGTATTGAATAATACATTCAAAACTGATGGGCTGTTCGTTGTAAAAGGTGTAATCATCATTGAAATGTAACGAGGCCCACATTCTCTCTTCTCAAAAAGTCACTTCCTTTATATTTCGGAGCCGAAGAAGCTACATGCCTCCTCCTAATGATGTTATTAGGCGAGTGGCTAGCATACTAGCATTTATACTTGTGGAAAACAGTAATAGCGACAATCCTCAGCAAGCACGAAGTGGATGAGTCCCCCAAACTCCTTAAGGTCTGGTGTAGGGTTGGGCGGTATTACGGTAAGAAGGTATCCCGAGGTATCCAAAAGTACCAACGGTATCGGTCTCATTACCGTCATTTAAAAAAAATATATAATATCTAAATAAATATGGAGTACATGAGGTCATAATATAAAATAATAAATTGAAGATCATCCCGAATAACTGTGTGATCGTATTTTCACTAATTCTATCAATTTCCTAAAGAAGTTCTCATCGCGTGCAGGGTTGTTTATGTCGTTACCATGGCAACCCTGCGTGACATTTGGAGTCTGACAGAAAGCTTCGCAAGAGACTGAGACCGCGGTTGAAAGATGGCAAGTCAAGATAACGAGTTAGTGGCAAAAAAAAAAATACAACATCGGCAGTGTGGCAGTATTTTGGTTTCAAACCAAACGAAAAGGAAGAGCCAGCAATAATGCAAATGACCGCGCAAAATCGAAAAAAATCTAATATGTCCCCTAAGGCACACCATAGCCTGGGGTACTCCACTTCCATGAGATCTCTCCAATGAGTTGTGTTTTGAGTAGGTTACATGAGTAACAAGGTAAAATAATATAACGTATGACATTTGGGATGTGGGTAATAAACGTTTGAAATGTCATCTACTGAAGAAACGGAAGAAAACATCGTAGCGTGAACTGTTAGGTTTCTGGTGGGAATTAGCAATGCGCTTGCTATCTTTGTTGGGTGTGTTAAACCGTATGGATTTAAGTGGAATAATTGTAAGGAGTTATGTGATCAAGACAACGTTTTAAGCAAGGTAAGGCCATTCGATTATTAATTTCCCCGCCATGGCATGACGTGGGCCCATATGATTTTGCCTTGTGCAGCTATCACGCATTTGAATTAGGTTCGCCTCATTTGCGCTGAAGAATATGGTTTATCGCGCAGTCTAAACGGACTTGGGTGTTGGTTGATTCTTTTTCTTTTCTTTTTTTTTATTTCCCATGCTTGAAAGGGTATGATCCTGCTCATCGTGTACTTTTTTTTGATGGAGTCGGTGAAATAGTGCTGCAAATGGCGTTTCAACGCAGACATGTGTAAACGACAGTTGAATGCTATTTTCAAGATGAAGGAAGAGTTGCGTGATGCTTTGAAATATCTCTTAATCCATTCATCAATGCACAAAATTCGCTTTGCTGCTTAATCCATACCACAATGCACATAATTCGCTATGCTGCTTTTAAATAGTACATTTGAGGCATAGGCGCAGGTCTGGACAAGGTCCGCCGGTATAGGCGCACGTTACACAGTAGGCCGAAACAAAATATTATTTTTTTCTCGGTAATACCGTATACCCCGGGAAAACACAGAGACAGTTTAAAGGTATCAAAATTTGGATACCGCCCAACCCTAGTCTGGTGTATGGAAGCTCTTTGGTGTTCTGGTTGGTTATAGTAATACATTGTCAGGCAATGATTGGTGGACTCAAACACTACCAAGGCTCAGGCACATAGTCTCATCTACTAATACAACTAAACATCGGTCATCAAGCACACGTTAATGATGTTACAAACCCAACTAAGCTCCTGCAACTGTAGTTTTAATTCAGTTATTATTCCCAGCGCTTCTGAAGCCTAAAATGGTCCACCATATTAATATCGATGACCTGGTGACTTGTCCAGGGTGTACCCCGCCTCTCACCCACAGTCAACTGGGATAGGCTCCTGCGACCCTGTAGAACAGGATAAACAGCTACAGATAATGGATGGATGGAGATATATAGCTCATGTCTTGCCTTAAGCACTCAGCTAAGGTCTTTCTGACTCACTCCTCCATACATAGTTAGCTCCTCCATCCTCCAAGACTTCTCCTAGACCTTTGGATGCAGCTAGGAAAAAAGAAAAAAAAAAAAAAGGGGGGGGGGGGGGAGCACAAACAAGTGCCTGTATTCCCATAAAGGTCCTCCTACCACCATACACAGAACTGATTAAAAACAAAGTATGTGCATAGCGGATCGATGCCATGTCAAAGCGAACTGGCACAATCGAAATTCTTATGCAATGCCTGCTTGCGCACCAAACTCTGTCTCGCTTGCTCGCGCTCTCTCTCTCTTTCAGTAAGGACTAACAAAGCAAGGTTATTATTCCGTTTCTGGCCTATAATGTTCTTTTTTTTTTTTACGAACTTGAGATGCTTTAAAAAAAAAAAAAGTGTTGGCTCAAAGGGCTGGGGTTTTTCCCCCGTTAATGCTGAGTGCCATGATAAGATACGTAGCTTTTATCTCCCCACAAGAAGCCACGCAGTCTCAGTAGCTCAGAGTGAAGATGTGTGATAACGAACGCATTCATGCAAAATACTCATCGCTAGATCTTTTTCTGCAAACCTTCTCTTGAAGCACGATGCATATACATGTGTAATTTTTCTCAGATACCCTATCACAATCTCACACACTTATTTACGTACCAACCAAATTTGTTAGTCAGAGCTACCAAGTATTCGAAACGTTCTCCAAAGCTAATGTTATGGGAACAACACTGACTGACTAAATTTTGTCTTGGAAAGCAGCTAGATTGTAGCCTAGTAAACTAGACCCACCCACCTAGCAGACAAAAATATTTTTGCCTACGAGTGGGTCTAGCCTCGCACCATATAAACAAAAACACCCCGGGCATCAAATCGTGCCCGCCAATCACAACGCAAGGTTTCTGTTTGGATTCTTTGGGCGGGCTTTTGCAGGAGTGACGACAAAGCTGCGCGACGCTGGAGAAAGCGCAACAGGAAAGATGGCTACGGCTAGTGAACAGCGCTAGTTTGACTCCGCTTTGGAATCGGTTTTAGAAGAATTAGACTTGGAGTTTTCGTTGAAACATGAGCAGGAAGAGGCTCTCCGCTCATTCCTTTTCAAGAAGGACGTTTTCGCTGTTTTGCCGACCGGCTATGGCAAAAGTCTGATCTACCAGCTGGCTCCGCTCGTAGCCAAAAGGATGGGGCTAGTTTGTGCAGTACGAAGAATTAATAAACAGCTTTGAAACATTACTTTTTGATTGTTTCTTATTTTCCCGTTATTTTAAATTTAAGGGAAATTATTTCACCAAACACCACTAAATAAAAATAAAAACTCTCAAACAGTTTAAACAAACCCTTGAAAAACACTTGAAAAAAAAAATGTTAAGTATGTGGTACAGACTCCAAACTGTGGTCATTATCTCCAAACTTCTTAATATCTAGAACTTGTTAATTAATACGCATTTTGAAAAGTTATTTATTTCAAGGCCTCCCCCAACTGCTTTCTGTCGCTCTGACTACGTCACAGTCACTGTTGCGCTGATTGGTCAGAGCGTTGGCCTATACGCACAGAGACAGTTTGAAAGACAGCAGGTTGTTCCTCCCACACCCTTCGGAAACGTCTACGAGCGAGGCCAGACTAAATATTCACATTTAGTCTGGCTTGCCAGGCTAGCTAGATTGTGCTAATGTCCTCCAAAATCCAAAACAAGCCTTTACATGAGTTGCAACCATGTGATCAAAATGTATGTTATGAGCATCTGCCGTGATGGTGGATCTACAAAGCAATTAGGACGGCAGCCGCTGAAAGCGTGTCTGTAAACAATGCTGAATTTTCTCATTATTACCATGATTTGAAGTGTCAAGTGAAGATTCGATACAAAGAGTAGATAGATGTGTGGTTTTGACCCAAATTATTAAAAAAAAGTCAGACTTTTCTGAAGATAAGACACTTCTACCGACCATCGAGTACCCAGGTATCGTGTTCTATCTGGTTTGACTGCCGAAGAATCAAGTCCGACCTTGGACGAAACGTAGCCCATTTTCTGACTGGGTGCCCAGTCTGGATTGTTTCTATCGTATAATTTTGCTGGCGCTCCTAGAAGCGAAACGGTAATATGCGTGTTCAAATAACAACGCCCGAGTGAAGCACGACAAGAGAACGCTCATTTTATTGCAAAATTCTCACAACACGAAATAAAATTCTTCCATGACATTATCGAGAAAGCTTTTGAATCTCACCCGAGATAAAACGATTACTGCAAACATGAGCTGTTTTGGTTTTAGCCTCTGTTAGATCTGTTCAGCCGTGCTTGTTTCCTCTTCGTACTAAGCCTCAGGTTTCCTCGCCCTCTTTCTGAATCACGGACGGAATTCTAAAAAAATCGGAACGTGCCACGGTCACGAGTACTGTTGTGACCACAACCACATACAGCACAAAGATATGGTATAGCTAAAAGAACGCTTACAGCAGCGGAAAAAAAAAAGATTCACACGACATCCATTTTGTATGGAATGTCGCTTGACGCCACATTTGTATATCCACCAACATGTCCGACATCCGGGTTTCTATTTTGCTTTGACGTCACTTGCAAGTTAAGGATACGTTTTTCACGGTCACTAACGCCGCTTTTCCACTACCAACGCGGCTGAGTCGGGCTGAGCCGTGCCGAGTTGGGCTGAGTCGAGCTGAGTGGGGCTGTTGGGGTTGCATTTCGACTACAACCGCGCTGAACCGTGCTGGCTGGAAGTGGGTGGACACATTGGGTGGAGTTAGCGAAAGTGGGTGGACGTCACGTGATGTCGTTAGGCGGCGCAAACAGTGACATCAGTGACCTTTTAAGCGGTAGTCTCACGACCCGGGTAGTAAACAATAAACATGGAGTCGTTAGTGTTGCTGGTCTTGGTGCTGTGGCTTGTTGTCACCGACAACGCCAACAGATACTGGCAAGAGCGTATAGATGAGGGGAGGCGCATAAGGCTTCAGAAATTCTCGTAATTCTTCTTCTTCCGGGTTTACGGTGTTTACAGATCCCAGCGTGCTCGCGGGGCGTGTGTGGGCATGTGAGGACACTCCTCCTCACCAATCAGTGCACAGGGGAGTGTCTCCTCACGCCCCTAGCCCCACTCGGCTCGGTTTGGCTCGCTTCAACCCTACTCCAAAACCGTGCGAGTTTTGGGTGCTAAGCAGGGCTGAAGCGAGCTGAGTCGTGCTGCTCTGAGATAGTCGAAACGCGAGCCGTGTCGGGCTGAAGTGAGCTGAAGCGAGCTGAAGTGAGCTGAAAAAGGGCCATAAGGAGCTCCAGAGAACCGTGCTGACGGCACGTCCCCCTGCAGCAGGGATCCTCTTTCAGAGCCTCCTCCATGAGGAATCGTTGCTCCTCATATCTCAGGTCTTCCACAAGATCAAGTCTCAAACACGAACTTGCACATTAATCTGTACATGAAATATACTCTAATTTTGTTACGAAAACCACATGATGGTAAGCAGAGGTGTTGGTATCGAAGGTCCTGGGAACAGGCGTCAGGGATGGTCACGTCCTGCAGATCTCCTTTTTATCGGAACCAAGGGTTAGGTTTGCTCTAAAACGATAAATATTACAAAAAGCTTTTTGCTTTGGGGTTACGATTAGCAATCCATCTTGAACGAGGAGCATTTTACACGAATACTTTATTCTACATGCTCTTTTCTCAGGTCTACTCTGAAACCTTATTCTGCTTTCCGAAACGATATGATAGAAAAATGCAAAAACAAAATATGAAGAAATACATTTTGGGTGATTAAACTTCTCAAATTGCAGCATCTGGAAACTCTCGCTTAATTTTTCAGCCGTCACGCCGTCCTCCTTCTTTACCGCTGCCCCCTGTTGCTATTTTTAAAAAAGCACATACTGATCCATATTAGTAGCACATCAGGCAGGCACTAACAGCAAGCTAATCCACATAGTAATTGCTGATAAGCATCCCATACACATTTTGTTGATATTTATCAATTTAGATCCAAAAACATTGATATTTTTTTCAATAGCTAGTCTGCACGTTTTTATATATAAATTTTTTTATTCTGAATAGAAATACAAAACCAACACAACGTCCATGGACCTACACAGATCTCCTGCCCTGAGGTGAAATTCACATACACAACTCAATTCATTACTCTGTTCATGGATTTTTGGTTGCTCAACACATTCCTTACAAGTCATAACAATTTGCTGATGTTATAGACAAGTGCAAAGATCAATTCAAGCAACACGATGTCCCTGTTTTAGAGAGCAGCCACGGCTCTCACACCTTTAACACCATTCACCGAAACACTACTTCAACAACACAGCTGTACAATTCTATCATGCGTTATGACTCGAACTAGACACTGCACGGTACGGCGTTGTCTTTTCTGATTGCGAGAGTGAAACCTTAAGCACTGCCGGATACCAATACATGTTTAACTGCTTAAGTTTACAATTAAAAAAAAAAAAAAATTTTAATAGAAACGCTTCATGTCAGAGGTCCGTGTAAAACGACTAGTCAAACTGCTCGCTCGCCTACCCTAAAGAAAAGAACGACACTACCTGGACACCAACACGACTGACACAAAACCACAGCTTTATATATTCAAATAAATAATGCGCAAAACCCATAAGTATTTGGACAGCACCGGTTTTCATACCTTCGCCCTCTCTGTTGACCACCACGATGGATTTCAAATTAAGCAATTGATACATGATTGAACGGGAGACTTTCAGCTTTAATCCATGGGCTTAACAAAAATATTGCGTTAACCATTTAGGAATTACAGCCATTTTTTAAAAACATACTCCTTCCATTTTCACAGGTTCAAAAGTGATTGAACAAACTTTGACTTATAAAACACACTCATTTACTTATACATAACACCGGGATGCAAATCCTTTGCGCTCAACGACGACCGGAAATCGAACCCATGGACATCACCAAACTCCGAGTTTCCTCCCATGAGATGCTTTGCCAGGCCTTTACTGCAGCCAGCTTCAGTTGCGGCTTGTTTGTGGGTATTTCTATCTGCAGTTTTATCTTCAGTAAGTGAAAAGCATGCTCAGTTGGGTTGAACTGATTACCCATCTGTACTGTAATGTGCTGCCTTATCAGTTTTGCAGCGTTTGACTGAATCTGAACAGAAAACATAGATCTATACGATTGAGGATTCAGCCCGTCACATCGTCGATAAACAGCAGTGATCCAGTTCCACTGGCAGTCATACATGCCCATGCCAGAACACTGACTCCACCATGTTTGACAGATGATGGGGTTATACTTTGGATCATGAGCCCTTTCTTTCCTTCTCTCATCACATCATTCTAGTACAAGTTAATATTGGTTTCAGCTGTCCAAAGAATCTTGTTCCAGAACTGGGCAGGCTTTCTTGCAAAGTCGAAACGTGGCCTTTCTGTTCTTGAGCGTTCCCAGCGATTTGCATCTTGAGGTAAACCCTCTGTATTTACATTCACGTACGAGTCTCTTGATTGCAGACTTTGACAACGATAGACCTACCTCTGAGTGTTCTTGACTTGGCTGGATGTTGTGCAAGGGGTTTTCTTCACCAAAGAAAGAATTATATGATCATCCACTTTAGCTGTCTTCCATGGTCTTTCAGTCCTTTTGGTGCTGCCGAGCTTGCCAGTACATTCCTTCTCTTTACCAAATTGTTGATTAGGCCACTCCTAAGGTTTCTGCAATCTTTGATAAGTCCCCCCCAAGCCTAATGATGATCACTTGCATCGACACTTCATATTCAACACCTGGAATAAACTCCAGACCTTTGTCATGAAATAATGAGGAAACAGGCCACACCTTGCCATGAAACTGCTTGTTAATCAATTGTTAAATTACTTTTGAACCTGTGAAAATGGAGCGACTGTGTAAAAATGTCTATAATTCCAAAACAGTTAAAGGTAGACTGCCTATCAGATTTTTCACATGTAGGTCATAAAAACAACTTTCCCCGACACCCAATTATTTTTGTTTAGTGGATTGAAAGCTACTGAATTCGAATCACAGACTTCTAATTCTATTAATAGAACAATTAATGAATTTGGCCCAAAACTTACACTATTGTTTCCTGCTTCGCCATGACCCAATTCGAGATACTAGGTCATGCATCACGTGGTGGGCTTTCCCCATTCCCACAAGGCATTGTGGGATACAAATTTGAAACAAGAGAGGGAAATGGAGGACGCGAATGAAACGTGAAAGACCGACTACAGTAACGGAAAGTGAGAAGAAAAGACATGATGTTATATACGAAGGAAAGGAAACGCAGGACCAAACTAATAAATATGGGCGGTCAGCGAGCACCTCGGTGTGATCAGCTGTTCGTTTAGCGACAGAATGATGGAACTGTCAGTACACGGTCAAGGTAAACCTGTAGATGGCAGTAATGCAACACTGTGGATACCAGCGGCTGTAAAACCCAAAAGAAGAAGCAGCAGGTAAACCTGCGCATGCGCGCACGGACTTCCTCTGTCTGCTTGACTGCGCGAAGCGAATGATTTCATGCACATTATTTGCTCGGGAATCCGCTCAAATTCAATAACTTCCCAGCCACAGAATGGCCTGATATTTTGAGATATTACAGAAATAAAACATATCACAACAACCAAATTTCACCGATTTTATGAACTCAAAAGGCCGTCTAGCTTTAATGCAATATTTCTGTTTAACCCCTTGAACTAACGGTCAAAGTCTACACTTCAAACACACCTTGATTGCTTCATTTCAAACCCATTGTAGTGGTGTACAAAGACAAAGGTACAAAAAGCACGTCACTGTCCAGCTACTTAAGGACCAGTAGGTGGGTGGATGGATGGATGTACGTTCAGGTGAAACATATTCAGGTAACACTGCAGTGACCGGTCTGATGAGGTTGTGCTTAACGTTTTTTCTATTCCGACAGCCAAGTGGACTCCAATAGGACCTGTTAAATAGTTAATTAGTTGGATCAAGTGTATCAAGAGTTAAGCAAACAACACATTATGCAAGGAACAGGTAGTTCAGGACAACAGTTGGAAATAAAGTATTAAATCGGAACGCTAGACACAAAAACAAGTGGTTATAATATTAGATACGAAGTATTGGCTTAGACCACGGTGCTGTTGACTTTCCGCTCTGATTGATCAGAAGGCGTGGGACTAGTTTCCTATAATAGCAGCTCAAACAGTAGCATTGGACTCAGCACAGATTCAAATCACAAGTTTACACACTCAGTGGCCACTTTTACAGGAACTTGTTCTTGATTCTAAGATTCCTGTTCTTGGCTGGCAGGAGTGGAACCTAATGTGGCGGTCTGCTGTTGCATGCGGAGATGCTTTTCTGCTCATCACGGTTCTAAAGAGTGATTATACGAGTTACTATGTAACTACACGGCACAGCTCAGCTATTTATTTAACCCAGTGCACATATTCTCTTCCTTTCGCACGTTCATGTCATGACTCTTCTCCATCTTCATCATGTGACCTATTTTTGCACATTCCGGGACATACCGGACAGCTTGGACTTCAAAACAACGTCCACTTTTCAAAAAGTTACATATTTTAGGTTCTTCTTATTCTGTATATCTACTTTTGTCTTGGCTAAATTTTTCCATCTTAAACTGTTCAAGCACCAAAACAAATTCCTTCCAAGTAAGAACATCCTTGGCAATAAATGTGATTCCGATTCCCTTCCCGGAAGCTCGACCCAATCTGGCCATTTCTCTGACCTCTCGTGTCAACAAGACCATTTGTTTCCACCCACAAAACTGTCGCTCACTCAATGTTTTTTGTTTTTCGCACCATTCTGTGTAAACTCTAGAGACTGTTGTGTGTGAAAACCCCAGGAGATCAACAGTTTCTCAAATACTCAAACCAACACCCCTGCCACAGTGAAAGAAAGTCACACTCTGAGATCACAATTTTTCCCGTCCTGATGTTTAAAAAGTGCGTATCACGGGTAAATTCAGGAGCAAGATCAATGTAATTCTCCTATTTTACATTAAACTTTGGTCAAATATCTGTCACATTTTGTGCAATTTTTTTTTACCTTGCGCAATACCAGAAAAATTCAGTTGAAATCAAGCCATTTGAGGCGAATTGGTCCGCCTCTGAAAAAACTTGGCATTTGGATTTCCCGGCAAACATTGAGTTTCGTGACGTCACGTGCGGGACGCCTCCCTCTGTATCCTACGTCAGCGCTGGTTTGTTTATGAGAAAATGATCGTATTATTTACATCCCCGGTGTTGTCTCCGTCGCCTTCACTACTTGAAATCATCATCAAATCCAAACAGATGAAGCCTCAATTCTGACATCTCATTACATTCTTCATCCAAAGGTGAAGTAACGTTGCGCTCAGGTGACCATTCCATATTTCAACGCAAAATCGCTAGCTGCTAAACTTGGTCTACACAGGCTGTGCACTGAAACCGTGCAAGTTCTCGCAGCCTGCTGGCGCTTCCGCAGGTGACGTGACGAATTTGGCTCCAGACTCCCTTGGGATTTTTCCAGACGCGTTTTGTTATTTTTTTTTCTGCTGTAGACAGATGGCCTTGTGCAAAATTACCCTTCTGGATGAGTGTGTCAAGGGACATACTTTCATATATATATATATATATATATATATATATATATATATATATATAAAAAAGGTCCAGGATATGCACTTTAACGTGAACATTAACTGAAGCTCTTGATTTGTATTGGCATGATTTTATGCACTGTGCTGCTGTCAACGCATGAAACCGCAGGTGTATGGGTGTACCTAATAAAGCTACCAGTGATTGTACGTATATTAATGAATAATTTCTGTCGTCACTGCTTCTATACCAACAGCTCGTTTAGGGACATGAAAAACATATCATTGACGTTTTCTGGCAGATGTTTATTTAACACTTATGGAAGAAATCTCAAGTGTCAGCACTTTTTTTGTGTTTTTTCCAGTTTCTCTGTACCATACGTCATCTTAATTTCAAAAGAGAGGAAAAATGGAAGACTGGGAAGGCAACAACTGTTTATGGTTGCTGTAAGGTAAGTGACCATGGGAATTTACTCGTCTCACAGATGTCCCACAACGTTGACCGGAATTATTTATTAACGGATAAAAAAAAAAGTATGACGTGTCCCAGACAGTATTTATATCGTCTGAGGTCGATCACTTCCTGACAAAGTGATTTAAGATCTTTCTACACTCAAGGCTCAGAAAGGAAAGAGAGAGAGAGAGAGAGAGAAAAGGGACACCAAATGTCTCTCATGCAATACCCCAAAAAAGTACACTCTATATTTAGTAGATATGAAAAAAACAAAACAAAGATGTAGAAAATGGAGGAGATGGGAGCAGACATTCAGCAATGAAGCCCAAGTCAGTCAAATGAACTTGCAACTGAATTTCACCACCAACACCAGACTTAATTTAATATGCAAAGCAAATCATCACCATCACAAGAAGCTGTCAATAAATCAGGACACCTTCTACACCTAGAGCAGTGTTTCGTTCATTCATTCATTCATTCATTCATTCATTCATTCCAAAACAATTTAGCCAGTTAAATCAGGAGAAAGTCTCAATAACACAAACACAACTCTCTATTTTCCACCCTTCATTTGGATAAAACTCCTCAGTAACCAGTTTAAACTAGCAGCATGTAAAGCCTCCTGTGGGATTACCATGAGGTCCTAAACCGTGGACAGCAGGGCTCAAAAAAATATATATATAATGCTTCAGAATTTCCTTTTGTTGAATAAAAACAAGCTGTTTTACAACCAACCGAGCTGATTCTTGAGCAACCCAATTCAAAAACCCACGACGCTAATCAAACTGTGGGCTCAGAGCTCGTTAGCTCCCTTGCTAACATGGCTCACCTGACATCTGGCAGTCCAGAAACTAGCTACTGAGCTAACATTCCTGACCTGAAGAAAAATGCCCGTCAACACCTCCAACAATTTATTTAAGGATGAAATAAAACATAATCCAGTCAAAAGGAAACGGGTTCAGTGCTAGCCGTTAGCTGTTAGCTGAGCAGCTCGAGCGCGCTGTCATTGGGGAGCTCAGGCTAAGCGAGTCCGCGGTCGGAGCTCTGAGGGGCCTGACCGGCTTCCCCGCCTCGCAGAACAACCGCAAATACAGCCCGTTCTTCAGCGCTCCGACTACACACACACTAAAGACGCTCTATTAGTCGGACAGGAATGAATTCGTACCGTAAATAGGTCTCAGTCTTCTGTCGTTAGGGTCTTGCACATGGCCCCTCGCCGCCATGTTGGAGGTTAGCAGGATTAATAACAGCGCATGCGCACTCAGTTCGCTCCGGAAAGGAAAGCAGAGCGCGAGCTGATGAAGTGTTTTGAGCGCACGAGCTCGCTGCTGCACTTCATGGTGTGTTTTAATATTGAGTCTTTCATCTCAGATCAGATCAGATCACATCAATCACATCAATCACACCTCTCACTGAACACAAGCAATTTACAACATGCTCACCAGACAAAGTTTAATATTACATCTGCTTAACTTCTAACCTGAAAAAGTAAGTTAGATTACACATTTTTTCAGTTTTACTCAAATCAGGCTGGTGCAAAAACCAGTACTTTGTATGGCCTCCATGATTTTTAATGACAGCACCAAGTCTTCTATGGAATCAATTTTGTGCCAAAATGTTCATACAATACTTTTGAAATATGAGTGATTCCACGCTTATGGGTACTGAAATGGCGACATGAACTTATTCACCTAAAACCATTTATTTTTTTTACCATCAGGTCACAAAACATGTAATCTTTAATGAATGAGATGTTAAAAGATAACTTTAATTTTCTGAGATGTAATAAAAACATATTTATATGCCAAAGTCAGACCGTAACAGAAGTGTTGTGGACATGTATATTCTCAATTTTAACAATGTAGAATTACTTTTTGAAACATAGGAAGGTGATGTTTTAGCAAATATAATTAATAAACATGTGTAGTAGAATAAACCTACACATTCTTTCAATAAGATTAACATGGTATATAGCTAGATTGTAATTAATTTGTAACAGACGCGAGATGGACAATCGTAACAGAAGTAATGTAACAGACATCATTTTGGAACTCATAGGCTTATTTTTTCAGGTTAGAAGTTAAGCAGATGTTATATTAAACTTTGTCTGGTGAACATGTTGTAAATTGCTTGTGTTCAGTGAGGGATATGATATGATATGATATATGATATGATATGAGTTCCAAAATGATGTCTGTTACGATTGTCCATCTCGCGTCTGTTACAAATTAATTACAATCTAGCTATATACCATGTTAATCTTATTGAAAGACTGTGTGTGTTTATTCTACTACACATGTTTATTAATTATATTTGCTAAAACCTTCCTATGTTTCAAAAAGTAATTCTACATTGTTAAAATTGAGAATATATATGTCCACAACACTTCTGTTACGTTCTGACTTTGGCATATAAATATGTTTTTATTACATCTCAGAAAATTAAAGTTATCTTTTAACATATCATGCATTAAAGATTACATGTTTTGTGACCTGATGGTAAAAAAAAAGAAATGGTTTTAGGTGAATTTTTAAAAATAAGTTCATGTCTCCATTTCAGTACCCATAAGCGTGGAATCACTCATATCAAACAAAAACGACAAATCAAAATACACAAAAACAAAAGTCAATTTTTTTAGACTGGCAAACAAATTATTCGTGTAATCGTGCAAAATATCAGTCTATTACTCTTCAGAACCCTTTTATTTTTGTTCCGCGTCTTTTTCAGTTTTGTTTGATGTAATTTATTTTGGTTGCGATTCCAGCTTTCTCGTTTGCGCTCCCTGACTTTTTGCTTGCAGTTTTGGCACAAACTTCACGTGTGGGCGGGCTGTCCAGGAATGCATTCCCATTGGCTAACTTGTGTTTGACTGACAGCTACGCTCAAATTTCAAAAGTATTGTATGAACATTTTGGCACAAAATTGATTCCATAGTCTTCTAGGCATGGAATGAACAAGTTGGCGACATTTTGCAACGTCAATCTTTTTCCATTCTTCAACAACCTCTTTTAGTGACTGGATGGAGAGTGATGCTCAACTTGTCTCTCATCTCATCTCATTATCTCTAGCCGCTTTATCCTGTTCTACAGGGTCGCAGGCGAGCTGGAGCCTATCCCAGCTGACTACGGGTGAAAGGCGGGGTACACCCTGGACAAGTCGCCAGGTCATCACAGGGCTGACACATGCCCCTTTTCCCAGGGCTGGTTCGGGGCCAGTGCTTAGTTTGGAACCGGGTTTTCTCTTTCCACTGACAAATAACTGGCTCTGGGGCCAGAAAAAACAGTTCCAGGCTAGCACCAACTCTTTGCTGGGCCAGAGGAAAGAACCGCTTACGCCAGCGGGGGGGGGGGGGGGGGGGGGGGGGGGGGGGGGGGGTGTTAAGACCGACAACAATAGCAAGACCGCGAAAGGTTGCCATTTTTAAGTGACGAGAAGCAGCAGCTGTACAAACGCGAAGTCATCCATTATTGTTGTCGTTGTTGTTGCTGCTTCTTCTTCTCCGTGTTGTTGCTTCGATGTTCGCGCCAAGGTTTATGCAAACGCAGCGACGTAATGACGTGGCTCCCCTTAGCGCCGCAAGCTATGGAAAAGCAAACTGGTTCTTAGTTGGCTCGCAAGTTGAACGAGTTGTGAACCAGCCCTGGAACTGATTTGGTGGAAAAGGGGCGACATAGACAACCATGCACACTCACATTCACACCTACGGTCAATTTAGAGTCACCAGTTAACCTAACTTGCATGTCTTTGGACTGTGGGGGAAACCGGAGCACCCAGAGGAAACCCATGTGGACACGGGGAGAACATGCAAACTCCACACAGAAAGGCCCTCGCCGGCCACAGGGCTCGAACCCGGACCTTCTTGCTGTGAGGTGACAGCGCTAACCACTACACCACCGTGCCGCCAGAAAATAATTTCTTTACACCACAAAGGTGAAGGCTACAAGATGATCAGCAAAGCTTTACTTATCAGTCAGAATACTGCGGTACAAAAATTTACGAAAGATGGAACTGCAACCATCTCACAGAGACGTCCAGGTCGTCCACGGAAGTTAACACCTCGACAGGAGCGTCTTCTGATGAGAAGGGTTGAAGAAAATCGGCATGCAAGTTCGCTGCAGTTATCTAAAGAAGTAGAAAGCCAAACTGGGGTGACTATTTCACGTGACACAATACGGCGTACGCTGCAGAGGAATGGCATGCATGGATGCAGTCCATGAAAGAAGCCTCTCCTAAAGCCCAGGCACAAAAAAGCCCGCCTAGAGTTTGCCAGAGCCCATGCTGACAAAGATGAAGACTACTGGGACTCTATACTCTGGAGTGATGAGACCAAGATAAATGTTTTTGGAACTGATGGCTTCAAAACTGTATGGCGTCGCAAAGGTGAGGAATACGAAGAAAAATGCCTGGTGCCTACAGTGAAACATGGTGGTGGCAGTGTCCTTATGCAGGGCTGCATGAGTGCTGCTGGTGTCGGGGAGCTGCATTTCATTGATGGCATCATGAATTCACAGATGTATTGCTCTATACTGAAAGAGAAGATGCTACCATCACTCCGTGCCCTTGGTCGTCGTGCACTTTTCCAACGTGACAAAACACACATCTAAGGCCACTGTTGGATTTCTGAAGAAGAACAGGGTGAAAGTGATTCAGTGGCCAAGTACGTCTCCTGATCTGAACCCAATCAAACACCTGTGGGGAATTCTGAAGAGACAAGTTGAGCATCACTCTCCATCCAGCATCCAGTCACTAAAAGAGGTCATTGTTGAAGAATGGAAAAAGATTGATGTTGCAAAACATCGCCAACTTGTTCATTCCATGCCGAGAAGACTTGGTGCTGTCATTAAAAATCATGGAGGCCATACAAAGTACTAGATGTAGTAGTTTTTGTTGTGGGGTGTACTAATTTTTGCACCACCCTAATTTGAGTAAAACTGAAAAAAATGTGTAATCTAAGTTATATTATTAACCTTACTTTCGCATTACAAGTTAAACAGATGTTATATTAAACTTTGTCTTGTCAACATTTTGGAAATTGTTGTGTTCATTGAGATATTGTTTAAAATGTTACTTTTCAAACGGGGTGTACTCATTTGCGCTGAGCACTGTGTGTGTATATATATATATATATATATATATATATATATATATATATGGGGCAGCATGGTGGTGTAGTGGTTAGCACTGTCACCTCATAGCAAGAAGGTTCTGGGTTCGAGCCCAGCGGCCAACGAGGGCATTTCTGTGTGGAGTTTGCATGTTCTCCCCATGTCCGCATGGGTTTCCTCCACAGTCCAAAGACATGCGGTTAGGTTAATATGGGCACCTAACTCCCAACTGCTCCCTGGGTGCTGTTCGCATGGCTGCCCACTGCTCTGGGTATGTGCGTGTGTTCACTGCTTCAGATGGATTAAAACCAGAGAGGAATTTCACAAGTGTGTGATGAATAACGTTTTTGTTCTTCTTCTTAATCGGTGGTGTAGTGGTTAGCACCGTCACCTCACAGCAAGAAGGTTCTGGGTTCAAGCCCAGTGGCTGATGGGGGCCTTTCTGTGTGGAGTTTGCATGTTCTCCCCGTGTCCGTGTGGGTTTCCTCCAGGTGCTCCGGTTTCCCCTACAGTCCAAAGACATGCAGGTTAGGCTAATTGGTGGCTCTAAATTGACTGTGGGTGTGAATGGTTGTTCGTCTCTATGTATTAGCTCTGCAATGATTTGGTGACTTGTCCAGGGTGTACCCTGCCTCTCGCCCATAGTCAACTGGGAAAGGCTCCAGCTTGCCTGCGACCCTGAACAGGATAAGCAGCTACAGATAATGGATGGGGATGGATGTGTGTGTGTGTGTAGTGGTTAGCACTGTTGCCTCACAGCAAGAAGGTTCTGGGTTTGAGCCCCAGGGCTGGCCTTTCTGTGTGGAGTTTGCATGTTCTCCCCATGTCTGCTTGGGTTTCCTCCACAGTCCAAAGACATGCGATTAGGCTAAGTGGTGGCCCTAAATTGACTGTAGGTATGAATGGTTGAGAAGAGAAAACCTCTATAGTAATCTGGTAGAAGGCAACGGGAAACCACTACTGTAGTGTTTCCAGAGACTTTGATGACTGAAAAAATATATATATATATTAGTTCAATACTGTAGCATTACAATTCCCCTTCACTGGAACTAACAGGCCCAAACATGCTCCAGCATGACAAATGCCCCTGTGCACAAAGCAACGTTTATAAACACGTCATTTGCCACAGTTGGAGTAGGCGAATTCGAGTGTCCTGCACAAAGCCCTGACCTCAGCCCCACCAAACACCTTTGGGATGAACTGGAATGCAGACTGCACCCAAGACATCCTTTCCCAACATTAGTGCTTGAGTATTTCCCAACAAATGTTCCCGAGGCTGAATGAACACAAAACCCCACACCCACACACTAAAATCTAGTGTAAAACCTTCCCAGAAACATGGAGGTTATTCTAATTGCAAAAGTGGGGACTAGATCTGCTTTCTCAGCTTTATGTTCATGCAACGCCCATAATACATCCATCCCAGCCATTATCTGTAGCCGCTTATCCTGTTCTACAGGGTTGCAGGCAAGCTGGAGCCTATCCCAGCTGACTATGGGCGAGAGGCGGGATACACCCTGG
The DNA here is from genome assembly GCF_027579695.1 of Neoarius graeffei. Classification (NCBI taxonomy): domain Eukaryota; kingdom Metazoa; phylum Chordata; class Actinopteri; order Siluriformes; family Ariidae; genus Neoarius; species Neoarius graeffei. The sequence continues at coordinate 13,576,271 of NC_083593.1, read as the reverse complement.
ACAAGTCGCCAAATCATCACAGGGCTGACACATAGAGACAAACAACCATTCACACTCACATTCACACCTACGGTCAATTTAGAGTCACCAGTTAACCTAACCTGCATGCCTTTGGACTGTAGGGGAAACCGGAGCACCCGGAGGAAACCCACGCAGACACGGGGAGAACATGCAAACTCTGCACAAAAAGGCCCTCGCCGGCTGCTGGGCTCGAACCCAGGACCTTCTTGCTGTGAAGCGACAGTGCTAACACCACTACACCACAGTGCCGGCCCCATAATACATAGTTCTCCCGTAAGTTGGTTGTTTATTTGATTTCAAACAAAATACCAATCACCTGGTATCTTTTCTTGCGAAATACATAATACAATGCAATGTATTATATTAGAAGAAGCCAAGCCAAGAAGCCTTTATTTGTCACACGTACACTCAAGCACAGACTTAAGCACACAGTGAAATTAAACCTCTGCATTTAACCCATCTGAAGCAGTGAACACACACATGTGTGCGCACACACACACACACACACACGTGAGCTATGAGCACACACACATACCCAGAGCAGTGGGCAGCTATGCTTCAGCGCCCAGTGCCTTGCTCCAGGGCACTTCAGCCTAAGGTGGGGTTTACATTAGACCGTATCAGCGGATCATCAGATTAACGTTTTTAAAAACGATTAGCGTGCACACAGCAACGCCAATACACGATTCACGTGCACACAGCAACGCCAATACACGGATACGCTAATCACATGACTAATTCGGCACGCAAGTTGAAATGTGTCAGTGCGGCTCATCGCTTCCTCCTCAGCGGATGCGCTCCAAATCACTCCGCCCTGAACAGCGAGTGCCCTCTGGAGGGTGCGCACTCCGGCCCTGCGCAGCTCACAGAGCGCACGAGTGAAGCGCACGAGCAGTGATTCGGGACTGAGCCGCTGTGCGCAAGTCACTTACCACTTGCAAGTGGAAGGATGGCAAGCCTAAAGACAATCATAACTACACAGTGGGCAGTATTTGCATCAGTATTTGCAGTATTTTCATACTTTTATACTCTTTAATGAAAGGTGATACAAGGCGGAAGTCCGCGCCGTTTTTCAGCAGTCGCGTCACATGACCAACGCCAGCGAATCAGGAAGGTGGATGTCACAGTGACGTTGTCCAATGAGACGCCAGCTAGAGCTCAGCACAGCGTATCCGCGTATTCTCAATGTTTACACAGCACCGGACCAGACACGATCTGGATTGAATACGTGGACCCTGGCGGATTCCCGTTTCCCGGCGTTTTAATGTAAACGGACAGTGCATCCGCGAAGAAAACGAGACAGATACGGTCTAATGTAAACTTGGCCTAAGACTGCCCCATGTTAACACAGAGACAAACAACCATTCACACTCACATTCACACCTACGGTCAATTTAGAGTCACCAGTTAACCTAACCTGCATGTCTTTGGACTGTGGGGGAAACCGGAGCACCCGGAGGAAACCCACACAGACACGGGGAGAACATGCAAACTCCACACAGAAAGGAGTTCGGGGCTCAAACCCAGAACCTTCTTGCTGTGAGGCAACAGTGCTAACCACTACACCACCGTGCAATACAATGTAATGTATTGTATAACAAGAATGCAAAAATTGCATCTTCCATTCTTAAAATTAAAACTTATTGTAATATCTACAATTCACCGACAATAAGAACAATGGTGAAGAATTAAAAAAAAAAAAAAGGTTAAGAGAAAAAGTAATATACCTCTTGGTTTTTAAGGTGTATATACGAGGGTTAGTCAAAAAGTTCTAAGACAACTTGAAAAAGCATTTTTATTTATGAGAATAACAAAGCTATTTCTCTACATATCCTCCATTTAAGTCTAAACACTTCTGCAAGTCATGTTTTCATCGGAGAATTCCTTCTTTGTATTTCTTTTTTTGAATTCCTTTTGAAATTATAACATCTGTCTTAGAACTTTTTGACTTACCCTCGTGTGTGTGACATCTGGACAGACTTGAAACAGAGCTCAAGAAAAATTACTACTTGTAATAAGAACCAAGAAACTTGACACACGTCTTAAATTTTATCCTAAATGTTCACCAAGAGTGGCACTCAACTACATATGACGCTGTCCAACAAGATCAATGTTCAGTATCAGGACGTTCCACTCACTGCACTTTAGAATGATCTAAATTAGTTGTTTTAATTACAAACTTTCCAGGCTGTTCTATGGACAGTGAAATAAACCATGCCACCCAAACTGGGACATCTCTTAGAGAGCTATTGCTGTTATGCAATTCATATCTCGCTAATGTTGATTTAAACGATTATTAGGAACGATAGAAAAATTGTGATGCCAATACATGACTGTAAATAGATGGGCGTTTATTTTGCACAAGATATTCTGCAAATACAACCCTATAAGACGCGTAAACATTACAGATAAGCCTCTTCTGAGACTGTATGAAATAATCAAATTTCAAAACTCTGAAAGTATATATGTTTACAAAATCTGTTTTCTGTAATACATACCCAGTTTTCCTCTCACCACAAAAATCCTCCGGGCTTTAATTATTACAGAAGCTGATATACAACAATAACAATTGTGTAACCACAGACTTTGATGATTTTTTTTTTGCCTGTGCTGATGCAGCACACTGATATCTCGGCAGAACAGAAATTTGAATTACAGTCCAGGTTTGTCTTCATTCACTCTTTCCTTCTGCGCTGTCCTCGTGAGAGGGATCTGATCTTTTATGCTTTGAACTTCTTCCTGCACTCATTTGCTTGTCAAAGTCTTCCTCACTAATCTTTCCCTTCTTGAGCTTCTTCAGTAGACGTGTGTCGCTCAAAAGCTCGTCAATGTCTTCGTCATCCACATCTGATCCCTGAGACAAAAACGGGCATTAAAACAAACTGTCACTGGAGATTGTTAAGAAACATCCGTTCCTGAATGAACAGCTGTTTGGAAAGTACTGCTGTACACAGTCAAACAGAAATGATGTACACCCTTG